>NC_044321.2:116602935-116916400 GCF_007474595.2 Lynx canadensis | reverse complement strand
CACGGTAGAGCTGAGAGAGAGGGAGAAAGAGAGAGAGGGAGAGAGAGAGAGAGAAGAAAGCCTCCTTCGGGTTCGCGACTCTGACTCTTTAACCCCGAGCCACCAGTGTCTGCCTGTGCCATGACAGGTAACTCCTGATTACTGAACTCCTTATCTTAAAGAAAAAAAAAAAAAAACAACTTAGGATTGAGTTTCTCTGCGTGGTGCTTTATCTGCATTTCCAGAAATAAAGTGTGCTTCAGGGAGGAAATTAAAAAAAAAAAAAAAAAAAAAAAAAAAAAAAAGATCGTTGGACCAGATTCATTATCAGGGGAAGATGGTAAGACGAATTCTTGAGCGCGGTGCTTTTCAGACTAGATTTTGAGCGAGAATACTAATTTCTCCTTGATAACATCACATATTTAAAACACACTGTTGAGCTGCTCGATGGCCGGGGGGAGGGAGGGGGAGGAGGCGTCCTCATCTAAAGATCCCAAATACTTAGGTTGCCAACCTCTCGGTCCTGACCCCTACGACGTCCTCCGTGTTTGCTACGGGTGAGCAAGTGCACTGAGAAGTGAGGTGCGAGAGATCGTCCGGGTCCGATCCTCTCCTCTCCATTTCTCAGCCTCCTCTGGGCTGGTTAAGCGGCCCGTGGCCTCTCCTGCCCGAGGTACTTTCTGTAGTGCCTCGGTTCTTACAGCGCTTTCAAAACCGCCCATCTCCCGTGCTTGGGTCTTCAAAGACTCCACCGGCCGACAGAATGCCCACAAGCGTCAAAAGAAGGAAGGTCGTAGTCTCCAGGGGAAGGGGAGGGATTCCCCGCATCAAGCTTCTGAGTGCACCTCTTGATTGTTCGGTTTTGCCTCTTAATTTATTTTTGTCCCTCAGGGCTTCCGACGAAGAGCCGGAGTTCCCTCAACACTCTCCTCCGCCAGGTCCTGACATCTACCCCGAGAGCCCCCCTCCAGGCAAACTGCCGACCTCTTTTGGAGAGGATTCCCCCCCCCCATCCCGGCCTCCCCAGGAGAGCCTGAGCCGGGACATCAGCACACCCGGGACATCAGGGCAGAATGCTTGGCCATTCCCAACTCCGCAATCACTACCATTACTGCCGGGGTTTCTCTTTATCTCCTTTTAAAATCCTCCATTAGTGGGAATGTGCGTCATGCCTTATCTATCACACAGAAAGAAGTCAACCTCGTTAACTATTCTGGTTTAAGGAGCTTCCTGAGCACTTTGCACAAATTATCAGCTAACCTATCTGATTACATGATCATCATCTGAGCTAATGGCCTTTCAATCGGCTTCTCTCGGAGCTCAGTGGGTCTCTGTGGGACTTGTCTCTCACTCGTGCCAAATACTGACTCCGTAGCTTTCTGTGCTGATTTATGCCCCCGTCGTTTTTGGTGATGTCCTTTCTAAATATCATAATTACAGAGATAAGCTGTGGTGTTTAATTTGAGCACAAAAATGTCATAACACCATCAATTTTCCTAGCATCGCTTCACTATTGGTCTGTTGAACACAGAAGTGTGGAACATCCATGGTTACTGAAATCAACAGAGATTCTAAAGGCAAGTTTTATCTCCCGTGAAAAAAGCACTCTTTTATCTGACAATCGTGATTATTTTTGGATATCTAGATTAAAGCCATGCTATTTTATCCCCACTCTGCCCACCGCCAAAAAAGTCTCTTTCTACAACATTCTATAAAGTCATTTTCTTTCTATTTCCCCATTCCACTTGGAGTGACTAAGCTGTGGGTACCCATGACAATTTTGAGTTATACAGTCTTACGCTACTGGATGTAAACAATATATTGGAAAATATCAGTAATGAAGATGGACCAGTGAGGTCTTCTCCACAGGCGTAGCAATTTGCATAAGAGGGCTGCACATAAACGGAAAAGTCCACTTACTGCACAGAAATCTTGCTTCTTTTTTGTTAAACTTTTTTTTTTTCTGAGAGAGAGATAGGGTGAAAGAGAGCATGCATGGACGTGTGCCCGTGCATGAGGGAGGGGCAGAGAGAGAGGGGGACAGAGGATCCGAAGTGGGGTCAGAGAGCCCGCTGCGGGCTCGAACTCACAAACCGTGAGATCATGACTTGAGCTGAAGTCAGACGCTCAATCGACTGAGCCACCCAGGCGCCCCTGGAAATATTACTACTTAATTAAAATCGCTCCATCTGGAAACACTGGAGTCATCTTCGACTCATACACTGGTCACTCACTGGTAGGTTCCTCAAAGTCGTCTCTTCCATGCCCACCGCCAGTGCTGGGCCTCCGCACTTCGTGGCTCGATGCTCCAGTAGCCCCTGACCAGTCTCCTTGACTCTGATCCAGTCCGTTCATCACCAACTTTATCAGCTTAAAATGAAAAGCAACTCGTCTCTCAACCATCCTCCCCCCTTCCCCCCACCCCCCCCCCCCCCGTTCCTCAGATGGACACACTGTTTAACTCTTGTAACTCTAGCTTCTGATTAGTGATACATTTCTAGATAATTTGTATACATCACTGCTTCTTGATGTATTGTTGCACATTGCGCCCCTTTACTTTCTGCCCCCCAACCTTCCCCCGGGATGGTCTTTTCACTTTTTTTTTTTAGCTCCTCTCTTGATGACTTTTGTAAGTTTAAGTAATACGTTAACAATTTTATTGCACGTTTGAGCAACTTTAGACGGGGTTTCTGAACTACTCATCCGGTACGACGATGCTTGGTGGGGCTGCTGCACAGCTGTGATGCTGGAGCGCGTCCTTCCTGCCCACCGGCTTATACGCACCGTCTCCTGGCTACACGCTTTCCCTGGTCCGCTTACTCCCTTGTATATTCTGTTAGCCTTCTGAGAGGGACGTGCATTTTGGCACGTGTGCAAATTCCTTTTACCCTCTTCCCAACCTTGAGCAGTACTCTGCCTGTGTGTAGGGCTGTAGCTGAGAAACTGAGCCTGCGTTTTGAAGGCGCTGCCCCATTATCCCCTGGCATCTGGCAGTGCTGGTGAGAAACCCGATGTGAGTGTGCTTACCATTGCTTCGTAGGTAAGCTAACGTTTTCTCTTCAGGGCTGTGCTATCTTCTTATCCTGGCTCTTCTGAAATGTCACGGTGATGGGTCCAGGTGCGGAGCTTTTTTTTTTTTTTTTAAGGGTATTTATTTTGAAAGAGAGACCGTGCACGTGCATGCCCGAGCAGGGGAGGGAGGGGCAGAGAGAGGGGGAGAGAATCGCAAGCAGGCTCCGCGCTGGCAGCGCAGAGCCCGACGTGGGGCTCGAACTCACGAACCGTGGGATCGTGACCTGAGCTGAAGTCAAGAGTCAGACGCTTAACCGACTGAGCCACCCAGGCGCCCCCCGATGTGGAGCTTTAACCTTTAACCTGGGCTGGGCACTTACTGGGCTCCCGCACTTGGAACACTGAAGTCCGATGGCCCCAGGGAGTCGGCTTTTGTGTCTTCTACCAGTTCCCTCCTTCCACTTCTGTCTTTCCAGAACACCTGTCTATTGGATGTGAGACAGCCTGTATTGAATTTCCATCTTTTATAGTTTTCCTCCCACTTCGGTTCTTCTGTCACTTGTGTTCTGCCTAGAAGGAGATTTCCATATTATATTTTAACTAAAATTTACATTTCGGCGGTCGTGTTTTTAATTTCCAAGATCTTTTCCTGACCGTACCTGTTTCATAACATTTTCTTTGGGTTGCGGAACACTTCCCTGTTTGGCGACTGCCTCCGCCCCCTGGCGGACGGAGATGCTGGCTGCTGCTGCCGTCGCCGGGGCTGCTGCTACTTCTCGTTCTGTTCCTTTTCTTTTTCTTTTTCTCCCTCTTCCTCTTCTGCCCTCTTCCACCTTCCTTGCTTCCTGTCTTCCGGCTCCTCCTGCTCTTCTGTTCTGTGAATCACTTGTCTCCCTTCTTGTCACTTTCCCCCAGCTTTCCTGAGGTATATTGACGTGGGACGGATACAAGTTTTAGGTGTACGTGGCGACAATTATACGTTTGGGTATATATGGTGAAACGTATATAGTGTACACACTAACACCTTGGTGTGCGAGCGTAACTCGTTCCGGAAACACGCTCGTCATCCAAAGCGCTTGCGTGTCAAAGCGAATTTCAAGAACCATTGGCTCAGTTGTGATCATGTGACTTTGGGCGTCACGTACGACTCGTATTGCAAGACCAAGACGTCGTTCGTTTGTCAAGTTAAAACGTGTTAGAAGTGTTTGCTCGTCTTGCGGAACACGCGCAGAGCAAGTTAGTCACAATCCAAGCTTGTACTGGATGCATAATATATATACAGTGAAACGACGGCCACATAAGGTTTGGTTAACGCATCGGTTCCCTCATATAATTACCATCGTTTTGGTGAGGACAGCTAAGGTCTACGGTCTTTCAGCTCGAAAGTAGACAATTCAGTATTGTGGGGTATAGTCACCATGCTGTACATTAGATCCCGGAACGAATTCATCGATAGCTGGAGGCTTGGAGCGTTTGACCAACATGTTCCCATTTCCACCATCCCCACGCCTGACGACCACCGATCTACTTTTTGGGTCCAGGAGTTCAGCCTTTTCAGATTACGCATGTGAGCGCGAACCCACATGTGTGTTGTGCTCTGACTTCTTTCACTTAGCGTAATGCCCTCCAAGTCCATCCATATTGTTGTAAAAGGCAGGACTTCCTATTTTGTTAGTGTGGCTTTTTTCTTTTTTCTTTTTTTTCAAAATTTTATTTCAATTCTAGTTAAACATGCAGTGCGAAGTTGGTTTCAGGAGTGAGTTGGTTTGTGTTTCACTGATGCTGACGCTCAGGCCTTGATTGCACAGCGAGTGTAGCCACCCCTGCTGCTGCTTCTTGGGCTTCAGGTTCCGCTCATGCGGATCCAGGGGCCGGTACTTCTTACCCTCGTAGAGTTTCCCGGGGTTCTTTTTCTGAGCCTGGTTGATGACGGTGAGAACACGGGCGACGGATTTGTGAACAACTCGGATCTCGGAGAACTTGGAGGCTGGGCTGCCTGTCACTTCGGGGACGCACAGCTGGGACAGCCCCACCCTCAGGACTTCCAGCTCTTGAAGCACTTCCTCCTTCTTGCCGCAAAGGTCTCGAGCCTTAATCTGGACCATGTCTGCACAAGCCACCGCCAGGATTTCCCACTTTTGTATGGCAGGATAATACTCCATAACGCACACACACACACGCACACACACTCACACACACACACACACAGTCACACACACACTCACACACACACACACAGTCACACACACACACACACACACACACACACACACACTACATTTTCTTTATTCATCCATCATCCAGTTCTCTCTTCAGGTCTGTTAATATTTGCTTATTGTATTTTGGGGCTCCAATGTTGGGTGCACATATATTTACAATGGTCATATCCTCTTGATGAACTCACCCCTTTATCATGATATAGCCACCTCCTCTGTCTCTTTTTAAAAAATTTCTTTAATGTTTATTTTTGAGAGAGAGAGGGGCGGGGAGGGGCAGAGAGAGAGGGAGACACAGAATCCGAAGCAGGCTCCAGGCTCTGAGCATTTAGCACAAAGCCTGACACGGGGCTTGAACCCACGAACCTTGAGATCCTGACCTGACCTGAAGTTAGATGCTTAACTGACTGAGCCACACAGGTGCCCCTTTAGACATCTTTTTAAGTTTATTTATTTTGAGAGAGAGCACAAGCAGGGGAGGGGCAGAGACAAAGGGAGAGAGAGAATCTCAAGCAGGCACCAGGCTTGAACCCACGAACCGTGATAACATGACCTGAGCTGAAGTTGGCCGCTCCGCTGACTGGGCACTCACCCAGGCACCCCTGTCTCTCGTTACAGGTTTGATTTGAAGTCTATTTTGTCTGATAAAGTATAGCTACCCCTGGTCTCTTTTGGTTTCTGTTTGCATGGAATATTTTATTTTCTATTCCTTCACTTAGGGTTTACGTGTGTCCTTAAATTTGAAGTGAGCCTCTTGTAGGCAGCAAATAGTTACATCTTGCTTTTTAATCCTTTCAGCCACTCCATACATTTTGATTGGAGAATGTAATCCATATACCTTTAAAGTAATTATTGATATGGGGCATCCGGGTGGCTCCGTCTGTTAAGCCTCCGACTGGATTTTGGCTCAGGTCGTGATCTCCCGGGTTGCTGAGATAAAGCCTTATGTCGGGCTCTGTGCTGATAAGACAGAGGTTTCTCTCTCCTGTCTCTGCCCCTCCCCCACTTGTGCTTGCGCTCTCTGTCTCTCTCAAAATAAATAAATTTAAAAAATAATTATTGATAAATAAGGACTTACTAATGCCATCTTGTTATTTTCAGGCTGTTTTGTCATGTTCCTTTTTTCCTTTTTGGATGTCTTCCTTTGTGAATTGATGATTTTCCATAATAGAATGCTTTGATTCCCTTCTCTATCTTTTGTGTATCTAACTATAGTTTTTGTTTTGTGGTTACCATAAAACTCACATAAAATTTCTTATAAATAGCAGTGTTTTTAAAGCTGGTAACAACTTAGCTGTGATCACATACAAAAACTCTACCCTCTTACTCCTTCCCTGATTTATGTTTTTGATGTCACAATTTACCTCTTTTTATATTGTACATAATTTAACAAATGATCATAGAAATAGTTATTTTCAATACTTTGGTCCTTAACCCTTTATACTTGAGTTAAGTGATTGACACACCACAATATTACAGCGTTAGAGTATTCTGAGTTTGACTACGTATTTACCTTTGCTGGTGTGTTTTATTTTTTCGTATGTTTTCACGTTGCTAATCATTATTCTTTTGTTTCTGCCTGAAGAACTTCTTTTTGCGTTTCTTGTAAGATGCGTCTAGTGCTTGTGAACTCCCTCAGCTTTTGTTTGTTTGGGAAAGGCTTTATCTTGTCTTTATTTCTGAAAGAGAGACAATTTTGCCTGGTAAAGCATCCTTGGTTAGCAGGGGTTTTTTTTCCCCAGCACTTTGAATATATCATCCCACTCTCTCCTGTCCTGCAAGATTTCTGCTGAGAAATATGCTGATAGCCTTATGGGTGTGCCCTTATAGGTGACAATTGTTTTTCTTTTGCTTCTTTTAAAATCCCTTCTTTGTCTCGACTTTAGATAGTTTTATTTTAATGTATCTTGGAGAAGATCATTTTGTGTTGGACTTTTGGAGGGACCTATTAACTTCATGAATGTTGATGTCCAGATCTTTCCCCAGGTTTGGGAAGTTTACAGCCATTATTTTTTTTCCCCCAGAAAAATTTAACAAGTTTATATATAATTGTTATAAAGTTGAACTGCTGAAACATGTTCACTACAACATTTTGACTTTCATTAACGCTTTATGTCCCTGCATTTATATCGAAAATTCACACACAAGTGAAAATGGAAAAACTGCCAATACCTCATTTCTGTCCCCGATTTTTCCACTTGCCGTCGTATACTTAGGTACCTTTTGACCCCATGGAAAAAAATATAGCTAATGCTCGGAACTACCAATCACAGGAAGAAGAGAAATATTTTTTTTGAAGAACGAGACGTTTTCCATCACAGCGGATGCTTACGCATGTTCTCCACATATGTGGCGTGCTAACTGGATGTCGTTCGGCCTGATTGTTACACGTTTGGCCCGGATAGCACGCACGTTGCCGTCTGCCGACACCCACCCGATCGGCCTCGCTTGCCTCCGCCAGGCGTCGCTGGCCACACTCTGGAAGCTCAGATCTGTTTTGAAGTCCTGAGCGATTTCTCACACGAGACGCTGGACCGGGAGTTCGTGGATCGGAAGTTCAGCCGACTGCTGATAACATCTAGTGCGGTGGAGGGCCACGGTACCAGGCCTGTAACGATGAGTTTTCCACACCCCTCCGGTAGAGGGCGCACTCTTGCCAGCAACTTTTGAAGCTAGTTGCTTCCTGGGTGCTTTACCACCAGTGGGTCGGTGGGCAGTCTGCTTTGTTGGAGCCAAGGCACAGAGACCTCCTTACTTACCCCCCTTCACCTTGGGCTGGAACTCAGTGGGCTAGACGTGGCCTTAGCGTTAGCGAGCGATGGCAATGTGACAGTGGCTGTAAAACACCAGCCATTATTTCTTTAAAAAAGCTTTCTGCCCCTTTCTCCCGCTCTTCTCTTTCTGGGAACTCCAGTAACATGTAGGTTGTTTCTGTTAATGGTATTCTGTAATTTATGTAGGCTTTCTTCACTCGTTTTTGTTTTTGTTTTGTTTGTTTGCTCTTCTGACTAGTTGATGTCAGTGAAATGTCTTCTCAGTTACCTATTCTTTCTTCTGCTTGGTGAAGTCTGTTGTTGAAGCTCTCTATTGAATTCTTCAGTTCATTCATTGTATTCTTTAACTCTAGAATTTCTGGGTGTTTTCGTTTTTGTTTTTTTTTTTAATGGTTTCTGCTTTATTGTTGAACCTGTCATTAGTTCATGCTGTTTTCCTAATTTCATTTCGTTTTCTGTGTTTTCTTGTACCTCGCTGAATTTCTTTACGAGGATTATTCTGAATTCATTTTTTAAACATTTTGTTAATGTTTATTTATTTATGACAGATAGAGACAGAGTGCAAGTAGGGGAGGGGCAGAGAGAGAGAGAGAGAGAGAGGGAGACACAGAATCTGAAACAGGCTCCAGGCTCTGAGCTTCAGCACAGAGCACGACGCGGGGCTCGAACTCAGGAATGGCAAGATCATGACCTAGGCCAAAGTCAGACACTTAACCGACGGAGCCGCCCAGGTGCCTCGTGAATTCTTTGTCAGATAGCTCACAGATCTCTATTTCAGTAGAGATCAGTGTCAGTAATTGGCGTTTTATTAGTTTCTTTCAGTGGTGTCATGTTTCCTTGATCATTATCCTTGTGGCCTTGTGTTGGTCTCTGTGCGTTTAAGGAAGGAGGTACGTCTCCCAGTCTTTACGGTCAGCGGGCTTCAGCAGGCACAACTCTTCACCAGTCAGCCTGTGCAAAGATTCTCGACGGGCTACCTGGTGACGTCCGTGCCCAGCACGTTGCTGCTGGGGCCATTTAGCGGTCAGATCTGATGACTTCGACCTTGCGTTTCCAAGTAACACTGGAGTACTAATGTGAGCATGAGTCAAGTAATGTTTTTAGCTCTCTGCTTCCTGGACTTCCTCCCTACTAAGTATCTCTCTGGTTTTGCAGATGAACAACGGAGTCTCAAGGCCTGCCAAAGCCTCAGGGCCTTTCTTGAGCCCTAAAGTTTTTCTGCAACGTCAGTCAGAGAGCCATTCCCAACTGTCCCCAAAGTACCCCCTGTCAGTGCTTTCTTGATTGATATATTTTCAACATTAGAATGGATTTCAGAGATAACTTTTAAGACCTCTCTGCTTGGGGAGCTTGGGATGAGGAGGACTATAATGTAGAGTGCAGCACCTCTGTCATGTTTTGTGGCCAAATTCGAGTTCCTATCGCATTTTCTCTTGCTCTTTTTGTAGATATAAATAAAGGATAGACCACTCAAAGATGAAGAACACAATGAAAAAAATAACTGTGTGGAAGTAATGAATAGAATTGGCACCTCAGAAAATTGAATTAGTAAATAAGAAGCCAAGCTTGAGCACCTCCTAGAACACAGAGAAAAAGAAAGGTGAAAACCATGAACGCGAGGCTAGTCAATATGGAGGGCAGGTGCAAGAGATAAGGGCTACAAATACAGACAGCTCGAAGACAGGTGAGAACGTGGGAAACAGGAGCAATACTGCAGAAAAACACACGGCCCCGCTGTTTCTGACCTCAAGGAAAGCATTACATCTAGAATAAGGGGGTTCACTGTGTTCTATGAAAAATTAATAAAAACAGATTCACATCAGGTAAAATGATTAAATGTCACAAAGAATCCTAGCTGTCAAGTCCCTACAGCCCACGAAAACAAAAACCAGACGTGTTAACCTAATAATAGTCATCCGTAAAGAAACACGATCAGACTGTTAGTCTTTTCCAAAATACAAAATTGAAGAAAACAGTAGATCATCAACTGTAGAGCCGAGAGGGCAGAGGGTGTGAGTTAAAGTCTAAATAGACCAAGATATCAAATTCTCATTCACTTCCGAGTATGTTTGAAAGAAATGCTGTCTATCTATCTATCTATCTATCTATCTATCTATCTATCTATCTTCTATCCTAAACATTTATAGTCCCAGGGTTTGTGCTCCCAGAAGCTTTTACAATTTAGGGGACCCACTTAGGAAAAAGGATACAAATTTAGGTGTGAGAGTGAATATTTATCGAGGTCAAGGAAGCACTCCAAATTGCAAAGTTGATGAATACTACAAACATGACTGCATTTTCCAATAACCTTTGTTGACAGTTTGCAATTGCAGAAGATATTAATAAGGCCCGTAAAGGGAAGTCAAATATATTATTTGGTATTGAGATTACCTGTCAGATACCGTGGTCACTTCGTTATCTCCCTCTTAGTTAATCGCTCAGCACCGTGTCGCATAGTTGGCTACTCCCTACTTGTTGAAGTACTTTCTTCTACCTGTTTCCATGACACCGCACAATTCTGTTTTTTCTACCTATGTCACTGGCTGACCCCTTTTCAGTCTCTTTTCCTGGCTTCTCTTCCCTTGGACCTCTGGAAAATGGTGTCCCGAGAATTTAAACCCGGGCCACTTTTCTGTTGTTACTCTACTCACTTTTTAGGCGGTTTCATTTGTTACATGGTTTTAAGTAACAAACAGGTTCCAAGGATCCCAAATCTGTATCCTGCCCTGACATCTCCGCCGAGCTTCTGACTTATTGGACATATCCAAGCCCTTCACGATCTCCTTCCCTGGGTACCAAATAGGCATCTCAAATCTAGCACGTGACAGACAGACCTTCTGACTTCCCTCTAAGCCTGTACCTCTCCTAGTCTTTTTAAACTTTTTAAAAGTGTTTATTTATTTTTGAGAGCGAACGAGCGAGCATGAGCAGGGGAGAGGCGGGGGGTGGGGATCGAGGATCCGAAGCGGGCTCTGCGTTGACAGCGGCCAGCCCAATGCGGGGCTCGAACTCACAAACAGAGAGCTCATGACCGAAGCCAAAGTCAGATGCTCCACCGACCGAGCCACCCAGGTGCCCCTCTCCTAGTCTTTGTAGATGTCAACAGGTAGTAACACCATTAATGCGATTGCTTAACCCAAAAACTTCAGGATAATCCTTGAATTTTCCTCCGTTTTCTGCATTTGCTCCATCAACATATCCTCCCAACTCTGCTTCCCAAACAGCTTCTGAATATGTCCACTTCCTCCTGTGTCTTCCACTCTACCACTCCGGCCTAAGTCACCATTCTGTTCTGTTTAGGCTTCTGTAATGGCTTCCTAGCTTATCTCTCTGCCCCATTCCTCATAGTCTCGCTTACTCACAGGCACCAGAGTGATATTTTTAAAGTGTCATTCTTATCATGTCCTCACCATGCTTAAAATCCCCCAGTGGCTTGCCATCTCACTCGGGATACGATCCAAATAGCGTAGGCTTACGAACAAGCCTTTCCATGCTCCGGACCTTCTGCCTTGCCAACGTCGAGCCCCAACACTTTCTGCTTAGCTCACCGCGCTCCAGTCACACTGGCCTTCTTTCTGTCCCCTGAGCATCTTTCCTTGGGGCTTTGTCGCCAGTTCTTCCCTCTGCCAACAGTATTCTCCTCCGTAAATCGTACGCCGCTGTCTACGTCTTCTCATTCAGGTCTTGCCTTACGTCCTACCTCCTCAGCAAGACCACCTTTGAAACTCTTCTTCGAATGGCGGTCTCCCCCTAGTCATGATCAGTCCTCTCCAGTACAAATACCTTTATCTGATCTTTTTTAAAGTCTGTATTCACTGCAGTCTCCCAAATGCCTAGGACACAACCTGGCACAGAGTTGTGACGCTCCATACGTATGTCAACGAAATGAGCGAACGCTTGAGTGAACACTAGCGCCTACCTTTCAAACCGTGGGAGAAGATGACAGCAATTGTATGAAGTACATCGGACAGGGAGTCCTTCTAAGGTGCAGTAAGACGTTCTTTTCCTTTTTCTCCACTATTACTTTAAATCCATCTTGTGGAAAAAAATTTTTTGAGTCCAAGAATGAACTTTTAGCCAGTCTTCGTAGCTCGTGCACTCAGTCTTAGTCGACGTAAAGTCCTCTGGTTGCTTTCATCTGTAATAGTTCCAATTCAGCAATGAACCTGTGCAGTCCAGGGTGATAATGGCAACACTTTGAATCTCACGGTGAAGAATTCTATCCTCCACGTGAATGTCTCTCCCTCACACATCTCCTCCTTCCTCCACACAAGCAGGTGGCTACAGTTTCTGACCTCTCCAGGGAGGGGAGGTCAGGGTCAAGTTCTATCTCGACTGGAATTTAAGGCATCTGGTGTCGGTGTCTCTGGTTGTGGTGGTTGTTTAGAGCTGTCTCCATTTTAGCCTGAGAATTCAGCATTTTTATCTTCTATTTGATCACTTTACCCTGGTATGCCGTCTGCGTTGGCAAGATTTTATTTACTTAAAATGTTTGCTTATTTATTTTTGAGAGAGCACGAGCGAGCACAAGCAGGAGAGGGGCAGAGAGAGAGGGAGACACAGAATCCGAAGCAGGCTCCAGGCTCTGAGCTGTCGGCACACAGCCCGATGTGGGGCCCGAACCCACGAACCGCGAGATCGTGACCTGAGCCGAAGGCGGGCGCTCAACGGACTGAGCGCCCCCCCCCCCACCCCGGGCGCCCCTGCCTTGGCAAGATTTTAAAAAGGCTTCAGGTGAATAGCTCTCCTACCACCTGGCCCACATCTCACATGTGGTCCATGAGAAGCAATCCGCATCCTGGCCCCTGTTCAGTAACTGCATAGCCAGGTCCCAATGCTGCCGCGTCAGGCCAATAGTCACGACGTTTCTGGATGTTAGATTCCTCAGGTGTATATGTCTACGTCCCCCCTTCCCCCAGTTTCTAGTTCTAGTTCACAACTGAACAAACATATGAAAAGGTATAACATACATTATTCGTAGTTATTAATGTTGACATATACTATATGAATGAACATGTTATATAATATTAACATGTAACACTGTATTATCATAAGAATGAATAGAAATACGAGATTGCCCACTAATAGAATCCTACTGAATGTATCACACGCACTGTAGCTGCTAAAATTTAAAGCCTATACCTGAGATACAGCATTTGTTTAACACTTATGTAGTCAAATACGTCTTTTTCTTTGAGATTCCTCCTCCGCTTTCAAGTTTGCAAGTTCCTGACCCTCAAGAGAGTTGATGAACACTCGCTTGTGATTTTTACATTTTCCAAATTTCCTGTGACCTTTGCAATTAAAGTCATAAACTATAGTTAACACTACGATGAACCTTAAACCCAAATTACAGGCCTAGAAACGTACTGGATAATCCCTCACAACGTGACCCCTTTATCTTTAAACGTAGTGCAAGACTAGGCTTCCAAAGACTTCTCTAGCAGTCCTTGGAGTGATGCTCTGTGTCTGGGCCCGTCAGATCCGGGCTCCAATTCCAGCTGTCTCACCCAGTAGCTCTTTGTGGCCAATTTATCCAACCCCTCGGACTTACGTTCACAAAATAGCAGCAAAAAGAGGGTTGCCACGAGCATTGGCTGAAATAATATACTTAAAGCACCAAGTGCGTACAAAAGGCTGGTTTCTCTTGGTTCTCTCTCTCTTTTGTTTTCTTCCCCACCCATCCCTCCGGGCCTTTGGCAGCTCTAGCTCAAGTTCATTATCGACCTGCCCCTCAGGGGTGGTGGTTAAAATTCCTTGCTCTATAAACTGAGGAAGTCAGTTGGCGGGACCCGAATTAAAACTTGCAAGAGGGAAGTTGTATTTGCCACGTAATATAGCACAGAACATTCTGGTAGAACACGAGCTCAGCCGAGAGTCCATTCATGAGAGCAAACCGGCTTCCTTGCCGATGTGTTTTTGCCCAGCAGTCAGTTTTTGTTAATCTATCCTGCGGTAACAACCTCCCGCTCTCAGCAGATTCCCACGACGAAAGTGTCTCTCGCCCGGCTTCCGCAGCCTTGGTGGGTCAGGTGCGGCTCTACCTTGGTTCGAGAAGTAGAATTGTCCTGCGGACGTGAGCCAGCAGTGAGGTTTTGAGTTGGGGGTAGCAAGTACTAAACAGCACTATTTAGCACCTGTGGGCTCTCAAGTACTAGGCCCTCATTTGAGGTCACTACAGAATATCTGAGGCGGAGGGAAGACGGCCGTAACTTGAATGAAATGGTGTAGCAGGTGTGCGGTTCGGTCCTTCCTAGATTCCGTGACATCTATCACTGTGGTGTCACCAAAATCTCTTTCGGTGCTTTAGTATCTCCGCCTGCGTGTTCTGCTCTGCAGAGATGGCTCCCTTCAG
The DNA here is from genome assembly GCF_007474595.2 of Lynx canadensis. Classification (NCBI taxonomy): domain Eukaryota; kingdom Metazoa; phylum Chordata; class Mammalia; order Carnivora; family Felidae; genus Lynx; species Lynx canadensis. Next base: position 116,902,064 of record NC_044321.2, on the reverse strand, counting down.
TTATGATGGAATGTGTTATAGTCTCTGGCTCTTTAAATTTTTTTTTAACGTTGATTTGTTTTTGACACGGAGAGAGAGAGAGAGAGAGGGAGACACAGAATCCGAAGCAGGCTCCAGGCACTGAGCCGTCAGCACGGAGCCCGACGCGGGGCTCGAACTCACGGACCGCGAGATCGTGACCTGAGCCGAAGCGGGACGTTCAACCGACTGAGCCCCCCGGGCGCCCCTAGTCTCTGGCTCTTTAAAGGGTCTAGACAAGAGTGGCCTATTTGCAAACAGTGCTTCTGTGTCTTTTGTACAGTGACAGTTGACAATATTGCCGACATGCACCTCCGTGCGTCTTACACAGGGACTGGCGTGATTATCATGAGACTTTATTTTTCCAGCAGAAACAAAGCTTGTTTCTGTAGACTAACGTGTGTGTTTCCTTTCTTCAAACAATGACTAAAGAAAAGATCCACCGCGTTTCCCTTTTAGGACTTTCATTGCCAGAAATCTTGGTACCCAATTCACTGCCCAACTCTGGTCACTGACTTGATTCAGCTGCCTGGTAGAATGTTCCCTCTCTGCTGACTTTAAATAGTTCCTCTTCCATTGAATCCCGCGATCGTCCAGATTTGTATTTTCTTAGAAGAAACTTCTAACCTGCCTCTAATGTTTTGGGCAATAGCCCAAATGCTGAATACCCCCCAAATAAACATGTCAACCATAATTTAACTAACTCAGAGAAAATGTTCCGGTTCTTAGTAACGTATCTACGGAGAGGTGGAGCATGTTATGACCGAAGTTTAATTCACCGTAGAAACTATCGAGCCCTAACCTGAAACAAAACAAAACAAAACAAAACAAAACAAAACAAAACCGTGTGTGTGTGTGGGTCACAGAGGGTTGTATGTAAATGCTTTCGTGTGTTGAAACCTCCGACTAGAATGTGAACCCGATGAAGGCGGCGTTCCTTGTCATGCTTTTTGCATCGTGCCAGTGTTTCCCAAAGTGGGGTAACACGTGTAAAGCCGGCGAGGCATGAGATGGTTTGGGCTGTACGTGCAGGAACATCTTCAGCTCTGAAGGTATGCTTTTATTTGCATGTGTGGCAAAAATGATTAGCGTAAGAACACCTCTGATTTCATGGATCTTAGGAGCTAAGGTGAAGCCCAGTGTATTTAAGTGGAAGATGTGGTTCAATTAAAAGGACAATGTTAAGTAAACAAGGGGCGCCTGCCTGGGTGGCTCAGTCGGTTAAGCACCTGACTTCGGCTCAGGTCACGATCTCGCGGTTTGTGAGTTCGAGCCCCACGTCGGGCTCTGGGCTGACACCTTGGAGCCTGGAGCCTGCTTCGGATTCTGGGTCTCCCTCTCTCTCTGCCCCTGCCCTGCTTGTGTGCTCTGTCTGTCTGTCTCTCTCTCTCTCAAAAATAAATCCATAAACATTTAAAAAAGAACAATGTTAAGTAAATAATAATATGGGTGATCCAAGGGATGGAAAATAGCCTGTACACGTCCTAGGAATGAGCGAAGTCTGGGAAACAGTATGTTACACTCTGCTGTTTGACTCCCATCTCATCCCGTTTGAGACATTTATCATATAACATACTTACCGTATGATATGATATATTTAATGTGAGATCCATGGAGCTTGCCCTCCGTGCCGGGCACTTGCCAGGGGACTGGGACTACAGAGGGACTACAGAGCTTAGGAGATACGTTGTCTCTCCTCGTCAGCCCTTCAGGAAGCACCTCAAAGACACCTGATATCAGCCACATCTTGGTGGATGGAGTTGTTTTTTTTTAAGCTGAAATCTAGGAACATTTCTGCCCACCAGTTCTAACCAGGTGTTTAAAATTTTTTTCCATTATAAGTTTGGTTTAACCTCAATCGTGTGGCCATTTCCTTCTTCACTTTAAAACAGCAATTTTGATGTAAGTTACCTCAGCTTTGTTGTTCACTCAGTCAAAGGTCAGTTATCAGCTCAGACTAAATAGGGTGTTGTCTCTTTGCATTTGTGGTATCGGCTTTGAAAATAAGGACGCCGGAGACCCAGATATCAGGTGAATCTGTGCCCTATAAATAGAAAAGATAATAAGGTACTTCAGCTTTATGCTAGTAAAACTTTATGTAGGGTCTTGGTGACTAAAATTATAGGCATTTAGGATGTCAAGAAGGGGAAAAAACTTCTGGTAAAATAGCACAGAGTTTGCCTCTCTGTAATAGTTATGAGTTTTTTCCTCGCCTAAAATAACATGATTTTATGAGCTTATAATACCTGCTGGAAATTAAGAAGAGAGCTGCGTTTTGCAGCTCTTCAAGTGTTGATTACGTAAGTATTTCTGGGTGAAGCATCATTTGAATTTTCCTCTAAAAGCAAAACTGACGCTTTTTGCCCCATCCTTTTTTGTTATTATTTTCTCGATTATGGGTTTGTAAAGCACGCGATCACTCTTAGTTATTCTCATGAGCATTCATTTTCGTATCTAGTAACCATCCGAGGTCTGAAAAAAAGTTCTGCAAAAGAAGCAGTAATCTGTGTACTGTTGGCTGGCATTAGCATTTATGAATATTTTAGTTGATTTTTCCAGAGCCACTTTTTATTATCACCACATTATCCTCTCTATCATGTCTTAATCTAAATATGTGTTAACGTGAATCAATTTTATTTTCGCTGGAGAACACTTGAAGGAATGGCTACAGCTCAGTTAGTTCTATCTCCAGATAGAGAGTGATTAAGGAATGATAGGGCCCCTGGCGGCTGAATCTTGGGCCAGACATCAATGACTGCCACAGTTTCCCCAGAAGATTAGACATTCAGGACTGGAGGGGGTGGAGGGAGAGGGACCAGTATTTCAAACAAATTGATGTGGTTTAACTAGCGGAGGTATATCGGTTCGGGTCCAATCAAGAGACAGAAAACACTGATGTTGGAACTGAGAGGTAATAAATTGGTAACTGACACTGGTTTTGGCCTCCACCACCTTTGTGGCACTCGGCCCCTCTGCCTCTCCCCTCCCCCTCTCGTCCCAGTGTACTCTGAATACGGCGGCCAAGGTGGACATGTTAACAGGGAAATTAACACGGAAATTAGGCCACGTCACTCCTCTTTGCAAGAGCCTCTAGCGGCTCCCGTCCTACCCGGAGAAGAGGCTAACGTCCTTCAATCCACCAGGTCACGTACAACCTGTGTCCTTCTCCCCTGCTCTTTACCTCTCTGACCCCGCCTTCTACCACTCTCCCCTTCTCCAGTGTGCCACCTCAGTCACAATGGGACTCTTGCTGTTCCTCAAACCTGCCAGGGAGTCCCCGCTGTAGACCTTGGCACTTGGTGTTTTCTCTCCCTGGAGTGTTCTTCCTTGGTGTAGTACATGCCTTGCTGCTTTACTTCCTTTACTCAGATGTCACCTTGTTAGTGACGCGCTCTCTGGGCATCGATCCTTCTCACATTCCAACTTGCTCTTAACCCTTCATATCCGTTTTGTAGGCTTGTTTTATTTTCTCCTCCACATCTGGAATTCTATATACTCATAATCAGGCATGCCAGGGTTATACTAGTACCTATTTTCCAGGGATAGTATAAAGATTTTGTTTAGGGACACCTGGGTGGCTCAGTCCATTAAGCGTCTGACTTCATGAGGTCATGATCTCGCCGTTTGTGGGTTCAAACCCCGCATCGGGCTCTGTGCTGACAGCTCAGAGCCTGGAGCCTGCTTCGGATTCTGTGTCTCCCTCTCTCTCTCTGCCCTCCCCCATGTGTGCTCTCTCTCTCTCTCTCTCTGTCTCTCTCTCTCTCTCTCTCTCTCAGTCTTTCTCTCATGATCTCATGGTTTGTGGGTTTGATCCATGCTCTGTGCTGACAGCTTGGAGCCTGATGTCCACTTCGGACTCTGTGTCTCCCTCTCTCTCTGTACCTCCTCCGCTCATGCTCTGTCCCTCTCTCTCTCTCAAAAATAAGTAAACGTTAAAAAAATTAAAGATTTTGTTTATATATATAAATACATATATATGTATTTATATATATAAATATATATAATTTTAATATATAAATATATATGTATTTATATATTTACTTTATATATATAATATAATACAATACAATATAATTATATATAATGTATATAATATATTATATATATATATAAATATATATATATATATATATAAAAGATTTTATATATAGGGATGCCTGGGTGGCTCAGTTGGTTAACTGTCCAAGTTCAACTCAGGTCATGATCTCACGGTTTATGAGTTCAAGCCCTGCATCGGACTGTGTGCTGACAGTGCAGAGCATGCCTGGGATTCTCTCTCCCCCTCTCTCTGCCCCTCCCCTGCTTTCTCTTTCTCAAAAATAAATAGACTTGAAAAAAGATCATATATATATATATATATATATATATATATATATATATACACACACACACACACACATATGTATGTATAGGCCCTGACACATGGAACACTCAAGAAATATTTGCTACATATAGTGGACAAGCCCTAGGAAGGATGAGCTATGAAAACCTGCGTGTGATCTTTGGAAACCCCTTTTTTCCTAGATGAGGCCTAATCCTACACTGAAAGCTGGCCGGGTGGCCACCTTGTCACACGGTCAGTACAGACTCTCGAGGCCCTCCCTCTCTGTCGGCAAGAAGAGGCAATTAAAGGCCAACATAAGGGAAGTGTACAAGGGAGACAGAATACAGCACTCTGACCAGGCGTTGCGAAGGAGGACACGCCAAGAGGGGTTGGTCAAGGCTCCGGTCGTGTCATGTTCTCGCTACAGGGCCTGGCAGACGAGCATGGGTAAGATCTGACGATGTCCTGCGATGAGCCTGCCTCTTCCAGCCCGCTTTGATTTGCGCGTCATTTCCTTCCATCCACGTGGGGGACTTCGGGCATTTGAGACCCCTTCTCCCTTGCCGGCTTCTGCCCCTGTTCGTTGCCCTCCGCGCGAACTACTGGCGTAGCTTCGAGCCGGTGTTCCCGGCTCCCTAACCTGGCGCCCGTGGTGTGGCCAGCTGCGCCCGTTCTGAGATCACGCAGCGAGCATTTTCCGTATTTCACGCTTGGCTTTAGGTAGTTCACCTTTGTCATTCCTTTAATTCCTCCAGCAACATGTTGAGCGTAGGACTGGTCGTAGTTCCTATTATAAATGCAGAAGCAAGTTCGGAGGCCTCACATGACTTGTTCTAGCTCCTTCAGCTCAGCGGTGCCCGGGTTAAGTCTCGTGATTGTTGTACCAGCTCTCGTACATCTTGCCCAAACACAGATCCCTTTGCAAAATTAAACCTTGGCATTTCATGATCTTCACAATCTACCCCTATCCCGCTTCAGGTCGTTATCTCCCATTTGATGGCCCCTGACAGTTCATTGTCCAAGCTAACCCGTTGACTGCTTCCCTCCCGATATTCTAGGGGCTGCAGCGCACCGTAACTTTGCGTGTGCTTCCTCTCTGTCTGCAGTGCGCATTCCTCCTTCCTGGTCTGGCAAGCGGCCTGTAATTTTTCAGGCTCAGGTTAATTGCTGCTTCCTTCGTGCAGCCTTCCTCAGTGCCTCTTGGGGGACGATTCATGGCATTTTCTTCCATATTCGCACAACAGCCTGCATTTATTTCTACTATAGTATTTTTTTCATTCTGACTTCTATTACACTTGTTCATATATTTGTCTCCTCTCTCCAGACCAAAAGTTCCTCCCGGGCAGAGACTGTGTCTGATTTATCACTCAATTTTCACCACCCAGCATAGTGCCTGGTACATAAAGTCTCATAAGAAAGGTTTGTTGAATGCGGAATGGATATCGGACTTCTCCCCACCTGCTGTAATTAGCAGATTCAGCCAGGCCCCTCCGGTCAGGGTTGGGAGCCTCTCGTTCAGGCTCCCAAGATACCCTGTGCACCTTGAACGTTGTATCGTAACCGTCTGTCGACGTATCCGCCTTCCTTGCTAGGCTGCCTGAAATTCAGGAAACATGCGTAAAGCCCGGTGACTGTGTCTCAGTGAATGGGTTTTGAGTGAATAAATGAAGGCTGACTGGGCCTCCACGGTGCTTGGTGTTCTGCCTGTGCTGAAGGGTTATGCTTTTTCTCATCGATGCTCAGCAGATGCTAAACCGTGGAGTCAGTCAACAATAAATCAGTGTGATTGGCAGCGAAATGGACGGGCCAGTTGTTCTCTGGGGGAAAGGGACGACAATGGAACAGTTTGGCCACGGTGGGGATCACCGTGACTGTGCCTGTGCGGACCGAGCCTGAAGTCAATGGACTGGATGTCTGGCCAGTGTAAGCCCCTCCATCATCAAGGTAATGGTACAAATGAATATCTAGTCCCCATCTGCGCTCGGGAGGTCTATCACTTTTTTTAAATGTGTTTTTTAAATTTTTATTTTTGAGACAGAGCATGAGCGGGGGAGGGTCAGAGACAGAGAGAGAGAGGGAGACACAGAATCCGAAGCGGGCTCCAGACTCTGAGCTGTCAGCACGGAGCCTGACGCGGGGCTCGAACTCACCAACTGCGAGGTCATGACCTGAGCCAAAGTCTGATGCTTAACAACCGAGCCGCCCAGGCACCCCGATAGCAGTCTATCACTTGTGTCTAATTTCCCATTTCAAGAGTATCAAATTCTGATCATCAATTTCAACAAACCTGAACAGGAGGTTTGCCATTTTACAAGAATAAGCACATGGAAACGGACCCAGCAGAACTGAAAAATGTCACGAAGAATGGCCTGTGACATTATCAGCATAATGTCCTGACCTTAGTTATTCAATCGCTTCATCGAAAAATTCAAAATATTTGCATCCATAAATCCTTCAGTGGTATTTTTCCTTCCTGATGCCAACCCGTCTGGCTTGAGATTTTGTAAACAGACGACTTTTTGATTCTCACAAACATGACATTTTTATGAACATAAGAACATAAAAATATGTATCAGTGCCAACCGATCTTAAATATTTTCTATCAAAGTGTGACCTTTTCTATTCCACATAATATCTAAATCTTTTTTTCCTCGTGTTCACAGAACCTGTGAGAAAGTCAAATAACATAATCTGAAATGCAAAGGTATGTTCGGGAAAGTTGGCTCAACCCAGATGTAGCTGCTGATTGAAAATGAAGCTCCCCCTCCACCAAAAAAAAAGAAGAAGCTACAGCCTCCCGGGTTAGTTTGTCTGAGTCATCTTTCAGATGAGTGAGGCCGTAGGACAGATCAAATGTGTTCATAGAGAAGAATATCAAGAGGAATTGGAAGAACCCCCCTGAGGGGCCAGCTTACAGTCCACAGCATATTCAGAGAACATTTGCTCCCCTGCCTCCCTCGCGCCGCAGGTGCCCGGATGGGATGCACGTGGTCTGTGCGTGTGTTCCCAGAATGCCCACTCCATCCTTCTCCGTAAATCCTTGGAAAGGTCTGAGCATGTCTAATTCAAGCCCCCTCTCCCTCCCGTATTTGCTCCAACTCTGCGTCCGCAGCAGATACAAAGGGCTGAGTGATCCTAGTGTAGTAAGGAACTCAAGAGAAATGCCCAAGGGGTAAAAGTAACCAGTTTCTTTCCTTAATAGGATGAGGGCTCGTCCCCTTCCTTTTTGGCAAAGTCCCCCTCGTCTTCGAGAGCCTCAGGAGAGCTTGAATAGCCTCCACTGCGAAGGTCTCGGCCAACCTCGACTAACAGTCATGGGCCCCTCTGGGGTGCCCTCCGTGCGACGCAGAGATGAAAAACCAAGCTTTGTCCTCAAGTATCTTGCAGTGCAGAAGGGAGGATAGACGCAGGCTCACAAAGCCCAAAGTATTACGGTGAGATGCTGCTCTGATGGAAATATCTACATCACGTGAGAATAAAAAGTATCTCAGTCTGCCTTACAGAGGACTTTCCTGAGGACGTGGGAAAACTAACTTACTTGATCTTATTTACAAACAAAATGCTTTTTAAAAGACTTCAAAGGTTGTCTCAAGGGTTCTAAGAACAAGAAATTGAAGCCAGAAATTGAAATCCTAGAAGGATTCTTGCTTTGTGCTTCTCTCTTATTTTTGAAAGGTAGACTTCAGTCTGTCTCTCGCCCTCCTTGTCACTCTCATTTTCTCTGTCAACCAGCAGCTGGTACTTCAGCATATCCATAGTGAAATGTGGCCATTTGAATTGACAGCCTCACGTAGAGAGTGCTTCCTGGGAAAAGAGAATCTGATCGGCCCTGCTAAGGTCAGCGTGTACCCCAATCCAGTACGCTATCCCTAGGGGTCAGGGTCATGCAGCGGAAACGTGACTGCCGGGTCACCAACTCCTGGATAGTGAGAGGAGCTCCGCGTATGCAAAGAAATCCCATTAGTTCCATGTGACCAAAAACATAGGTGTTACGCGCAGAGCGCGGCAAAGAGACCAGGTGCGATGCCAGGCAGAGGCAACGTTTTAAGGGCTTTGAATTTGGACTTTGCCTTGCAATGTGGTACGATAAACTTTGCAAGGGGACAGCGATACGTGGCACTACTGACTGAGGTAGAGAAAGCTGGAGAAGCGGCAGTTTGCGGAATATTATTACCTATTATTATAGCAACAAGTGTATGTTGCACGTGATAACGCTGTATACACTAATGGTGTTACACATAACATATATGACATATTGGATATGCTCTTGGATACTGTGTATTAGTATATTTCATTAGCACTATTTTGAGGTACTTACATCAAAGTGAGGGTGCTACATAAAAGCTCCAACTTACTGAGCGCTTAGTGTGTGCATGGTGCTGCACTGCACATATTATCTTTTATTTATTTATTTTTAAGAAAGAGAGAGGAAGAGAGAGAGAGAGCAAGAGCACGTGAGCGGGGGAGACGGACAGAGGGAGAGAGGGAGAATCTTAAGCAGGCCCCGTGCCCCATGCAGAGCCTGACGCGGGCCTCGATCTCAAGTCCGTGAGATCATGACCTGAGCTGAAATCAAGAGTCTGATCTAACCGACTGGACCCGTACCTATAGCTTGGAGGGGAAATCAATGTTCATTGATCGAAGCCACCGATCGGAGGTTGTCTGTCACCGTAGCAAAGCCTCGTCCATTCTGCCTAGTACAGTGAGCAGTTGGTGGTGGTCGAGGAGGCGTATCTCTCCCTGATTTCTACTTCCTGTTCCTCTCATTTCCCAATCTCTCCGCTTCACTTAAGCATTTCCTTGCTTTGCAGTACTAGTTCCTGGTTGTCTGTCATCGCTGCCGCCACGGCTCTGGCTGGTGGGGTGGGTTTCCTCAACGACTGGTCACGGCCACCTACCCCAGCTCGAAGACTTGCCACCAAGTACAATCGGTACTTCCGTTGAACCATTCAAAACCCATCCACCACTAACTGATGCCTAAGAAGGCTTGCCTTAGAACAGCACCTTTCAGGGGCGCCTGGGGGGCTCAGCCGGTGAAGCGTCAGCCTTTGGCTCAGGTCATGATCTCGTGGTCCGTGAGTTCGAGCCCCGCATCGGGCTCCGTGCTGACGGCTCGGAGCCTGGAGTCTGCTTCTGTGGCTCACTCTCTTCCTGGCCCTTCCCCTGCTCACACACACACACACACACACACACACACTCTCTCTCTCTCTCTCTCAAAAATAAATAAACATTAAAAAAATAAAAAGAACAGTGCCTTTCAAACCTCTGCTTTTAAATATCGCCAATGGCAGAAGAGACCCATTGGAGCTGAGCCGGAGGCAACGAAATGCAAGCACAAAACGTGTTTAAAGTCTCCTACTTTACCTAAAAGTTTTATGCAAATTTTGAATTCTTATTCATTATATATCTTTATTTTAACTTAAAATAAGGTTTTTCCTCAAGTCATCAAAGGATAGCGATTTTTTCAAGAAATGCGTCCTGTAGATTGTTTATTACACACCTTAGATAATCAGAAAAAAACATACCTGGACTCTATTATCTTAGCTCCCCAAAGAAATGCCTTCACTATGATTTAATGTTATTTTTGGTATTTTTATAGAGGTCTGGCCGAGGAAAATCTGTGTGAGGAAAGCACCTGGGTCTTTTATCAAAGTACACTCACAAATATTGTCTAAAATAGTACACAGTATCCTCAATACAAGGAGCCGTGCAATACATTTTTGTCAAGGTCTTCTGTGTCATTGATGACCCCCCCGCCCCCCGCCAGGTGTCCCTATATCTCAGCCCGAGGAGTAAGACCTTGGCACAGTGGTTCCCAAAGCGTGGTGCCTGGACCAGCCTCATCAACATCACTTGGGACCTTGTTAGGAATGAATATTTCCAGACGCTCCCACCCCAGACCTACTGAATGAAAAACTGGGGTTGGAACACGGCAATGTGTTTTGACAAACCCTCCGGGGGAATCTGATGTCTGCTAACATTTGAGAACCGCTGCCTTAGCGGATGCCTCGGCCCCCCTCCCGGGGAAATGATGGAAGTGGGCGCGGTTACCATTTCGTCCCCTTTCCATTCCCTTTTCAGCCGCCCGGTGCTCTCCTGTTTGCCTCTTCACACCCCGTCCCCACCTGCTCGTACCACTCTCTCCTCTGGCCTCTTTTCCTTTTCTAGAACGTGGCAAGCTCCTTCCTGCATTAAAGCCTTTACCCTGGCTGTTGCCTCTGCTTGGCTTCACCACAGCGTCCGGGTGATTGACCCCACTTGTCATTCGTATTTCGGCGTAAGGTGACACTTGCTCAGAGACACCCCTGCGAAAAGCTAATTTCAAGTAGCCAACCAATCGCTGCGTCACGTCGCCTTTATTTCTCCCCAGAGTACTTTATCACCACCTTGCCCGCTGTAAATTTGTTTGCTTCTTGTCTGTCTCCTCCACCGGAAGGAAAGTCCCATGCGGATAGGGACTTGTGTCCGTTCGTTTACATTTGTATCCCCCACCCCTAGGATATCGCCTGGCACATAGTAGTAACTCATCAAATATTTGGTAAATGAATAATTAGTGAAAAGAACCGTAACTAGGAGCCAGGAGGACTAGGGTTGATAGAGAAAAAATGGGAACAGTTTGAGCAATCATGCCCACAATTTCCACCTAATGAGCTGACGTCCAGAAGTAAGTGTGAACTGGTAGTGTGGGCTCTTCGTTGGTCTCAGTTCCTATTTGCTGCACGTGGACCGAGGCCGTGGCCGTGCCGTACGTGATGTTTAGACAGCACAGCTCTTAACGTTCAAGCCAAGCTACTTATTCTGCTCAGCCAAAGAAACACATGTCTCTTATGGAGACACGGTTTAGAGGTCTCCGAGAAGATACCCTCTTGAAAGATTTTCGGGAGTGATGTTGACTGTACTTGATTTTCACCTTAGACTGACTTCGTAACTTGGTCTTTGAGTGATACGTGATTTCACTGTAAACGCGCCGTATGATTCTTTCAGGTAACCTTAAAATTACATTTGTGAAACCCGTCTTTCTTCCTTCCTTGTTTCCCTCCGTCTTCCTTCTTTGCCAGAAAGCAATTAGGCAGACCTGAAGGCAATGGAAAGGCAGTCCAGTGGCAGCTGAGGCCTGTTTGGGGAGGATGTCTAAGCGGTGCCCCAGCCTCTCAGGGTTAAGAGATTTCATATGTGTAGGAAGATGAAGCAAATGAGTAAATCCACTAAGTAAATATTTTGAGAAAATAACTAAATATATTGAGAACAAGGGGAGCCAGTGGGTTTTAACTACTCAGGAAGGAAGTTGCAAATCCGTAAAGAGGTAAAGCTGGACTGAGCCCTGAGATGTTGGGTGGGAATTAGAGGTATTGACGTGAACCCAATATTCAATCGATACAATGTAGAAATAAATATCGATGTAAATGTGTATGTTACATGCTTATATGTGAGTGTAGACATATGTATACATGTGTGTAGATTTACCCCCCCCCCGCCCCCCCCACATACTTCTTAACTGTTCACTGAACAGTCCTAGAAGCAGTGATACCCTGGGAGTAATAAGCACACTTACCGTCCAGCTACTGGTTTCTAAATACCTCTCACTGTCCAATGAAAAAAAGTCAGAGCACTTTTGAGAAATGACTGCATCGAGGTTTGGGGCAAGAAAAGAACCAGATGGACCTGGAACCTTTTATTGTTCCCACAATAAGGATGCTCTCTAAGAATCATGGGGATATGTCAAAGGACACAAATGCCAGCTTAAAGAGGATCACGCGGGCCAAATCTACAATTTGGACATCAATATATATATATAATGATAGTGATGGATTATAGCCCACTAAAATGAGGAATCCGTGGATCCATCCAGATGTAAATACATGAATACATAAATTAAGGAAAAGAGGAAGCTCTCCCTTATAATAGGAGGCCAACTAGTAAATGTTGAAAGAATGATCAAATTACAAAATCACCACCTCGCAAGCATCATAGAAATATTTAATTCAGGTAAGACGGGGCACCTGGCTGGCTCAGTTGGTGGAGCATGCGACTCTTGATCTCGGGGTCGTGAGTTCAAACCCATGTTGGATGTAGTGTTTAGTTAAAAATACAAAACAAAAACCCTTTACTGAAAGGAAATAAAAAAAATAAAACCAATGGGTGAAAATGGGATGAGGGATGGGATTTTACGTAGTTCCCAAATATCTCCCCCCAAAACACTATTCCTTATGAAGAAGAAAAAAAGTTACTGCACGGTAGAAAGACAGGGCAGATACCATATTAATCAAATGACCCAATTTAATAACACCTAAGGTTGACAAATCAACACCCTGTACTACCCGATAGAACAGAATGAGAACGTAGCATCGCGCTGTGATAGTTCAGTCAAAAATGCAGAGCTTGGGTCTGTCATGAGGCAAACCCATAATAAAGGACATTCTGCAAAATGACACCTGCAGTCATTAAAACGTCAAGGTCATGACATCGAGGAAAGACTGAGGAACCATTCCAGATTAAGAGACCGGAAGGATATACCAACAGGGTGCAACTTGTGGTCCCGAATTGTATTCTCTTGCTAGAAGACATATTGAGACAATGGCAAAACTAGAATGGGGTCTCTGCAAAAAGGGTATATGGGAGTTTGGTGCGACTTTTTCTTGCTACGTTTTTCCAGGTTTGGCAATTGTTCAAAATGCAGTTTTTTTAAAAGACACTAAAGTAATGAAGTCCATATAAGGAACCGCTTAATTTTGATTTAGATTCTGGTATCATTTGTTGAGCACCTACTGCGTGTGGGCCATTATGCTAGCTATAACGATGACTCACCTGTAATGATGGCGAACATTCTGGAAATACTTATCCAAGGGCTAATACATGCCACATCAGAGTGACCATAGGGCTAACCTCTGCCTCCCTTCTCTCAGCTCAGTTCTAGTGCTGCCTGATGTCCAATACCTGAAAACACTTTTTTCACTTCCTTTGTTCAATTTACTACTTGTTCACTGTGTGAAGACCAATATGGTACCATTTATTCCATCATGGCCACAAACAGAAATTCTGTATAGGTTTAGTTTCTACAGTCACTTTGGAGAAATATTTGGCAATTTCTCATCAAGTTCAACATACCCTCACCATAGGATCCAGTCATTCCACTCCTAGATTTTTACCTTCGAGAAATTAAGGCGTACGCCCATGCTAAGATTTGCACGCAAATGGTTACAGTAGCTTTAAGAGCCCAAACCTGGCAACTCCCAAAGCAACCAGCAACAGAGGAATGCATAAAGAAGTTGTGGTATGTCCATACAGTAGAACAAACAGGATTGACGTACTGATATATGTACCAAAAAAAATGGATCTCGAAACTATTACACTTGGTGAAAGAAACCGGGCACAAAAGAGTATATATGAAATTTATATGGAATTTGAAAATAGGCAACAGCCACCTACAGTGACAAAAAGCGAATCAGTAGTTGCCTGGGGCCGCGGTGGGAAATTGGAGTCCAAAGGCAAAGGAGGAAACTTTTTGGCATGATGGGTATATTCTGTATCTTCATTGTGGTGGTGAGTATATATATATGTATATATTCATCAAAACACATTGGACTGGTCACTTAGAATGAGTGTGTTTTCTTTTATGTAAATTAAACCGTAAACAAGTTGATTTGTTAAAACAATTTTTTTTTATTTTAGAGAGAGAGAAAGAGAAAGAGAAAGCATGAGTGGGGGAGGGGGAGAGGGGCAGAGGGAGAGGTAGAAAAATCTTAAGCAGGCTCCAGGCTCAGGGTGGAGCCTGATGTGGGGCTCAATCCCACGACCCTGGGATCACGACCTGAGCCGAAATCGAGAGTCAGGCGCTTAACTGACTGAGCCATCCAGGCGCCCCAATAAAGCTGATTTAAAAAGAAAAAAAACCAGCAGAGGAGCCCTTCTAATAAGATCAAATAAAATCACTCCACATAGACAACCATCTAATTTAGAATTTAAGAGTCAACTGTTATTTGTTTAGCTCTAACTAAACACGAGGCATTATGATTAGCACAATAATCGCTAACACATACTGACGGTCTACTGTGTGCAGGTGCTAGGCTAAATGCTTTCTGTGGATTTACTCTGTTAACAAATATTTATCGAGGTGCTACTATATGCAAGGTCCTGTTCTTACCCACACACACATACGTGGGTGCCAATCTGGGCTGGCTGCTTTTGTTGCACACGCAGCCCGCAGTTGCTGGCCTGAGACGCGCCTGGTTACCTCCGCACATCAGCGTGCAGATTTGGCCGTGCCCTGTGCATCACTAGCGCGTACGCTCTCAGAAGCTTCGGGAAGAGTGTATGGTGTATGCCTGGCCGTCACCCCCATCTCTTTCACTCGCTCCTTTTCCCCTCCTCCTCCTGCAGCAAATTGTTTTTGCTACACGGAGCCACAACCCGGAGTCATTCTGTAGGACAAAAATAGCCCGGCTCTTATGACATCTGGGAAGACTCTTCATTGAATCCCATCCATTAACATTTTATGGCGTGTCCACGGTGGCAGGCTTCAGAAGTCAATGAGACCAGGTCCTTATCCTGAAGGAGCCTGTCAAGTGTACTTGAAGGTGAACATCACAGCCCTTACCAGCTTAATCCCCAGCACAGTATGTCTGAACCAGAAGAGCCCTCAGAGATCATAGAGGCCACTGCTACTCAGTATGTGGTCCCTGGATTGGGGCTATCTGTCCTCGACGTGCCAAGTGCGGAGTGTGAGAGTAGGCGTTTGCAGACTTTTAAAGCGATTTGGCATTGCGGTGACGTGCAAGGGTGTGATTTCGTATTGGGATGAAAAGGTGTTTCACTGTAGAGAACCGGAAGAGGGTGACTCCCGCGTGTCTCCCCTGCGGAAACTGAAATCCAGAGTGGGAAGTGACTTTCTCAAGGGCTCCTGGTTCTTGCTTCAGGCCTGTTGCCTCTCATGCTCCAAAATTTATTCCGAACTCATGAGAAACGGAGTGGTGAATTGAACCCCAAAAGGGGTTAACGATGGCTACCATTTGGAGGGGATGGCCTATGTGTCAGGCATTTTATCCGTATTCTTCACGACATCTCCTGCTTGTATGTGTTATTATCACCACTTTGCAGATGATGCAGATGAGGCTTAGAACAGTAAATCAACAAGTCTCAATGTCACCCGGGAGTCAGTGGTCAAACACAGGTCTGTGTGGATCAGACCTCTTATCCGCCGCAGTAGACATGCCTCATCTCAGTGAGAACTCCGGCCATCCTACGAGGCAGAGACGATCATTAACCCCATTTTACAGTTGAAGAAACTAAAGTTCAACGAGATGAAGACCATGGTTAGTGAGTGATAGGGTTGGATTTAATTTGTCTGCCGGCTCTAAGACCCACACACTTTCCCACAATGCTACGCTGCCTGAAAATGTTCAAATGACAAATGTGAGGAAGATAATAGAATATTGTTCTCTCGGTATTGAAGCATATCGGTTTCATGGGAAAGGTCACGAGGCTGGGCGAGTTCGGAAGTGTAATCTGGGACTCGTGCCAAGGTCTGAGTCCTGTCTGGTTGGCACATACTTCGACTGGGCATATATCAGTGTGTCACCAGCGTGGGCTATAGCTCATGTTGACTGTTTAACTCCTTTTCTGCGGCCAAGTCTCAATGGAATTCTCGAAGATTCTTCTGGACTCTCTCTGTCCAGGCAGATGCCAGTGATCTTCCCTTTGCCTGGAATTCTCTTTTCTGTCTCTTTGCCCAGCTCACGCCTATTCATCATTCAAATACCAGCTTAGCTTCATTTTCTCAGAGAAGCTTCCAGGCACCCCTCACGGAGTCGGGTCTCCCCAGTATCCACCTTCATAGCGTACAAAGACACCCAGTTGCAATCCACATCACCGTAAAGAATTGATTATATAATTCTGGCTTTCACTTTCTCTTAGTAGGATGTAAATGCTGCGAGAGCAGGGGCTTTGTCTGGCTCACTCTTGCCCCTCCGGCTCCTAGCGCCGCCGCAGGCGTGCGAGGTACCCGCGAAGATTTTGTTTCTGGAGTGCGAGAATGGAGTCATGCGTGCAAATTCTGGATCCTGGTGCAACCACGCCTGTGGTCTTCTCTGTGTTCAATTAGACCAGTGTTTCCTAAACTTGCCTGATCATAAGAATCACCTGGAGTGCTTGCTAAAAATATAGATAATTAGGCAGAGAAGCCAGGGGTGGCCCACAAGTGTCAAATTTCGTTTCGTGGCAGACTCCGTGGATTTTGTGGGCAGGCGAGTTTGGGAAAGACTATGTTTTTTTAAGTTTATTTATTTTGAGAGAGAGAGAGAGAGCAGGGGAGGGGCAGAGAGAGAGGGAGAGAGAGAATCCCAAGCAGGCTCCACGCTGCCGGCACAGAGCCCGACGCGGGGCTCGATCCCACGAACCGTGAGATCATGACCTGAGCCAAATCAAGAGGCGGTTGCTTAACCGACTGAGCCACCCAGGCGGCCCGGGGAAAGAGTGGCTTTAAATACCTGTGTCTTATTTCTGAATATTTTTGTTGACAGTTGGACCTATAGGCTTCCAGGATCTGACTCAGAGCTCCTTTCCTTTTGCCCCTTCTCACATGCCCCCTGCCTTATGTCTGCTCAACTAGTTACTGCCCCTCCTCGTACACATTCCTCGGCCCAAATATTTGACTTTAGTTGTGCTATTGCTGTGGTTAGAATGTCTTTTTTCCCATTTCTGTTCCTTTCAAATGATACTTTTTAGATCTAAAACCGTGTGTGGTTTCCCCTTCTTCTGGCCTCTCCTCAAATTGCATGCCTGCCTCTTTGATGACTCTTTATCATATTCAACTTTGTGTCACAGCCTCTTATGTCTCTATTCCTTTTAGCCTATGAGCAACTTAAGAGCCAGATCCATTCTCGGGCCCAAGTTTTGGTCCCTCCTAAAGCACACACACGGTCTCTCCCCCCCACCCCCGCAGGAACCAGGTACTAGCTTAAGACCTTTTCCCACCAGCTCTCCAGCACCGTTAAGAAAATGGCGATCGTCAGGCAGGTGCTTCTCAACCATTCTCTTCTCTCCGTCTCCAAACCTCTCCAGGTCCTCGTCCATCTTCTCCTCTTGTCTTAGCAGATGATTCTGCTCCGTGTGGTCACTCAAGGCCCCAGAGTGATGGGGGCTTCACCTCAACGCGCACTGCCCGCATCACCATAGCAGGGGCTGGACGACATCAGAAATCATGCCCTGCTTCTCAAAGCTTCTGCCTGGAAGTGATACACACGTACACCACTTCCATTAGACCTCACTCCTTCTCGTATCTCGTTGGCCAAAATGGGTCGCACGGCCATACCTGATTTAAAAGGGAGCAAGGAAGTGTAATCCCGTTGTTTGTCTGAAAGGAGGAGAACTGGAATATTTGTGAACATCCCTAATGATTTCCAAAATAATATGGATGGAACATATTTCAATGGCACTTTGCTTGCTTTAATTAATTAATTAATTTTAATGTTTATTTATTTTTGAGAGAGAGAGAGACAGAGACAGAGACAGAGAAACACAAAGCGCCAGCAGGGGAGGAGCAAAGAGAGAGAGAGAGGGAGACACAGAATTCGAAGCAGCTGCAGGCTCTGAGCCATCAGCACAGAGCCCGATGCAGGGCTCGAACCGCCGAACCGTGAGATCATGTCCTGAGTCCAAGTCGGGCGCTCAATCCACTGAGCCACCCAGGTGCCCCTGCTTGCTTTATTTTTAATTGCTTTCCCCAACTCTCTCCTGGATAAAGGGTACATCTGCCTTTCTTTTCTTTGGCTCACTGTGCGTATGCATACATTTAAAAAAGGTGGAGTTATTTATGACCCCATATGGATGTGAGAAATTTGATTATAGACTGACTCTTGCCTTGGTAGAAAGTCCAGAAAAGTTCTCCAGAGTTAAGAGACTGAGAATCACAGCACGACAAGTCTGGGAAACTGTCAAACTCTGTTACTTTAGAGGACACTTAATTACACTTAATAATTCACAATTTACCGCCTGGTGCTCCATGCAGGGAACGTCTGCTTCCTTATAAAGGATATATGGGAAACAACAGCCCCAAAGGTGCTTTTTGAAAAGAGGTTTTCAAGAGCATCCAGGTGTGCAGGTAACTAGTCCTCTTGTCGTGGCAAACGTTTGGGTTCGGTCCCTGACTCCAGCCTGACTCGTTTCCGCGCGTTTGAAAATCACTTAACGTTTCTCCACATCAACCACCCCCCCGCCTTCAAAAAGGAGCTAATAGTCGTTTTGTGGCTTTGGGGGGATTTCAGAGGAAGGGGCTGGGTGGTGAACACAGCAGTGGGAAAGAGAGTCCATATGGATGGGGGGGGGGTTCAGTGAAATTCAACTGATGCCATGCAAAAGCATGTATTATGTAAAAGAAAGAGCACCCCTTTGGAGTCAGATCTCGTCTCATCTCTGTCACTTCTAGCTCTGTAAACTCGGAAAAGGCGCAGTCACCTCAGAGAAATGGGATGACCCTTACCTCATGGCACCGTTGTGATGAGTAAATGAGAGAAAATACACAAGCCACTTAGCATAGTGCCAGCACGGAGTAAATTAGAAATAAAAGGCAACCGTTAAAATTAAAGAGCAGGCAAAAAAGATGGACCATTTTAGCATTTTAGAGGATCCGGCACACCCCAGATATCCTTTAACCCAGTGTGCTTTTATATTAAATACGCCGGGTTAAAACATTTTACTTGTACAACTTTTTTAAAGTTTATTTATCTTGAGAGAGACAGAGAGAGTAAGGGAGGGGCACAGAGAGAAGGAGAGAGAGAATCTCAAGCAGGGATCCTGATGCGGGGCTCAAACCCATGAAGTTTTGAGATCATGACCTGAGCTGAAACCAAGAGACACTTCACGGGTGCCCCAGTTGTGTAACTTTTTTTTTTTTAACTTTTTAAAAAAAGTGATCTCCATTCTCAACATGGGGCTCGAACTCACGACCCCAAGATCAAGAGTCACACACTCTACTAAGCCAGCCAGGTGCCCCCATATAGCTGTTACCTATAATTATAATGTACACAGATACTGAATTTCTTCCCTCTTTCTGAATTAATCATGCTTAGTTATATTGTTCTCTGCATCGATAAAACACTTGGCTTTCAAAGGGGATGTTAAGATCTTCCAGAGTTACGTACATTCTAATAGAGGGAAATTATCATGGCCTTATCTTTTAAGGATCAAAATCAGGACTCGACTATTCTCTGCTCTGATGTCCATTATCAATGTGTGACAGATTTGGAATTAAAGTTATGAGTGTGTGAATTGCTGTGGTGTCACACATTATGGTTTTGCATATTGAATCATCTCCTATATTAAAAATGAATAAAATGTAGGTAGAAGGATACATTCGTGTGACAACTTGGAAGGAAAGCAAAGAATACTGATGAAACCACCATCATGAGGCTACAATACTTTCTCTTGAAGTGTCTTTTTTCTTAGTGTCTACCATTTTATTTCCGCATATTTTTCTGCTACTTCAATAGTGATGGACAGTCTCAAATGAATATTTACATTAACTGCTTTTGCGTACGTTTCTTACTTAGTCTGTATAGGTCATCTAATGTTTGAAATGGGCTGGTTTAAAATGCACTTTCTTGATTGAGGAGAATTTAAATAGAAATACCAAGACTATGTGTTCCTGCAAGATTAGAGCTGGGAGGAGCATGTAAGATAATTCCTAAGTCAGTGCTTTCATCTGGCAAACTCGACTTGCTTCTACCTAGAGAGATCAAATTCCTTGCTCAAGAATAATTTTTAGAGGCAGAATCAGGATTGGAACTCAGCCACCATACTGCCTCCTGTGTTCTGTTTCATTTTCTTTTCTTTTCTACTTTTTAAAAAATGTTTTCCTTATTTATTTTGAGACAGAGAGAGAGAGAGAGAGTGCACGCACATGCACACAAGTGGGGGAGGGGCAGAGAGAGAGAGAGAGAGAGAGAGCGAGAGAGAATCCCAAGTAGGCTCAGTCCTGTCCCAGCCTGTCCCTGGTTCCAGTGCGGAGCCCGCCTCTGGGCTCGATCCCAGGAACCTGTGAGATCGTGACCTGAGCCGAGATAAAGAGACGTTTAACTGACTGAGCCACCTGGGTGCCCCTCTGTTTCATTTTAAAAACAGGATCGCCAAGTTGGAAACTGACAACGCTATATCCCCAAAAAAGACTCTAAACCCAGTGCTTTAGATTCCTCAGGACACAAAGTGTTAACATAGCTATCATCTTTATTTTCTGGTTCCGAGAGGAGGACAGGATGAGCGCGCAGATATTCCAAAGGGCACAAGTATACAGTGAGTTGACAGGCAAGATCTCCCCACCCCCAGGCCCCTCGCAGCAGCTGTGACCTGTTAAGTCAAAGTAGCAAACCATTGAGATAGGAAAGAGAAGGTGACCACTTTATCCCTGCCTCTCCCTCCTTCGCACTTCAGTGAAACCTGCCTGATCTAGCCTTTGCGGCTCAGGCTGAGACTCGATTTACACGTACGCTGTTATTGTGGTTTTGTTTGGCTCAAACTCCTGCGATGTTGGGCGAAGACACAATGATGACGTCGTGAACTCATGCACTTTCTGTCCTCGGATACACAAAGCTCTGTGAACTGGAATTCAGGGAACATTTATGGCTGCATTTCCCGCTGTTACTCTTGCTGACAACTCATCGCCTTTTAAAATGTTTACTTTGAGAGAGAGTGTGAGCTGAGGAGGGGCAGACAGAGAGGGAGACAGAGGATCTGAAGCAGGATCTGCGCTGACGGCACAGAGTCCGACGCGGGGCTCGAACCCATGAACCGTGAGATCATGACCTGAACTGAAGTTGGGCGCTCGACCGATTGAACCACCCAGCACCCCTCCAAAAAAACTCATCACTCTTTGCCATGCCGTGAGCGATAAGTGACACGAAGAATTCTGGGACTTGGAAGCAGTCATTCTCATTTATGTTATTAGCCGACGTCTTTGCCTAAACAAAGAAAAACACGACAAAAAACCAATATGGTTATCTTTTGATCACACTTAAAGATGTTTACAAGTTGAAAGATCACATCTAAAGGGAAAAAGGTAAATGTATTCGCGTGATTTAACCAAGAGAACAACAGCAATGGTTATACGTACGTGGAGTGTTCTTGCGGGAAAAGCAAGGTGACTAACACAATAGAAGTCTCTCAGACATCTGTACTTCTCGACAGTAAGGACTATTTAATAGTGGCATGGCTGGACCACCTGCTGTCTGTGGGTTTTTTTTTTTTCCCCTCCCCTATGTGTGCAGCCAAATCTTTATTATTAGCCAATTTCCTGTATGAAAAGGACCGGTGAGGGCGTCAATAATAAAGGATCTTTTATTTAGTACAAATCCAATATAAAAGATGATCAGAGCACCAGTTAGCAGGCTGTGTACGGAAATAGGATTCTCTGAGTACTGGGTGCGCAGGACCCAGGAAGCTGCAGAGGAGGGGGCCGAACACCCGCTTGCTCCAGTGGTGTTCTCAGCGCACGGGAGGCCAGGGCACAGCACGCGCGGTCCACACCTGACTTACAGAGACGGGCGGGAACAATAGGTCGCCACTTCCTCCTAACGGGTTTCACGCTCTGTGATCCCTTCATGCAGATTTCAAGCTTTGCAAATCAGCGCACAAACCTCCGTCCACGATCTTTGGACAAAAAATAAGAATTAGCATTTTGTGGGGACCTGTGTGTGCGTGGTACTCTTCCAGGCCCTTTGCCTACATCCGAGCCTCACATCAACCCCGGGAGGTAGGGGTTACTGTGATCCTCGTCCTTCTGAAAACAACTGCTGGGGAGAAAGGCCTCCTAACTTTCCTGTGCTAGCCAGGAAGAGGGAGGGCTGGGAACTAAATGCCGATGTGGATTCCTCCAGAACCTGCTATGTGTTTTTTTTTTTTTCTCACTGCTCTGTGCCTCCCGTGTGCCATATTATGTTTGCTTGAGAAGAAATGTTTTTAACTAAAGGCAAAAAGGTGAGAATTTAGTTGAATGAGTTTGGGTGAGTTTTAAAGAGATATTTTATATGTGTATTACAATTCCGAGCTTCCTGGCTGGCGTTCTTAATATTCGGCTCCACGGTCAGGTGCTGAGGTATGCCCACGGATTAATTATTTTTATGCAATGGTGACTGTTTTCCAAATTGAACCGTTTTGATAGCTAAATTCAGGCCTGCACGTATGCGTGTGTGTGCATTCACACAGAGAACAGATCAAGGGACCCAACGTTATTGCAGGAAGCGTCAATATTTCTGCTTGGTAAAGTGTATAAACAGAAGTTTTCAGTTAAGTAAGCAGAATGAAAATAGCAAAACAAAAATTGAATCTAAACCAGCTTGAACGTTTAACAATCAACGGAGTTAACATCATAGTTAACCGAAGGTGAGAGGTAAATTTCGTCTCTGCTTCACCCCGATGGGAAAACCCATCAATCCCCTTTGCAATTTTCTTGATTACATGATTGTGCCCGTCAGGTTCCGGTTTGCGTCTCGAAGACATACATGCTTGTGACTTGTTTAAAGCAAACTCAAGTGGACAAGCACACTTCGGTGGGGTTGGTTGGACCCTTCTCACCACTGTTTCCACATATCTGTCTCTTACGGCCTCGAATCCTTATTTTTCATGATCGACTACCACTATCCAAAGTCCATTTCTAGACAAAGAAGACTCCCACGTAGGAATCCAGGCCATCTGTCTACATCTTGTTTTCATTACCGTTTCTCGATTATCATTGTTTGTGGACCTTCTCATCTTGACTCTGGGTATTATCGCCTGCTTTCCACTTTGCCCTGGGGAGAAGCAATGTAATTTTGAATTCTTGTAACCTGATATCAAAATCATTTTAGAGCAAAAATTTCGGTATCGGAACCCAGCTTGATTCAAGGAAACCCTAGGCAAGAGGTACCTCCGACAGCATTTAAAGCCCTGTCGGATTGACCAGCCGAACTCACCCTTTGCCAAGCTCCTATGTGAGAGAGGGGGTGAACAGGATCTATTTGGACACTTGTCTCTGACCCCATCACTTGGATCGTGTACTGTATATGCTATTTTCTCCTTGATTACAGCAGTGACTTTGTGTCTTGCCTTCCGGGCACTCAGGGTAACCTTAGTTAACCAATTTTCACTGCTTACCTCTAGAAATGAAGAAGTCACAGATTAGCAATTACATCTCTATTCATCTCAACATATCCACACGAAGCCGCCTTTTTAAGGTAAATGCTTGCTGTTCACTCGCTTTCTCCTGAAGACAAGAGGTGAGAAATTCTGGGGATGTAAGCGTGTGACTCAGCTGCAGTAGCATGTACATTTCTAATGGGTCCAAAGGAATTACTCAGGTACTAGAATGAAGAAGAGGGAAAAGAAAATGGAATAATCCTTATAGGAAATGTGTTGTAACTGTCGTTCGCATTTTCTTTGTTTTCAGCTTTAAGGAAGTACCCAAAAGTTTCCAAAAGTAAGATTTTGCATCTCTTGTTTTCTTGACATTAACCGGATCTTCAGTGTTAAGATGGAAATACATAGAAGTGAAAACTCACTAGAAGTTACATCCTTGGTTGGTTTATTATCAATCAGTAAGAGGATTAAAAAGGCTTAGCATCAATTACCTGACTAGACAAGCAAGGGAAACAAAAAATCACGTCCAAAAGCAAGGGTGATAATTGGAATGTTCAGGCTGCTGGAGACCTTGTTCACATTTCCTGCGATTATACCTTCATTATACCCCACTGAAGATATGGCTCTCTGGGGCGCCATGATTCATAGGCTAAAGCTCAATGTAGCAGCGAAATTACGCAAAGGTGGAAGATGTGACAAGTGAAATTAGGTCAATTAAACACATATAATTCTCGGACTCGTTAAATTTGTCCATAGCAGATTGCTTGGTTGGCATAAGCCATATTTCCCTAGCTCAACTGATTGTGATGTTATCTTGTGTTTAAGATTACACGTGAACGGAAGCTAGGCTGTGGACCAAAATGTAGCCACCTTATTATCCTAGTTATTCCTGGCATTAGTTTGAAGGGGTTGTCCATTAATAAGGCTATATGTTTTACCTTTTTCCCCTGATCCAAAAATGCATCCATTTAAGTTAATGTGGCACAGAGTGTCCTCCTCTGGCTGGACGGTCCTTCCTCAAACTCTTTGCTGGCTCACTTCTACTCACCTCTTTTTTTTTTTTTTAAATGTTTGTTCATTTATTTTTGAAGCAGGGGGAGAACAAGTGGGGGAGGGGCGAGACAGAGGGAGACACAGAATCTGAAGCAGGCTCCAGGCTCTGAGCTGTTCGAGCTGTGGGGCTCGAACTCACGGACCGTGAGATCATGACCTGAGCCCAAGTCGGACGCTTCACTGACTGAGCCACCCAAGGTGCCCCACTTCTACTCATCTTTTAAGTCTGATAGAAAGATTTCCTGTTCTGATCCTTCCCTGCCCCACCTCTAGGTGAGGTGGCTCCCTTAGGTACACCTTTGTCATAACCTGTAAGAGACAATTATCAGATTGCATCCGAAAGATCAGACTCACAGTTATGCCGAGATGTCATTTCAGATGACAGTGGGCTGGCTCGGAAGGCATTTACGACAACGGACAGTAACTTAGCATGTTCCCTTGGTTTCTCTCTGTCCCAGTACACGGGTCCCACTCACCGAGACTACAGAAACACCTACCGACTTTGAAAACTCTTTGCATAGACTCCTTTTTGGTGTCGTTTTCGGTAAGAGCAACTTTGCTGTTATGCTAATCTTTAACTTACCGGGATTCACCTGTATATACCACACTGGCAAAACTTGTTTAACTCCTTGGGCAGCTGCCCATGTGAGTACACGGTCCAGGTTTCTCTTTCACACGAACGCCCCCACATCGTGTCCCTCACGTAGTCACACACCAGTCTGTTTACTTGTATGCTATATACATCTGACTGTAAACTTCTTTTTTTTTTTCAATTTTTTTAATGTTTGATTTTCGAGAGAGAGAGGAAGGGAGAGAGAGAGAGAGACACAGAATCCAAAGCAGGCTCCAGGCTCCGAGCTGTCAGCACAGAGCCCGACGTGGGGCTCGAACCCACAAACCGTGAGATCGTGACCTGAGCCGAAGTCGGAGGCTTAACCGTCTGAACCGCCCAGGTGCCGCCCGACTGTAAACTTCTTGAGGGCAGCCAAGATGTTCTGTTCATCACTGAATTCCTAACGTGTAACATGAGGACTGGCATACAGTAGGCGGTTAGTGCCGTGAGCTGACTGCATGCATCGTAGCTGGCATTTATTGGACACTCTTTGTATGTGGCACCATTCTAGGCATTATCCCTTACAGTTAGGAGGTGGTGTCTGTGGTTATTCTTATTTCACACACACACTAGAAAACAAAATCCTAAAGTTAAACATGCCTGAGGTCACGGAGCAAGTAGGCGGTTGACTGGGGACGTGACCCGGGCTGGTCTGACCTCAGAGCCCTTGCCCCTCACTATGAGGAATAATGCCTCCGGGATAGGAGTCACTCCTGCAAGGAAAGAAGGCCCCTGGGGCATTGTGCAAGGTTGGCACCTGTGACCGCTGCGATCTGGGAGGGGCTGTCTCATGTCCTCAGGCTCTGGTCTATGAAATCAGGGAGGCGTTGTCTACGAGACCCTACCCTGCGGAGAAATGATGAAAGAGCTTGTGGACAGTCCCACTGGACCGTCAAACTGAAGCGGGTAGGCAGGTGGAGACTCCAAATACAACGCCGTGCCAAGAGAGCCGGCAAAGAGCGAGAAGGTTCCAAGCGGAGGGGTGAAGCCAGAGTCTCGAAGGATTACTGACTGGAAAGAATAGCCGTGGCGTGGCGTGGACGTGTGCGAACGCCAGTCGGCCCGGACTGCTGAGCGAGCGGCCGTCCATTCCAACAGTCCTCAGTTATTGAGAACCTTCCCTTGGTCAGCCACTGAGCACGAGACACAGAGATAAGCCAGCCTTATCTCCCGGAGCCACAGAAAAGACGATGCTGTCTGCTTGCCCAGACTTTGGTGCGTTCGCGTTGCCCCGCAACCAGCACGGCCTGGCAATAATTCGTGCCAACAGTATTCTCACCCAGCGCTCACTGTAAAAGTCAGGCGCTCTTCTCAGTGCCTTCTATGCTGTAAAACATTCTATCCTGGGGCGCCTGGGTGGCTCCATCGGTGAAGCGTCCGACTCTTGATTTCGGCTCAGGTCGTGAGCTCGTGGTTTGGGAGTTCGAGCCCCGCGCTGTCTGCGCAGAGCCTGTTTGGGATTCTCTCTCTTCCTCTCTCTCTCTCTGCCCCTCCCCTGCTCACGGGTGCCTGCACGCACGCTCACGCTCGCTCCCTCGCTCTCTCTCTCAAAAAGAAGTAGACATTAAAAAAATCCCATCGTCACAACAACTCTTTAAGGGAGGCATGATTGACATCATCGTATTACAGATGAGGAAACCGCGGCACAGACAGGTTAGGGGCTTGCCTGAAGTCACACGGTTTGTCGAGGGTGGAGCTGGGATTGGGACGGAGGAAGTCTGGCTCCAGAGTTGGAGCTCCTAACGTCTACATGCATGAGCTCTCTAAGTGGTAGCTCCTTCTCAAGGTTCTCTTTCATTCAATAGCACTTACTCGTTCACCACATCTTTGCCGAGAACCTACTACGTGTTTGGCGTTGGGCTGCTTGCCGGAGATGTGACAGTAAAGAAGGCAGGCAAGGTTTTGATGCCGTCCCATATGGAAGGACTGAATCGAGAGACCCTGCTCACTCTCAGGACTCAGAACTGCAAGGATTTTGGGTTGAGTCCCTCCCTTGTTGGAATTGGCCAATTTATGTGTATAATGGCAAACAATTCAGCCTTTATACGAGAGGGAATTCTTGCTGGAAATATTTAGTTCTTGGAACCAAGGAATCTAATATGACAGCAAGCATATTAATTGAGAATCTGTGGCCTGCACTCCTGACCTTAGGAAAAATGGCCTTGGGTCACCTGGGTGGCTCAGTCGGTTAAGCGTCTGACTCTTGATTTCGGCTCGGGTCATGATCTCATGGTTCGTGAATTCGAGCCCTGAGTCAGGCTCTTCACTGACAGGGCAGAGCCTGCTTGGGATTCTCTCTCTCCCTGTCTCTGCCCCTCCCCCGCTCAGGCGCACTCTCTCTCTCTCTCTCAAAAAAATAAACTTAAAAAAAAGGGAAAAAAAAGGCCTTGCTTGTGTGAACTTGAGAGCATCCGTCTCCCCTGCCCCCAGCAGTGTGGACCGGAGTCAGCAGGTTGGAAGGTACAGTTTTAAATGAAAAGACATGTCCAGTTTTATTTGCTGCTACAAATATTTGTTGCTATTATGGTGAATACTTAGTGTTACTGCATAAATTTGCTGGGGAAGATGAATTTTTTAACGTTTATTCATTTTTTGAGAGACAGAGTGTGAGCACGGGAGGGGCAGAGAGAGAGAAGGAGACACAGAATCCGAAGGAGGCTCCGGGCTCTGAGCCGTCAGCACAGAGCCCGAGGTGGGGCTTGAACTCACGAACCGCGAGATCATGACCTGACCCGATGTCAGACGCTTAACTGACTGCGCCACCCAGGCGCCCCTAAGTTTACTAGTGACAATTAAAGTAGAGCTGATTATAAACATACAGAGAACAAGGTAAATGGATGTTTAAAATGTTCTTGCTTTCAAGTTCAATGGTGAATAACTGAAAATCCAGTGTTTAAAGAGAGCTACAGGAGGGAAGAAAACCCTCTCTTTTGAAAAACCGATTTCCCGTGGACCATGTGGGAATCCCTTGTACAGTGGAACAGAGGCTGTTATCTGGAAAATGTATCCTAGTTATCTCAGAGTCAGGCAGACGATCCCACACCGCACCTCTACTTTGAGCCATTTGAATCCCCAGCCTGCTTTTTTTATTCTGGCCTCCATATCAATTTTGTTTTTGCCGGCATGGGTCTTAAGAGCCGCTGATGCTCGTACTTTGGATTAGCCGAAGTGAAGCACCTCTGAAAGCCAGCGTATATCGACTTTGACAGAGAGCGCGGGACCGGGGCCCCGGGAAATTGTATGCGATCCACTCAACACGCGTGTGCTCGAGGCCGGGCCGTGTGCTATGGGCTGGGATGTGAGGCTCCGCGAGATACGTTCCCCGGGCTCGAGGAGCCTGCGGTGTAACGGGAGGGGAAGACACGGACAGACGAGTGCAAGATCAGGAGTGGGTTCCGAGAGACATCTGGATCCGGGTAATCCCAGCAGGGGGGTTCATCTGCGGCCGGGGCCCCCGGAAGAGGGCGCAGAGCCACACCCGGGTGGGAGCCAGAGTGGGAGTTGGAGGTAAAAGCAGTGGGGGCTCTGACACCAGCCGAATGTGCTAGTGGGTCAAGTTACTGGCCCTCTCGGAGCACCCGTTTCTGAACTACCGAAGAGTCTTACAGAGAGGAAAGAGAGAGTCAGACGTCTGCTTCGGGAAGATCTCTCGAGCCTCCGTGCGGAGAGTGGGTTGGAGGAGGCAAGGCCGGAGGCAGGAACGGAGAGGAGAGAGCCGAGCCCTGTTGAGGAAATGCAGCCTCTCCAAATGCAGCCTCTTTTATACGCAGTGCCCGGCATCTGGCCACGCCAGCGCCGACACCGATTCTCCGTATCCAGTCCTTGCTTCAGGTCTGGCGAGTGGCCAGAGCCCAGAGAGGAGAGCTCCCCCTCCTCTCCGCTCAGCACACAGGACCCATTCACAATCGTCCCCTCACACCACGGCTGGGCTTCTTGCCCTCCGATCCCCGGGCTCCACTGGCCCTGGGGAAATGACAGGCCTTGGGAATCAGAGAGACAGTGCCTGTCCTCATCACGCTCAGCTGCCCTCCCGTCCCGGAGGTCACGGATTGTCCCAGAGGCGGTGAGGCTCTTCGTGCACTTGCTGGGAGGCTCTCGTGGGCGTCAGCCCTGCCACCTCCGGCCCCCCAGCAGGACGTGGGCAGGCCGCATGTCCGCAGGACCGGAGCCAAGATGCGGACAAGCCCAGGGTCTTCATGCGTCCTGGCTGCAGAGGGCCTGCCCTGCTCTCTGGGACAGTGCTTGCCTGCGAGGGAGGTTTGAAAGCAGCTTAAGGTTTTTCCCAGGGCCCGTGTCCTGCTCTGGCCTCGGTGGTACCCTGCAAGAAGGGCGACAGCAAACATAAGGCCTGTGTCTTTTCGTCTCTTAATGGCCCTAAGAAACGCTGTTGTAAAGAAACTCACCAAGATTTCCTTAAGCCCGTTTTCGCAACGTATTGGGCATCGCACCCTTTCCCCATCCATGTGCTATGAGCCGTGTCAAAATAATTTGGGGAGGCGCCACGGTCAAGGATCTGGGCGGGGGGTAGGAGGGACGCGGGGAGGGCGGTGTAATGGCGAGTGGCCATTTTGGCATTGACGTTGGACTTCGTTATCCACGTGACCAGTGGGGTTAGTCAGCCCTGGCGATCCTCTGTTTCCTCCTCTGTAAAACTGAGCTCACACTTGACTTGGGGATCGCCATGAGGGTTACCTGAGAGAAAATAGGGAGAGCTTCTGGTACACCGGAGCCATTGGTCGTTATTTTTTCTGCAGTGTGGGCAACCGTGAGTCTAGACTTCCAAGGGCTAGTTTTCCTGATAGAATTGTATTCGTTCACTAAAGTTGTAGCTGCAAAACCTGCACACAACACACACATACGATCTCTTTGAAACAGAATAACATCAGGTGGATTTCAGGACAGAGGATAGAGGCAGCGCGTGGAAGGACCCGCGAGTCCTTCGTGAACCCTGGGGGCTCTGCGGACACTTGGGTCGGTGCTTCCTGATAATGCGCGACACACAGGCGCATCTTGTAAAAAGTGACCCCCGGTCTTCACGTTTGTGACATTAAAAGCTAACACGTCTTGTCCGTTCGGTGTTGGTTCTGTTCACTGGGGTTTTTTGGTCTTGTTTTGTTTTTTAACTAGCATAGGAAGATGGGGTTCTTTGCCGGCCTAAAACATTGCCCCGCCTGCCGGCTGTTGCTTGGAATCACTATCACAAAGCCCTCCTTTCCACAGTTGGCTGGGATGACGCCACACGGACGGGTGGGTGGCTAGGTATGGCACAAAGTTCCGGTGCCGCTAACCTTAATAAAGTGCTCTTTCGTACACGGCAGCCCTTTCCGTGTCTGAAGACGTCTATTTTGCGGCCTCCCGGTTTCTTCTGCTGTTGCCCGCACGCCCGTCTCAGGGTCCCCGCTCTTTGGCACCCTGCCTGGCTCACCAACTTCTGCAGGTCCCTCATCCCAAACATCTCTGCCGGAGGGAAGTCTACTCCACAGCCTATAGGGCCAGGCTTCTCAGATGTGCTCCAGAGCCCCGGGCCTCTGGGCAGCCCCTGCCCCCACTGGGCCCGCCCTGATTTTGGAGTTCAGAGAGCAGAGGATAGGAAGATTCCCAGTTCTGTGAGTGGGAGAAGTGCTGTTTTGTTGGTTGCTTTCCCACAGCTGAGCTTGTCATAAAAGGAGCTCTGTTCTCCCAGGGTTTGTTAATTGCAGCATCACTGGGTTTTAAAAAAAACAACAACAACAAAAAAAAAACCCTTCAAGAATGTAGGGAATCTTGTCTTAATTCAGTTTGATATCTAGTCCCTCACTGCGGTGTCAGTTTCCAATCTTATGTTTGATACACCAAAAATTAACAATTCAAAGTCATACCGGCATAGTCAAGTTTCCAATATTGAAATAACCCTCTATGCTAATTAAGTGTAAATTATATTAGATGTATCGGGTTACATTGCTGCATATCACCCAACAGTTGCATAATCTTTTGAATTCTGTCAAAACCTGCGATTTCAAATAGAATTAGCTTTTTTAGGAGGAACCTCTGGTAATATCTAGTGAATATCTAGGCCCCCCAGTGAAATTTTCTCGACAGCTAATTTTCCAGCGGGGCAAACACTGGTTATACTTGGGAGTTGGCTTTGATCCTTTGATCTGGTGACGGTGTGGGTGTGAGTGTGGAGGAGGGAGAAGGCTGAGTATAGTTCTCTTTGGCTGGACTGAATCCCAAAGCAATTCCAGTGGCTTGCAAATCAGAGGGTCCGTTTCATGGTGTGCTTAAGAAGGATTCCCCTGAAGGAGTCGTGCTGATTCTGGAGATTAAGGAAGAACGTCCTGGTGGCAATTAATTAATTGTATGCAACACTTTAATTTAAAACGAGTCACTCCGGCTTGGGAATAAATAAAACCCTCCAAACTGTGAAGGCAAAATGAAACTAAGTGTCGATGGCCACCTTGCCAACCTCGCGTGTGCATTTAAGCGTGTTCCTTTTGGAACCTTCGCGCCAACGCTGCCGGGGCCACGGTCTGTAGAGCTGAGCACATCGGTCAGCTCAGTCTCAGAGACCACACCCGTCTCCTTACCCCAGGCCTCCTGCCCACCCTGCGGCTCCCGCCGGGAATCAGGCTGGAGCTGGGGGTGGTGGCAGGTGAGCGGGGGGCGGGGCGGGCGCTGGGCAAGTCCCGTGCGGATCCCGGGGCTCGGTCCACGTGCTCCTTTTCTAGACCCGGGGACAGGGCGCCAGCCTTTGCTTCTCCACCAGGGGAATTTCCTCAGGGACCAGGGGGTTTCTGAAGGCCAGAGCATCGGCCAGGAAGAGCGCGCACCCCGGGGAGGCCGCTGGCGCATTTTCATCCCGAGAGCCTTACCCACTCGGTATGCAAGTGCATTGGCACCCTCTTACTATCTCTGTCAACTGGATGCTCCTAGAAAGCAAAACTGGACTATTTTCAGGCCTGCACAAGCTCTGCTTTAAGGGGGCCTTTCCATCTCCTAACTCTGAGCCCGCTGTGGCTCACAAAGCCCCGGCTGGCGGAAGACGTGCTCACCTTCCAGTGGGGGGTCAGCAGCAGACATCGTGCCCCGATCTCGGTCCATGTTTTCGGTCTCGTCGTCGGGGCTGCTGGCCCGTGTTAGACGGGGACACTTCAGCCCTGCTCCCCCGCCGTGTGCGAGCCCTCCCACACGCCCTTGCTCGCACCCACAGGATTCGTATAAAAAGCCTCGGCAGCTGGGTCCCGGTCAACCGAGGAAAGCACTTCCAGCCTCGCCCACCCGCCCTCCTTCCCTCGGCTCCTGCCTCCCCCAGCCTTCGGTCATAGGTCGCCCTCTCTTTCTTTCCCTGTTTACACCGGATGACTCAACCCCAGCCCCCGGCCCACGGCGACCCCGCGAGGGCCCCAGGCTGTGGTGGCCGCAGAGGGGCCCGGGCCTGGGTCCGGGCCACCCCGGAGCGCCCCCTGCAGAGCCCGGGTTCACTGCCACGCTGTTTGGGGAACCAGACCGGACGCCCCGTGCGCCCCCCACCGCGACTTGGGGGCCTTCCTAAGTCGGGGAGCAGTATCAGGGAAAGAGCCATCACCGAAGATGGCTTTGTTTACCATTAGAAAGAATTCTCTGCTTGGCATAGCAAACCTTTGCTTACGAACCCTGGCTGTCCCCGTCTGCCTGTGACCTGTCTTCGTCTCCTTCGCTGTCCTCACTCCCGCCACCTTGTCCTCAGTTCAGGACGGGATATGGAAGCTTCCACCGCCTGACTGCTTGTGGCTGGGCCTCGTCCTCTTAAGGGGCCCCTGTATGTACGTAATTGAATTTGGTTTTCCCCTGTTCCTCTGTCTCATGTCGATTTGATTATTAGACCAGCCAGAAGACCCTAGCAGCGCACAAAACTTTTCTTCCTCCCTGACAGCTTCATTCATATTTAAAAATCTCATCCCTTTGTATAGTCACCATTAACAAAAACTATTCTGAAACTTCCAACTTCATAAAGGCATTAGATCGGGTTATTAAGCAGCGAATGGAGGTGAGGCATTCTTAGAGACCTAGTGGGAATTCAGATTCTGTCTGGATACCTCATCTTTTCTCCTTCAACCAAACCACGCTCCTGAGTTGCTGAGTAACACCGGGTTTTTGTTACGACGCTCACTAATCACCGAACAAAGGCAACCGGCAGAGTTCCTTTCTCCTTGTTATTTTAAGTGACACTTTGCTACATGCCCATGATAGTAGCCGTCCGTGGGCTCAGGGCCAGACAGCTGGTTTTGCTCTGGCGCAAATTCATGAGTCCATATGTGCTCGATTCTTACCTGTTCTTAGATCAATGGACGGCTTTGTTTCTAAACTGAGCTCTCCATAGTATCCTCAGAGAAAATCTTCCATGGGTCAGGTTAGACTGTGGTAACAAAACACATCCTAAATTTGAGCGGCTCGTACTCACTAATTAGCTAATTGACTTCGTACTCACATCTCATGCCCGCTGCTCGTGTCGCGGCAGAAAAGAAAAAGAAAGGCGGTGGTAAAGGGCACGATGGCTCTCAAGGCTTCTGTCCTGATGGGGTATGGATCTTTCTGCTCATTTTCTGCCTCTTCTTTTCTTTATTTTAAATTTAGCTACCTAAAAGCAAATTGGTTCACATACAGTGTAGCCTTGGTTTCAGGAGGAGAACCCAGTGACTCATCGCTTACATAGGACACCCAGGGCTCATCCCCACAAGCGCCCTCCTTAATGCCCATCGCCCATTTAGCTCATCAACACCCCCCCCCCCAGTATCCCTCACAGCAACCCCGGTCTGTTCTCTGCTCACTTTCTATTGGCCAAACTAACTTGTATGTCTGAGGCCGACGGGGCAGGAATGTACAACCTTCCCTGTGGGATGACCAGGGACTGTTTGAACAATAACACAGTCTTCCACAGGCCTCCTCCCCCAGGCTCCCTCTTACTACATTTCTCCAGAAAGAGCCAAGTTGGTTTTGCATTTGAATCACGGTTTTCTAATTGTAAGACATTTTCTGTGGTACCCACACCCTAGTTTTAGGACCAGCCCTCTGGCCCTCTCGTGTCAAAGAGATTTCCTGACCTGTATCAAAAGTGCCCTGGAGATCTGTGGTATCCATGAAAGAGAAGCTGTTCAGAAGCCACCTTCTCTCCATAATAAAGCCCTTCTTTGCCTGTAGCAGAGCACGCCAGAACAGAGCTGTTGCCTTCCAGAAGTTTCTTATATTCGTATCGTAAGCCTGGGCATCAGCAAACCTGACATATATTTGAAACCATAGGCATTAGCGTTTCGCCTCCTCCGTCTCCTCCCCCTCCTCCTCCTTCTTTAGATTTATACACTTGCTGCTGCACTCGACACCTGATGTTATCCTGTTTGGTTGCCCTGTTTTATGTTCACATAACGCTCTACATTCCCCAGCTCAACCATAATCCGCCTTATAATTACTTTTTAAGATATCTGTCTCCCTTGACTTATTCATGTGCTCTCGCCTCTAGGCTAGTCCCTTCTATACCTAGCTGTGCTTGTCCTACTGTTTTGTATCAGCCTAGGTCTTGAGATATCCTTGGCCATTTCTCTCGGAGCCGGAATGTTGACTTCCTGCTTTAGGAAACATCTCTGGGGTCCGTTCTATTACGCATTCTGCGTCCCAACTTTCTAGGATCCTCCTTTCGTTCCTTTTATCCTCTTATTCCTGCGGACTTCTAAATCTCCCTCTTTGTGGAAGCTTGGCACACAACCTTTGGTCTCATGAAACACGGAGCCGAAGCTCAAGTGGGGGTGATGTTGGGGAGAACCTAGAACCTTCTTCTGGACGTGACAGGCCTGGTATCCCTAGAGAGTAAGAGACTGCTCGACATTCCCAGTCCCAGGGAGAAGCTTTGTCTTGTGTGCAAGAAAAGAGCACCCACTGGCCTTCGACCAGCGCCATACTGGTGATACCACTCATTGCCACCCCGTGATGGGTTTGCCCTTTGGGGAAAGAGTACTGACCGCAATCACACAGGCACTTTGCTGGCATGCTAATATTAAAGTCAAGCCGGGAAAAAAATGCAATGATGTTTTATGGAAGATAATGGTTATCTTACAGCACAGTGGGTGTAATGTACTCAGTGATCTGTTTTTCTTACCTACCTGTCAAAACTCCAGTTTGAAGATTCATATCAAACTTATTTTAATTCACAAAGAAAGGCTGTTGCCATGGGGGTTGGGGAGGAAAGCATCGCTGGTTGCTGAAGACAATCCTTCCATACACAAGCCAATATTCACAAAATAGAGGAGGGCCCAATAAGGACTCTTCATAGAACGATTAATAGGTTTCTAGCCCGCATGTGAGCATGTGCGTGCACGCGTGCGCACACACAGATGATAGCTGGTTGGAAGGCAGCTTGTGTGGTATGGAATTTCTAGGGATGCAGATGGCAGGAGAGAGACCAAACAGCACCTTCCCTTCAGACAAGACCGCAGTTTTCTCGTGTGTAGCCTACGGATAATCATAGCACCTATTTCATAGGGTTACCTTCGAGGAAGCAACGTGAGAATACACGTACGATGCTTCACACAGGGCAGGGCACGTAGTAAGTAGTCAAAAATGTGAATTCGCATTGTTATCGTGAAGTGGAGTCAAGGCTGTGCTTCGTACGCCAAGGTGATGGTCAGGAGGGTCCGCGGTAAAGGGTGCAATTAGCATTGCTTCTCCAGAACCGGGAGTGTGATCCCTCACCCCAGTTCCAGATGCCTTCGTCAGGTCACCGCACACACTAGTCACTGAGCTGGCTGTCCAAGGCCACCACTCCTGGCTGGGGTCAGGAAATAGAGTAAAGTTAAACTCTCAGATGGCCCAAATTATAATTCTATAATTCTAGAACACCTCCTATTTGTTGAGTGCACTTCTGTGCACCGAGCATCATTCCTGATTCCTAACGTACAACTAGGACGACTCTAAAGGCAGGCGCTGTCGTTGGCACCGTTGTACGGAGTAGGAAAACGAAGCACGAGAGAGTAAGCACTCGCCCAGTTCTGCCGAGTAAGTGGCAGGGCTGGGAATCGAACTGAAGTCTGGCTGGGCTCAAAGCACCAGCTCCAACATACCAGATCTGAGACTATTGTAATATTAGCAATAACTGTAAAAAATACCCTTCAGTTCCTTATTTTTATGTTTCCCTAGGGGTCTTATGTCTATTATGACTTCAAAGAAAAGACTATGAAAATCTCCTTTAAAGCAAAATGATCATAAGTAACTTGTCCTTATATACTTAAAGATTTATTAAGGCACTATTACTAAAATTTCTTGTCCAGGATTAAACTGTTCAATTTATAGTACTTGATAAATTACTTTGATACACTTAGCTACCTCTTCTTCGGCATCTCTTTAAATTAAATTTTTAGTTTAAGAGCAGAGAACACTGACGAAAATGAGATTTCAAAATAAAATGACTGCATCCAGAAATCTGTATATAGCTCTAAGATTTCCGAACGTCTCAACATTTTAATTCCTATCACATGGATATAAGCTTGGACTTAAAATATCTGTAATTTCACTTTGAATCGTACATTTAATGATTATTTTTTATGCCTTGCTCAATTTGTTTCTACTTCCTCTCTTCATCAAAGCCCTGGTTTCGCCGATGCTGAAGTGACACTAATCTCAAGACCAGGTTTGAATTCATTTTAGTAATTTGTAAGTACATGTGAATATTAAGGAAGTATTAGCAATATACCCACGTACGAGATTTAGCAGTTTGGGAAGCGAGACTGGAAGACACGGGATTTTAGGTTAGATAGCGCTCCATGTGATTACTGACCCTGCCACATACTGCCTGTGTCATTCTGAATGTATCATTTGAGCTTAGTGATCCTTCATTTCCCCGTCTGTAAAGTGGGGCTCATAATACCGTCTTCCCAGGAGGGATCGTGTGATGTACATCAAGGGCATAGACTAATGCGTGCCACAAAATAGGCTCCCACTTTGGTTGAAAAAAGGAAAAAAATGTTGATTCCGTTCCATCCTTTATATCAATAGAAGTGAGAAAAAGTGGATCATTTTTTTTTTTAATGTTTTTATTTTTGAGACAGAGAGACAGAGCATGAGTGGGGAAGGGGCAGAGAGAGAGGGAGACACAGAATCTGAAGCAGGCTCCAGGCTCTGAGCTGTCAGCACAGAGCCCGACGCGGGGCTCGAACTCACAGACTGTAAGATCATGACCTGAGCTGAAGTCGGACGCTTAACCAACTGAGCCACCCAGGCACCCCAAAGTGGATCATTTCTA
Source organism: Lynx canadensis (assembly GCF_007474595.2). Classification (NCBI taxonomy): domain Eukaryota; kingdom Metazoa; phylum Chordata; class Mammalia; order Carnivora; family Felidae; genus Lynx; species Lynx canadensis. The sequence continues at coordinate 116,864,714 of NC_044321.2, read as the reverse complement.
ATGCATAATGTAGAAAAACGCTTACAGCCATTTATAAATGTGTGTGTGTGTGTGTGTGTGTGTATTCTCTATATGATACATGTATGAACTCTGTATATATATATACTCTCTCTATATATTATACTCTGTATGTACCTATAGAGAGAAACTGTATATATAGTCTATGTATATTCTGCATATACACACACTATATATATGCACACACAGTGTACTCTGTATATATACACACTTACTATACACACAGTATACTCTGTATATATGTAAATTCATAATCTCTCTCTCTTTTTCTCTCTCCCTCCCTCCATCTCCAGACACACACACACTTGCACACCGGGTTACTTAATTATTAGCTCACTGTTCTGGTGCATATGGAGGGAGAGTAAAATAGGGCTGCCGTGATGGCCTAAATGAGATTCCCACCTAGAACAAACAATGGTTCTCCATTATTATTTTTTTTTAATTTTGAGAGGGAGAGAGAGAGAGAGACTGTGAGTGGGGGAGAGGGGCAGAAGGAGAGACGGGGAATCTTAAGCAGGCCCCACGCTCAGTGTGGGACTTGATCCCATGACGCTGGAATCATGACCTAGACTGAGCCACCCAGGTGCCCCCACTCTTTACAAAAATCAAGTTAGAAGTCCTGTTTTCTTCAGAGTCGTTTGCATGTTAAATTTTTATGTGAGTGTCCTCTCATTGTTTTGTAAGTCATAACTACATAAGGCACCGAGCTTGGCACTTTCACAAATATGGTCTTATTTAAGCCTCATGACACCCCGGGGAAGTAGGTAGTATTATCCCCGGTTTTTCAAAGTTTCTTTATTGAAGCACAATAGACATATAATAGACTGGAAATGTGAAGGTGCGCAGTTTGATATGTCTTAACCTACGTATACCCCTGGGAAACCATGTACAATCAAGATAGCGGACATTTCCGTCACCCAGAGAAGTTTCCTCACGTTCCCTTATAATCCCTCCCTCTGTCTCTCCTTGCCCTTGCTCTGTCCCAAGCGACCATCACCTGCCTTCTGTCACTGTCGATTAGTTTACATTTTCTAGAGTTTTCTATCAACGGAACCGTATAAGAGGTGGTCTTTTGTGTCTGGCTTATTTCAATTAGCATCACGTTTTCAAAGTTCCTTCATGTTGTAGCACACGTCAGTATCTCATCCTGTCTTACTGCAGAATAAGATTCCGTTGTATGGATGTCGATGAGCATTTGGGCTGTTTCCGCTTCTTAGCGATCATAAATAGATTAATGTCGCCGTCAACTCTAACGTCCATGTTTTTGTGTGGACATACGTTTTCATTTCTGTTGCGCACGTATTCGGGAGTGGGATTTCCGGCTTATTCGGTCACTTTGTGTTTAACTTTTGGGGAACTGCCGGATTGTTTGCTAATGTGGCCGCCAAATGCTTCATTCCCCGCAGAGCGTTTAAATACATGAATAAACGGATTTAGAGAATGTCAAGGACTTGCTTAAGGCCACACCACTTGGCGTCTGTCGTTTCAAAACTCCAGGCAAGGCGATGCTAAGCTCCTTCAGGATGATGTTTCTCAGACTTACTTTCTCCCATGGACGGGCTCTGAACCAGGCTGCTTAGATCAAAACCACTTGCTGGTTCGTAGCACGAAGAAAGATTCTTAATCTCTGCCCTTCAACTTCTCACGTGTAAAAATGGAGCTGATGATAACGGAAGACCTCAGAGGATTGTTTGGTGATGCAATAAATTAATGGCTATAAATTACTTGGCTCAATCCTGGAACGCACAGGGTTCCAGAAAGACTGGTTGTTATTATTAGCACCGTTTATTATTATTACTGCCGTTGCTACAATTTGCACCCAGAACAGCTCATAATAGAGGCAAAAATCAACCCTCCCAGGTAATCGCACCAACGGGCTGCTCTACAACATGTGAATTGACGTCTGGCTTCAGGAGGAATACTCGATTCACGTCTCAAAATAATGTGGCGCCGTGTGTACAGAAATGAATAAAGGGCTTTCCTACTCTGGGGACTCAGTCTAACGTGCTGGGTCTTACCCTTTTGGAGGTCGGAGCGTTGGCCGACGGTGACCGACCCTTGCGTGCACAAGGCCCTTTGCAACATTCCAGTTACGGCGGGTCTTTTCGAGGCGGGCCTCGGAAGTCACGGTTAGCGCCCACCTCATCTACGACAGGCCTTCTGCCAGGCACCGTACATCCAGGGGCTCGTTCAATCCTCATAGTCACCCGAACGCGGAGAAAACCGAAGTTCACAGAACGAAGTGTCTTTCTCAAGGTCACTTAGTACGCATGATACTTGCACTGTTTCCAGGGCCGTTTCTCCTGTGCCTCCTTTGCCAGTGCCTGTTAACTATCAATTTAAGCACCCGTAAAGGTGAAATTGCTCCAAAACCCCTTCCACGGTTTGACAGCCTACATTCAAGCCTTTTAGCATAATTGGGGAAGTCAGTGGGCGGGTGATTCTAGCTTGCTGTAGTAGAAGCCAGTAAGCCATCTACTTATCATTCTGTTGGCGAAGTTTCTCTGCTTTCTTTCCTCTCGATAACACAGCAGGATGTCATTTGCAAGGATGCCAATCCCAACACGGTTCCCGCACCTAACTTGCGACATCAGTTACTGACTGGTTGTGAGAAACGCCCCCGTTGTATAAATGAGCCCCTCCCCTTTGACACCTAAATTGTCTTCGTGCCCGTTCTACACGTCGGAGGGCGAAGAGAGGGCTTTCCAATTTCACACCCCTAATCCAATTTACCAGACACGGCGGTTCCTAAGTTTGAAAGCGGAAGAGGAAGGACTCCACCGCTCTCCAGAGTGGACCTGTAGTCCTGTCGATGAGTACAGCTCCTGGTGCAGATTCCCTACAGGGAGATGCCTGTGGCACCGAAGGGACTCCAGAAAGCAAAGGGGATCCCACCAGTGCTTGTTGCGCTGGGAAGGGGCGAAATCCCACCCCGCCTCCTGGACTCAGACGGGGCTCCCCCTTGGCTCGGAGGTCAAATCGCTTCTTTCTGCCGCCTCTGAGGTGTGTGCAGGTTGCGGGTGGGGGGAGATACGGGAGACAGCGTAGGCTTTTATTCGCTAATTCTATGAAGTCCGAGAGAAAACGCTTTCTGAGTTCCATCTCGCTGTGTTTTTCATTCTCCTTCCCAGTGTGCCACAGAGATCCCATTTTCAGGACCAGCCATCCTCCTTCCTCTGCACACACACAGAAAGTAGAAGGGGTAATTATCCCCCAGGAGCACCTTAATTGTTCCAATTAACCTGACCACTTTTTGCAATCAAAGCCAGGCGGAGAAGAGGAATTAAAGTGATCAAACACCGTTTTATGGGCCGTGGGTAAGTAAGAGACGAGGCAGGGCACTTTCTCTGAAGGACGGGCTCTGAAACGACATGGGCTTGCACTCAGGGATTTTTCTACCACCATTACCGTAAAGAAAAATGACATTTGAGCAGCTTGTAATTCTGCCATCACTGTGCCTTTCTTTCATAACACAGCACATGACCACAATTATCCACGCTCGTTTAAGCTGTCTGTGGAAGCACTCTGTGAGCGGGACTGTTTAACTGCTTTCTCGGGCAGGCAAGCCTGGCTTTGAACCCCCGTTCTGGACTGGACAAGCAAGGAACTCCAGTACTGGACAAGCAAGGAAACGCTGCGGAACCTCACCATCCCGAGCTACGAGGTGGGCACCGGCCCCACATTCTAGACGATGGAAGTGACTCTTCAGTGAACTGAAGTTACCTTCCCGCGTTCACGTTTGAGCTTGGTAATCAGAGGTCATTTCTTTCTTTCTTTTTGGAAGTTCGTAATACCTGTATTTGTATAATGCTTTGTAGTCGATAAATAGTTTCTGTAAATGCTGTTCAGTACTCGCAAAAATGTTCCATAACAAAGGTGCCACCATATGAGGAGACAGGGGCTCTGACACGTCAAAGCGATTTGCCCGAGTTCACGCACCGGTAACAAATCTAGGATTCAAAGCTGGGATTTCAAACCCTCTCTATGACTCCGGGTCCAGTATTTTCCCTTTATTGTAGCCGAGCTTGTCTGATGGTGGGTTTTTTTAGTTTTTTATTTAAATTCAGGTTAGTTAACATATAGAGTAGTAATGGTTTCAGGAGTAGAATTTGGTGATGCATCGCTCACATATGACACCCAGTGCTCATGCCCACAAGCACCCTCCTTAATGCCCATCGCCCATTTAGCCCATCCCCCCCTCCCACCTCCCCTCCAGCGACCCTCAGTTTGTTCTCTGTATGGAAGAGTCTCTTATGGTTTGCCTCCCTCTCTGTTTCTATCTTATTTTTCCTTCCCTTCCCCTATGCTCATCTGTTTTGTTTCTCTTTAAATTTTTTTAATGTTTATTTTATTTTTGAGAGAGACAGAGCACGAGCAGGGGAGGAGCAGAGAGAGAGGGAGACACCGAATCCGGAGCAGGCTCCAGGCTCTGAGCTGTCAGCACAGAGCCCGACGCGGGGCTCGAACGCACGAACCGCGAGATCATGACCTGAGTCGAAGTTGGACGCTCAACCGACTGAGCCACCCAGGCGCCCCCACATCTGTTTTGTTTCTTAAATTCCACATATAAGTGAAATCACATATTTGTCTTTCTCTGACTGACTTATTTCGCTCAGCATAATAACACTCTAATTCCATCCACATTATTGCAAATGGCAAGACGTCATTCTTTTGATTGTCCATTCACCAGTCGACGGACATTTGGGCTCTTTCCATACTTTGTCTATTGTTGGTAGCGCTGCTGTAAACATTGGGGCCCATGTGCCCCTTCAAATCAGCATTTTTGTATCCTTTGGGTAAATACCTAGTAGTGCAATTGCCGGGTCGTAGGGTAGTTCTATTTGTAAGTTTTTGAGGAACCTCCATGCTGTTTTCCAGAGCGGCTGCCCCAGCTTGCATTCCCACCAACAGTGCAAAAGGGGTCCCCTTTCTTCACGTCCTTGTCAACACCTATTGCTTCCTGAGTTGTTCATTTTAGCCACTCTGACAGATGCGCGTTTCTCCTCTTCTTCCTTCGTTTCCTTCATCTTTTCCTGTCCTAACGTTCACTGAGAATCTACTATGTGCCAGGCACTCTGCTAAATATTAGGGACACAGTGGTGAACATAATGGACGTAATGTCTGTTGTCATGGAACTGAAACAGAACTCAACTCTGTCTTCTTGCAAAGCTCATATCCTAATCACTATACCAGAGAATTTTGCTTTCCTCACGATGTTGTTATGCTCAGATTAGTGACTGAACGCAAAAGCGCTCTACTCTTTGAGGAAGTTGGGTTATATATGTGATACGCACACGCGTATCTTCCGGCAGACTGAATCTTTATGAACCTTTTCAAGGCTCATTTGGGCATGACAGAAAGAAGTAACTGTAACTAAAAATTGGGTCATTTGCTCAAAATCAGTTAATTTTCTAAATAAAATGTAATACAAAATCTATGGGCAAATCTATAGAGACAGAAAGTAGATTAGTGGTTGCCTGGGGCTAGGAGAGGGAACAAGGTGTGACTGCAAATGGGCATGAGTTTCTTTCTGGAATGTTCTGAAGTTGGATGGTGGTGATGGTTACGTGATTCTGAAAATTTTCCCACAATCTTGGATGGTACACTTAAAATGAGATGCTGTTCAGTTATCTAAGTCAGACCTCAGAAAAGCTGTTAAAAGCACAAAGTATATTAATAAAGGCTTATGAGTTAATCCTGATGGGAGGTGTGAGTTCAAGTCTTTCTGGGGTGATCAGGGAAGAGACAGGATCATGAGAGGCCGTACTGCGTGAGCTTTATTGGGCGGCGCATGGACAGGTTTGTATGCAAGGAGAAGTCCTTCCCAGCCGGAGACCTTCCAGAGACAGCCTCATGGGGCGATCACCCTGAAGGGGACTAGAGCAAGGGACCCCCTGGGGGAGAGGAAACGGGAGACAGGGCTTATGTGTCTAGGCAGCATTGTCAGAGCACCGAGGTGGACCGTCTGCGGGTCAGAGAGCTCCGAAGGGCGGCACTGGCTTGGGGTCCTTTACAGGCACGGGATTTGTCTTATCTGTGGCCAGCAGATGTTAGGTGCAGTTTCACAGGGTATGTAAAGTAGGTAGGTTCTAAGTAGGTTAAAAATAAATTTATTTGGACTATATTTAAAGCAATTGGATATTTAAGAATTTGAGTTCGGGGCCACAGGGCTCCGAACTAGGGGTCCGTCCTAGCCGGCTGTGAATAAATAAATGACAGGGGGCCCATTTTAGGCCAGGGCACAGGGGCATGCCTGGCCCACGGATGTCACAGGAAGCTATCATGAATCTGCCTTAGCCTCAAAATGATAGTGGTTAAGAGCGATCGTGTCTAGTCACCCTCGACGGGCCACATACCTGTTACGTGATGGTCCCGGGCAACCTCACGTTCTCATTTCCTCATCTGTGAACCAGGAAAGTATGAACGTTTGCCACACAAGACCGTGAGGATTACCCAAGTAAACACGTGCCCTGCACAGAGGGAGCGCTCGACAGTTGCCAGCCCTTATTAGCTGAGAACCTGACCGTGCAATCCGTTTCTGCACCTCCGGAAGGAGAGTAGTTGTAACTAATGAATGTCACCACGATTTGTATTTAGAAGAACTTTTGAACTTGAGCGTTGCTCGCAAGAGAGCAAACGGCCTCCCCTAAAAGGGCAAACATCTTGCCATCGGTGCAGTGCGGACAGCAGGTGGGCACGGCCCTCACGGGCCCCCACGCGCCCCCCCGGGAGCCGACGGCCGCGAGTGACGCTCGGGCGGACTCACCGGCGGTGTGTGCGGCTGGTGCTGGGGTCATGGTCAGCTGGGTCGGGGTGAGGATCCGGTGAACTAACGCAAGCCAGAGCACCCAGTGCGGCGCCCGGCCGTTGGGAAAGTGAGGTTCAGAGATGTTAAGTAGCTTGTCCCCAATCACAAGGATAGCAAATACTAGAGCTAAGGTTTGAACCCGGTTGGTCTGAATCCTCACGTTGCACTCCTAGCCGTGTCGCCCCACGACCTTGCAGCTGGGGCCCTTCAGGTGGGTTTAGCCTCTCATCCTCAGGCTCTTCGTGTTTAAACTGTGAGAGTTCAAGGTAGGGCTGCGGAGGATGGTTAGGAGAATTAAATGAGATACGGAAAACAGTTAGAATTGTGCCCGGCCGATAGGAGGCGCCCGATAAGCGTCCGCGAGTGTTCAGTGACTGTGATTACGTTTGCCCGAGGCGCTTTCACTTTAAAACTCGTCTCCCGGAATGTCTCACGCGAAAGAGGTCGCAACTCAGGAGAGGAAAATTGGGGCCAGGCCGGGCAGGACTCCAGCCCTGGGTTCACTTGATTATCCACCTCAGCGAACGTCAATTCCGTTCTTTTGCTACTCGTTTAAAAGTTTGGTTTTTTTTTTAATCTTTATTTTTGAGAGAGATGGCGTGTGAGCAGGGAAGGGGCAGAGAGAGGGAGGCACAGAATCCGCGGCAGGCTCCAGGCCCCGAGCTGTCAGCACGGAGCCTGACGCGGGGCTCGAACCCACGGACCGTGAGATCATGACCTGAGCCGAAGCCGGACGCTCAACCGACGGAGCCACCCAGGCGGGCGCCCCTTTTAACCTCAGACTCATGCTGGACGCCTTCCTTTCTCTTCTACCTCTGGCTCTGCTTCCAAAAGAAATCTGTGATCTTGACCCCTCTAGATCCCCTCCCCCACCACTATCCTGGCCCTTCGGAGGTACAGGTCACCGTCACTGCTGAACGGGGTTTCCAGAAGAGCCTGCTAACCGCTCTCCCTGTTCAACTGCCCTTGCCCACCCCCCCGGTCTGTTCTCGACCCCAAAGTCACAGTGCCCCTGTGAAAACCTGTGTCGAGGCAGGTCCCTCTTTCGGCGCCCGGATGACGGGATCTACCGCCGTGTAACCAAGCGCTGCCGGCACAGCGGCTCGAACAACATCCATTCGTTATTCCACAGCCTCAGTGAGTCAGAACTCGGGACGCTGCTCACCTATGTTCCCCGCTCAGGGCCTCGCTGGGCTGCGGTCAAGGTGTTGGCTGGCCTGTGCTCCTTTCCGGAAGCTCGGCTCGACGAGGGTCCGCCTCCAAGCCCCCCTCAGGACCTTGCCGACATGTGTCCCCCGGCAGCTACAGAACGCACTGCCGGCCCAGAGCCCAACGTGGGGCTCGAACCCATAAACTGTGAGATCGTGACCTGAGCCCAAATCAAGAGTCCGGACACTTAACCGACGGAGCCGCCCAGGCGCCCCTTCTAAATACTTCTTTAGAAAGCTCACCTGATTAGGTCAGGGCCACCAAGGATGATGCCCCTTTTAATTACCTCAAAGGAAAGCTTATCAGGGGCCTTAATTACCTCCGCAGAAGTCCCTTCACCTTTTTCACGTCACGTAATCTAATCACTGGGGTGACAGCCAGCAAGTTCACGTGTTCTGACCACACTCAAGAGGAGGAGGAGAGGATGGGGTGACCGGGTGGCTCCGTCGGTTAAGCGTCCGACTTCGGCTCAGGTCATGATCTCGCAGTTTGTGAGTTCGGACCCTGCGCTGGGCTCTGGGCTGACAGCTCGGAGCCTGGAGCCTGCTTCCGATTCTGTGTGTGTGTCTCTGTCTCCTCTCCCTTCCCTGCTCATGCTGTCTTTCCCTCTCTTTCTCAAAAATAAATAAACCTTTAAAAAAAGAAGAGGAGGAAGAAACAGTGGGGGCTATCTTAGAATTCTGACTTCCACACCTCGTTTAAACCTTTGATCAAATGATGCCTATTCTGGTCATACCATTTAATATTGTAACCCACCCCACTCCCACCCCCTACCATGACTCTTACCCTACTCTACTCTTTTTTTTTTTAACATTTATTTATTTATTTTTTATTTTTTTTTTAAAATTTTTTTTTCAACGTTTATTTATTTTTGGTACAGAGAGAGACAGAGCATGAACGGGGGAGGGGCAGAGAGAGAGGGAGACACAGAATCGGAAACAGGCTCCAGGCTCTGAGCCATCAGCCCAGAGCCCGACGCGGGGCTCGAACTCACGGACCGCGAGATCGTGACCTGGCTGAAGTCGGACGCTTAACCGACTGCGCCACCCAGGCGCCCCAACATTTATTTATTTTTGAGAGAGAGACAGAGCATGAGTGGGGGAGGGTCAGAGAGAGGGAGACACAGAATCCGAAACAGGCTCCAGGCTCCGAGCTGTCAGCACAGAGCCCTGCCTGGGGCTCGAACTCACGGACTGCGAGATCATGACCTGAGCCGAAGTCGGCCGCTTAACAAACTGAGCCACCCAGGCGCCCCAACCGTACTCTACTTTTTAAAAAAAAATAAATTCTATTCTTTAGAATAGTTTTAAGTTTACAGCAAAATTACAAAGATAGTACAGAGTTGCCATCTAGTCCACATTTAGTTCCCCTATTATTAACATCTTATAGTTTTATGGTGCATTTGTTACAATTAATGAACCAATATGGATATATTATTATTATTATTATTATTATTATTATTAACCAAGGTCCACACTATTCAGATTTCTGCATTTTTACCCCTAAAATTCTTTTTACAGTCCAGGATCCCATCCAGAATAATGGATTATATTTACTTGTCATGCCTACTTAGTCTTCTCTGGACCGTGCCAGTCTCTCAGACTTAAATGGGAATCGTGGTGAGTTGTTGAAGCCTGAAAGTGGACAAGCTTGAGAGTGAGACACTCACAGGGCAGCAGTCTTTGGTAGGGCCTCACTGTTCGGCGGTGAAACCCACCGGGTTATTACACAAAAGGGCCAAGAAAGATCCTGGCTGGACCTGGCAGGAGAAGAGTAATCATTGTGAAATCCTCCAGACCATTCTCTGTAAGAAGTCCAACTATACAGGGGAAAGACTTTGCCAGAACCGTATTCCATTTGTGGAAGGACATTTGCTTGACTCCAGCTACCTCTAGTCTTCCTGGCTAACCTAAGGGGAGAAAACAAAAGATTTTCTAAAAATTGTGACGATCACAGTCTAGGAGGGGCCAAAGCCACCAGGAGAAGAGAGTGACATGAGGTTGGACCTGCCCTCAATCTTTCTCAGATAGTGTTAAGAAAGCACCAGAAAAAAAAAAAAAAAAAAGGTGGAGGCCTGCTTTGTGACTCAACTTGTTTCAAGGACATTCTTCAGGAAGTAGAAGAGAGAGCTGTGTGTGTGGGTGTGGCTTTTCAATGCACAGCAACCCTTCCCAATGGTAAACATGGCCAGACTGCTATTGTTGAAATTGACTTATTCTCGTTCATATTCTGTCCTTTCCAGTAAGCGTAGAAAGGGGTTGAAGAGAGTGACAGCAGTTGAATCCTACTTGTAATGGGCACTGACTGCCGTGGCAGGTATAATGTCACTGTGTGGGGAGAGAGGGCACGTGGGAGGGATGGGCAGGCTGGGAAAGACTGTCAAAAAGAAGTAATGCCTTAGCACAGTCTTCAAGACCGAGTAGGAACTAGGTAAAGAAGGGGAAGGGGGAAGGAGTGCATTCTGAGCAAAGCAAGAATCATGAATGTAAGCCTAGAGGCAAGAGAGAAAAGAGCCTATTTTGGGGGGTTGTAAGAAACTGAACATGAGTGTTTATGAAGGAGCAACAATGTTCATGAACACCGAGTGTTATGAAGGAAGTGCAACACAGTCAGAAAATGAAGCTGGAGAGGGAGGCGGGGGTCAGATCATACAGAGCGTTGTGTCCATGGCTAGGGAACTCATTTTTTCTTTTTTAAAAAAATTTTTCAACATTTATTTTTGAAAGAGAGAGGCAGCGTGAAGGGGGGGAAGGGAAGAGAAAGAGGGAGACCCAGAATCTGATACAGGCTCCAGGCTCCGAGCTGTCAGCACAGAACCTGACACGGGGCTCAAACTCACAAACCGCGAGATCATGACCTGAGCCGAAATGGGACACTTAACCACTCGAGCCACCCGAGCGCCCCTTGTTTTTTATTCTAAAAACAAAGCCATTGAACGGTAATGGTGCCATCAGATTTTTTATATTAGGAAGATGATTTTGGTTGCTGCGTGGAAAATGGGTTGTAGGTAGTGGCAGGGTGTGAGTGACAAGGAACATCAAGGACGTCAAATGGGAGTCCCAGGTCCTAGGATTAATGTAGGTTATTTATGATCACGCCCTGAACTTAAGGGTGGCAGCGAGGAAGTACAAGAATAGAGAAACATTAGAGAGATCATTAAGGAGTACAATCTGCTGGTATTGGTGATTGATTGGATGGGGCATGGAAAGGGGAGAAGAGGAACTCGAAGATGACCCCAAGAATCTGGTGGGGATATACTTTTTGTCCTGTACCAAGAGTGAGTGCATTGGGAAAATAGTGTCTACATTTCCTTTCGGGAGCTTCTCAAAGGTTTTAGGCAGTGAAGGTAATTGTTTAAGGATATCATCTGTCTTAATTAGAGCATTCAGAATGTGAAATCTTTGAATGATCCTGAATTTCTGGTGAGGAATGCCAAACACATGCAATTGTAACAACTTGTAGAAATAAAAAAAAAAAAAAAGAAAGCTATTTTACTGATGTCCACTCCAGTTGTCGATCAGGAAGTTTTTCGTTCAAGCAGCAACTAGTTATAGGAGTTTAACTGTAGACAGAATGGTAAGCTGAGGATCGTTCATTGTTTGTCCCTTGCCAGGTTCTGTCCTTGTTATTGACAAACCAATTACAGACAAACTGAGTTTGTAACTTTTCAGTTGGACAGCTTGAAAAAAATAGGAAGCATTTACTGCCCTGTAGTATTTACCTGATTGAGTTATTTTTAAATTGCACCGTGAGAGTATTGCCAAATACTGAAAGCTGACACATCATCTTAGAAGGGATGAAGTTTGATTGTGAAATTGGACATGAACTTATCCGGCAAGAACACAACTCCTGAAGTGTTCTTGCCTAACACATTTCTGTTCATATAAACTTATGAGAATGTCAGAGATGACATTTTAAAGGTCAACCAGTCCAGCCCACTTTTAGGCATAGATGAAACTAAGACCTACGGAGAAGTGGTTAAGGAACCTGCCTATGGTCACAGGGCACCTTTGGAACTGAGTCAAGACGCAGTCGTTAATTTTCAACCATCAGGTCCATTGCTCATCAGACCGTCTTGCACCCCTATGTATGACTGGCTTCCAAATGCATATGGCTACTGTTATTAATAAACAATAATAATTATGAATGCATTTGAAAGTATTACTAAACTCAGGGGAAGTTTATAAAACTTTATAAAAATCAATGTATTTTTCCCCCAATCGACAAACAATAAGATTACCACTTCCCTCATGTGGAGGTCAATATAACCGAGGAAGAAGCCATTGATAAGATGTTCTCACGCTCAAAAAAAAAAAATTTGGAACCTTCTTGTTGTGGGTTGAATCCTGTCCCCCGAAAAGATATGTTGAAGCCCTACTCCCCAACACGTGTGACTTCATTTGAAAATATCGCCTTACAGATGTTACCACGTTAAGATGAGCCCATACTTGATTAGGGTCGGTCCTCATCCACTAAGACCGATGTCCCCACGTGAAGGGGAGAAGAGAGACACAGGGAGACTGCTATGTGATGACAGAGGCAGAGATTGGATCCACACATCTATCCATCAAGAAATGCCACGGATTGCTGGTAGGCACCAGAAACTATGAGAAAGGCATGGAACAGATACTCCCCCAAAGCCTTCAGAGAAAGCATGGCCCTTCTGACACCTTGATTCAGACCTTTAGCCTCTAGAACTGTGTAACAATGAATCGTTGGTGCTTTAAGCCACCCAGTTGGTGGTGATTTGTTACAGCAGCCTCAACAGGCGAATACACTTGGTTTCCACTGAGGGCGGCCAACAGGCTGTGGAAGACACCTGTCGAGGTGGAATGTTATCATCATGTGCTATTTATTTGCCTGGCTTCTTTCCCTTCACCCCTAGATGCTGCCACTTTCAGCTGAGAGCACAGTGCTTCTCTGTCACCTGTACTATGCGGTGAATGGATTTTAACTGAGGTCCTGTCTCCTGTCCTCTTGTACTCTTCCCCCCTCCCTGCTTCTGTCTGCAAGGATGGAGGTCTTCTGCACTGCACTCGTAGGTTAGACTTGTAGAGGATGGAAGTGCGTGGGGTAAAGCGATGATGGCTCTTATGAGCTCTCCCATGCTTTCATTTAAAGAAAAAAACAACCTCAGTTTGCTTTTATTGAAAACATTAAGGGTTATTTCCTCGCTGGTCCTCCACCTCCAAATGGAAACCTACGCATGTATCCTTTTATCTGAATCCTAACTAGAAATTTGGCTCCTCTTTGCCGCACCAGGCAAAGATGAAAGCGGAAGTCAATATCTAGGAAAGAAAACAGAGAACCACGAAGTATGGCATTTGGGCGGCACAAAATACACGCAGTCGTTCCCCCTGGCAATTCTGTCCCAATTAGACACGCAAGTGACCTCCATGCTTTACTGTTCAATGTACTCAAGTGCAGGGCTTCCCGGGTATTAATGCGACACTGGCTTTGAATCCTGTTCTTTCAACAGCATCATGCTCTGGCATTGAACTTTGGGGTTGGGAGGGATGTCAGAAGACAGTGAGCTCAGGGGGGTCTGGGGGAGCACCGAGACTCACACAAGTTCACAGAACTAATTGATGGTAGAGTCAAACCTGGACCACGGGCCTCCTGTGCCCCAGCCTGGCATCATTTCAGCCAAATGTCTGTTCTTTTTGGATGAGATTTAGTTTTCTTTCGGGAAGTGTTATTTCTCTCCTCCTCTTCCAGGCAAGTGTAGTGTAGTGCAAGGTCTGATCTCTGAAGGTGAAGGACAGAACTTTCCTGCAGGGTCATCTTCAGTGCTTTCTTATTTCAGCTAAAATTGCGATAGTTTGCCCTCCCACCAACAGAATCGAATTGAATTGAATTGAATTGAATCGAATCGAATCGAATAGAATAGAATAGAATAGAATAGAATAGAATAGAATAGAATGGAATAGAAGCTTCAGATAATGAGCTCCTTCAAAATAAACAATCGTAATTTCTTAGTTTTGACCATCGCACTATGGCTATGCAAGATGGTAACATTATGGAAATCTGGGTAAGGGATATAAAGGAACTCTATACTATTTTTGCAACTTTCCTGCATGTCTAAATTTAGTTCAGATTAAAAAGGTTTAAAAAATTGAATAAGCAGGATTTTGAAATATACCGATGGCTTTCCTACCTAACCTTTTCCTGAAAGAAAGTGTGTGTGTGTGTGTGTGTGTGTGTGTGTTCCTCAGAACATTCTTTACAAATTCTGACCTTACACTGCTGCAATGGAGTAAGCTTGATAAGTTCCTCTTATCATCTTGTGAAAATTACATTTTGTTAATAGCCATTAACCACCATATGATAGACTATGCACTCAGTGGCTATAATGTGCACGTAGTACAGCTATGGGAAAGAAACCAAGAGTACTCTTGGGGGCAATGCGATGATTGGCTAATCCTCTGTTGGAAAAGCTATAGCGCTCCACTTCTCCCAGGGGAGAAAATGCAGTGAATATCAACTGGAATCGGAAACTGGTAGCTACTCCTCTCCAAGCCCGTTTCTACATTTCAAATCCATGTAATTGTTTCAGAAGCCCAGATGTATTCAATGTTATCTCTCGCAATTGCCCGGAATGGGTCTTACAATGCATTTATATTCATCAATTAACTGTCGAGTGCCTACTGTTTGGAAGGCATCGTTCTGGTTGGAAAGACAGACAAGTAAGGAGATAAACATTATATAGTTTGATAAGGGCTATGGTGGGGGGAGTCACATGGTTCTATCAACGCACAGAGGATTAGTACTTCTAATTTGGCCTTTGGAGTGGAGATGCCACGGAGGACTTCCTGAAGGAGGGACTACCTGGGGCTGATTCTTTAAGGAAGGCGTGAGGTAGCCAAGCACAGGAGGCAAAGACCATAGAGAAGCACTGTAACCAGAGAGAGGAATATGAGCACAATTATAAGGACAGTTTGGCGTGTGTGGGCGAGCAGTCTGTTAGAGTTGGGTCATAAGGTGTGCGTGTGTGGGGGGAGAGTGCTGGGGGACAGGGCAGTGGTGTGGACTGACTTTTGTCTCAGAGGCTCACTCTGGCTGTGGAATGGAAAGTGGATCGCGGCTAAACTAGAATGGAAAGAGAACCTACTGAGGAGGCTGTTGCGGCAGACCAGGCGAGAGAGGACGGCGGCTCGGAGAAGGACGGTGGCAATGGGGGTGGTGAAATAGACCCGCTACAATTATATTTAAGGGGTGAATTTAGAAGTATGCGGCGCATTATTGAATGTGGGGTTTTACCGAGTCAATAAAAGATGATGTCCCGACTTTTGCTTTTCCACATGAGTTAGCTATAGCTTCAACTTCTTTCTACTTCCTTCATTTTGTTGTCTTAACTGAAACCTGGCTTTCCTAAGGGCACTACTTTCCTTGGGCCGTCTCAAACTAAAAGGGCAGAACGAAGGGAACACCGTATGTTCCCAGGTACGGTTTATGGGAATGCCAAAAAGACATAGGTCAAATAATTTTTTTTTTTTTTTACCATTTTGCACTCAGTTAAAATAAATGAAATTTTTTTTAAAAAAGTTTAGTTCCAGTGTAGTTAACATGCGTTGTTATATTAGTTTCAGGTGTACAATATGGTGATTCAACAATTCCGTACATTCCTCAGCGCTCATCAGGGTAAGTGTTCTGTCAATCCCCCTTGTCTGTTTCACTCATCCCTCCTCCCCCCTCTCCTCTGCTAACCATCAGTTTGTTCTCTAACGTTAAGAGCTTGTTCTTTTGTTCGTCTCTTTTTTTCCTTTGTTCATTTGTTTTTTTTTTTCAAAATTTTATTTAAATTCCAGTTCGTTAACACACAGTGTACGGGCGCCTGGGTGGCTCACTCAGTTAAGCGTCTGGCTCTTGATTTCAGCCTAGGTCGTGATCTCATGGGTATGAGATTGAGCCCCATGTCGGGCTCCACACTGTGCGTGGAGTCTGCTTACGATTCTCTCTCTCACTCTCCCTCGGCCCCTCCCCTGCTTGTACTCTCTCTCTCTCTCTCTGTCAAAAAAATACAGTATAATGTTAGTTTCAGATGTAGAGTTTAGTGATTCATCACTTACATACAACACTCAGTGCTCGTCACAACAAGTCCTTTGCTTCTTAAATTCCACGTATGAGTGAAATCGTACAGCATTTATCTTTGGCTAACTTATTTCACTTAGCGTTATACCGTTTAGCTCCACCTATGTTGTTGTATATGGCAAGATTTCATTCTTTTTCATGGCCGAGTAATATTCCGTTATACATACATTATATATATCACACTTCTTTATCCAGTCATCTATCGATAGACACTTGGGTGGCCTTCATAATTTAGCTATTGTAAATAATACTGCAGCAAACATTGAGGTGCATGTATCTTTTCGCATTGGTGTTCTTGTATTCTTTGGGTAAATATGCAGTAGTGAATTTGCTGGATCGTGTGGTAGTTCCATTTTTAATTTTTTGAGGAACCTCCGTACTGTTTTCCAGAGCGGCTGCACCCGCTTGCATTCCCACCCACAAAGCAAGAGGGTTCCTTTTTCTCCACATCCTTGAGAACACTTGTTGTTTCTTATGTTTTGGATTTTAGCCATTCGGACAGGGGTAAGGTGGTATCTCATCGTGGTTGTGATTTGCGTTTCCCTGATGATGAGTGATGCGGAACGTCTTTTCACGTGGCTGCTGGCCATCTGGAGGTCTTCTTTGGAGAAGTGTCTCTTCGTGTCTTCTGCCCATTTTTTAACTGGATTATTAAAATCAATGGCATTTTTGAAAACTAAAGAAACATACTCTAGGTTCACTCTCAACTTATTTTCTAGACAAATCTTTTTTTTTTTTTAATTTTTTTTTCAACGTTTATTTATTTTTGGGACAGAGAGAGACAGAGCATGAACGGGGGAGGGGCAGAGAGAGAGGGAGACACAGAATCGGAAACAGGCTCCAGGCTCTGAGCCATCAGCCCAGAGCCTGACGCGGGGCTCGAACTCACGGACCGCGAGATCGTGACCTGGCTGAAGTTGGACGCTTAACCGACTGCGCCACCCAGGCGCCCCTATTTTCTAGACAAATCTTAACACGGACAAGGGAGAGGAGGCACAAACGTTTGCACCGCCGCTTGAACATCAATTACTCTTGGTCTGTCACTGCTCACGTTGTGAACACGGAGTGAAAGTGTCACCGTTGCTCTCCGTGGCCTTTTCTAGAATATTATTCATCTATGCTGTAGTCAAATCCGTTCGCTACCATGAAAGTCCTATTATTTATCTCTAAAAACCTTTCTCTCTCCATTTTATTACCACAAGCACCCTTCCTTCCACCCTTCCTTTCTAGTTTACTCCTATCACCGCTGTTATTTCACCTTTGGAAGACGTCCAAACCGCTTACCCCTCTGTTATTTTCCCAATCGACCCTCCACGTCCACTACTTTCCTTTTTAAGCAGCCCAGTTTTATAATGAATCGCTTCAATCACATTTTTGTCAACGCCCCAAACACCTTACGTCATCTGTCTCTTCATTGCACCAACCTGAAATAGCCCCACTTTGTGTCAATCCAGCCATGCACCTTCTCTGTGCCAGTCCACAGCCGAATACTACAAAACCTGTGATTCAACAGAACAGGCGAGTTCTAATAAGAATTCGTGATCGTGAACTTCCTGTGGGCCCTTGATCCTGCCTGAAATAAACCTATTCTCTTTCTAGGGTCAATCTATTCCCCCTCTCTGCACAAAGACCATTTCGAAACTTTTCTTGAGCTTGAGCCTCCGATCTTATCACTGCCCATTCTCCCAGGACCTTTACACTCAGGAACTTTATTTTTTTATTTTTTTATTTTTTTAATGTTTACTTATTTTTGAAGGAGAGAGAGACAGAGAGTGAGCAGGGGAGGGGCAGAGAGAGAGGGAGACACAGAATCCGAAGCGGGCTCCAGGTTCCGAGCTGGCAGCACAGAGCCCGACACGGGGCTCGAACTCACGAACCTTGAGGTCATGACCTGAGCTGAAGTCGGACGCCCAACCGACTGAACCACCCAGGCGCCCCTACACTCAGGAACTTTAAAATATTGTTTACTCCTTTTTAGTCATCGTTTTCAACCCCTCAAATAAACTATTTGTATCAGCTTTTATACATGCTCAATTCTCTCCATGGAAAAGAAAATTAGCACTCGTGTACAGCTCCACTTCCTCCCTCGTCTTCACTCCTCAACTCAACACAATCCAACCGCCACCCCATTGTGCCCCAAGCTAGCCGTTGCTGAGGCCATTGGTGAGCTCTGTCACTAAATCCAAAAAGCATTTTAAAATCCCCATTTTGTTTGACTTCTCATTAACGTTCAACCCGTGGACCGCCCCCTCTTTCATTTTCATTTTTTTGGAGAAAAAGTGAACGCTTTTGTGATACAGCCTTTGTTTTCCTGCTTCGTCTCTTACCCCCCCTCCCCCATCCTCTGCCTCCGTGGCAGTGCGTTATCTCCCTTCACCTTCACCCCAGACCTCAAGGTTCCCCTTTCTTTGCAGTTGGGGTGCTTCCCATGGTAAGAGAGGATGCCGCGAATAGAGGGAGCTTCTTGCATCGACTGTGGTCTGAGTCCCTTGGCGCTTTCGTTGTAGGAGTCCAGGGAAAACAGTGTCTACCTCAGATTTCTTACAGTCCATCCTCGGGTCGATGGCTTTCACACTGTGCCTGCCCCGTCCTTGGCTCCCGTGAAAGCGCTTCGGGGCCACTGTGGGCGGATCAAGGGGAAAGCTGTGCTGATCGGGACCCAGCCTCAGTCCAACCTGGGTTTCGGTCAAGACCAGCTCCGTTTTCATCTGATTCATCTCATTGGAATTTCACGTAATATTTCATCGACACAAATTGTTTTTCTGCGCATACCCACGTGTTTATGTACAAACATACACACGCCCACACCCACACCCACACGCAGGCCTAATGCAATGGTCGCCCTGGGCCTGAGACTAAGAAACAAAGCGTTGGTATCATGTTAAGTTTTAGATGTCTGCCTGTCTGCTTCGAGTGCGCAAGTCCTCCGCAGAGACAGATTAAGGGTTGTCTGTAAGGCCTCAGACGGGGCGCAGTATGCCGGTTTTGGGGCTGCCCCATTCTCATTCGAAGGAAAAACATGTTCCTTTCCCCGTTGCCCGAACTTGATGTGTCTCGGAACTTCTGACCCCACATCTATTTAATCCGTCGTGGCAGCTAAAGCCTTCTGCTGATGCCCTAAAATGAAAATTGCCAACCAGGGATGGCAACATCAAAATAAGACTGATGAGTATACTAATTATTTCAGCGGAGAGATGCTCTATAAAGAGGCCTGACGGGAAACACTATCAATGTTAGCTACCAAGAAAAGGAAAGACAGCATTTCAGCAAATAGGGTGCTTAATCAGCAAAAGAAGGCCTTCCAAAGATCAGTTTAAATCTTAAGCACGAAAAGTGTGTTAGTGAATGTCAAGTTGAATATTCAGTCTGCTCTTTCCAATTTAAGTTTGATTCAAAGCGCATTTATTGGGGCTTGGTATATGTCAGGCACTCTGTCCCCTGCCATGGGGCATACAGATGAATGACTCATGGTTGCTGCCCTTAGGGAGCTTGCAGTATATCATCTACAGATCACATGTCTCTTGCGCCAAATGATTAAACCCTAGAGTCTCCGAGCTGCTCAAGGTGAGCTGAGAACGCAGAGTACAACAGAGCCAAACAAACAGAAACACCGTGACGCTGCTCGGGATCCGGTTCCAGAAAGATCCGTATAGGAAGCGCAGCTTTTTCCAAGGAAGGTTTAAGATACCCTCTATGACGCCACAGTGCTCAGAGAACGCAGATGAAAGAGAAAGAATATATTCTGGCAGAGCAAGCAGGTATCATTTGTGCTAAAAAGAAAATATAGCAGCATTATGAGGCCATTCCCATAAATCAGTAAAGCAGGAAACCAGTATTTTATGTTGTTAACTGAGTCCGAGGGGCTGAGTGGTTCCGTAGCAGAACTAATGGATTTCTTAATGTTAATAAATATTATAGAATATATAATAATATATTCTACATATTAATATGCAGATTTATATAATAAATATATAATAAGTATTCTATATATTAATATATAGGGTATATCAACATATAGAATATTATGTGTATTCTATGTATTAATATATAGGGTATATATATACACATAATATTCTATATATTAATATATACCTTATATATTAATATATCCTAATATAATTAATATACCCTATATATTAATACATAGAATACACATAATAAATATTCTAGATATTAACGTACAATACATTGTTGGATTTATTAATATTACTAGCAATAGATAACATTTAAGGAATTTTTATTCTCTGCTCCAGGCATTTTTCTACAAAGTTCCATTCATATTACATCATTCAGTCTAAGAAATCTAAGTGATACGTATTAATGTTTTTATTTTATCACTGCAGTAGCTGAAGCTTACAGGTTATCTAATTCCTCCAAAGTAAGTGGTGTCGCCCACACTTACTGGCTGGACATTGGCGATTTGGGCAGAAGTGAGTGGAGTCGTAGGATGGGGGGCAGATTAGAATGGGTCAAGGAGTAGGGCAGCGGGGTGGCTCAGCTGGTTAAGTGTCCAACTTTGGTTCAGGTCATGATCTCATGGCTCGTGAGTTCGAGCCCCGCGCCGTGCTCTGTGCCGACAGCTCAGAACCTGCTTCGGATTCTGTGTCGCCCTCTCTCTCTGCCCCTCCCCTGCTCGTACTCTGGTCTCTCTCTCTCAAAAAATAAACATTAATAATTTCTTTTCATGAAAAAAAAAAGAATGGGTTAAGGAGTAAACATACACGAGAAAGTACAGATAAGGAGCAGAGGAAGCACATTTGGAAAGAATTTTTTTGTATGAATTTTGTTTTCGTTGAAGAAGGAGATCTCGGGGCGCCTGGGTGGCTCAGTCAGTTAAGCGTCTGACTTAATCTCACGGTCTGTGAGTTTGAGCCCCCCGTTGGACTCCGTGCTGACAGCTCAGAGCCTGGAGCCTGCTTCGGATTCTGTGTCTCCCTCTCTCTCTCTGCCCCTCCCCCGCTTGTGTTCTGTCTGTCTGTCTCTCTCAAAGATGAATAAGAAAATAAGAAAAGAAGGAAAAGAAGGACATCTCTCCTTTAAGAAGTAAAAAGGCAAAGACTGGTCCAGATACAGGTCAGTTTGTAACATTTGATAGGCAAAAACTGAAGCGCTTTTTTTGTCTGATGGCATCTATTTCCTTTGTGAAGGAGGAGACAAGATCATCTTATAAAAAGAAAAGAAGTGGGTGTGGGGGGCGCCTGGGTGGCTCAGTGGTTAAGCATCTGACTTTAGCCCAGGTCATGATCTCACGGGTTCGTGAGCTCGAGCCCTGCATCGGGTGAGCCTTTCTCTCTCTCTCTCTCTCTCTCTCTCTCTCTCTCTCTCTCCCTCCCTCTCTCTTCCCTTTAAAAAAAAAAGGAAAGAGGAAGTAAGGTCAGAGTTTTGGAAGAGAGTGACCGGGCTTGAAATAGACCTTGGAGAGACTGGAAGACTCAACTGAGAAGGGAAATAATAGGTTGAGGATTGATTTATTTAAGCTTTGTGATCATAAATTTATAGGAATGTGAACCCACACTATTTGAGAATTTTCTGTTGCAGCCCTGGGTTGCTGCATTGCAGGGAGAGAAAAGGTGGCTGTTTGAATTTAGCTCTTGTTGGGATTTGCCAGATAAGTGCAGCGAAAGACAGATGGGCGAGGGAGATTAGGGTAATGACAATAGTGTTATTGATGTGACAGAATGTGGAATCTAAGCTGGATAAAGAGGGCAGTGAAGAAAGTCAAGGGCTGATCAATAGGTAGAAAGTAGAGAAGGTGATG
This sequence comes from Lynx canadensis, assembly GCF_007474595.2. Lineage (NCBI taxonomy): Eukaryota > Metazoa > Chordata > Mammalia > Carnivora > Felidae > Lynx > Lynx canadensis. Next base: position 116,842,830 of record NC_044321.2, on the reverse strand, counting down.
GGCTGAATGTCATTAGGAGTGGGGGCTAATTTAAAACTCACAACGGGGATGCTTTCAGCCAGCTTAAAGAGTTAGCGATAGTGTTCGAGAATGATACATTTGAATCAATGCTTTTAGTGGTGGCATAATTTCAGGTAATAACGGAGTCCATGGTATGAAGGTGAAAATGGGTGGATAAACCGGAAGAGAGAAGGCAGCATAATCCCTTCTGGATGTGCTGAACTTGACCTAAAGTCTGGGTTTCTGCATTGTTGCGTTCCTGATTTCTTTCTTTCTTTCTTTCTTTCTTTCTTTCTTTCTTTCTTTCTTTCTTTCTTTCCTTTTTTGTTTTTTGTTTTTTTGTTTTTTGCTTTCGTTTTTCTATAACCTGTATAATGAGATAATCTGTGGTGTGTTGAGATACTAATTTTTGTTTTACTCTTGCTGTAAGAAATTTGAAAACTCCGAAGCTACTATTGCCTTGTGTTCTAAGATATAGGACACTCGTTCTAAGCTAGAGCAATACATCATCCCCCCCCGCCTCCCCCCCCCCCCCCCGCCTCCCCCAGGAGGCACTTTGGAAGGGGGTTGGAGCGGTTTGGGGTGGAGATTAGGAAGCACTTTGGACACTCACTGAGTAGTGGCCAGGCAGGCTGGGTGCTCTGCGATGCGAGGACGAGCATTGCCAAAAGTTTTGCCATTTTCGGCCTTCTTTTTGAATGTCCCACTAGACATTATTGTAGGTGTAAAACCTGTTTGAGTGGAGAGCCGAACTCAATTTTACACAGACGCCTAAAATACTTGTTGCATATTTTGGTAACCGGTAACATTTCAAAGATGTGAACTTCGGCGAAAAATGGGAGACCCCTGTCTTCAGTTTGGTTTGGAACTTGTCGAGATTTGCTCACCACATGCCACATGTCTGCATTTGTAACGGCTGTGTGCGAATCAGTAAAAGGAACGTTTTACTTCTAAGTCTCTTCAATGAAAATAAATATTATTAAATTAGCAGATACAGGAATTACACTTCATCCGTAAAGGTTGTTTTATGTATATCGTTAACGCTGTTATTGCCTTGCGATGATGAGACCAGTTAGACATCTTAGTTGTAAACATTTCATATAAAAAAACTTTAATATTGGTGTTGCCTGTTGCTTTTCAATCTCATTCTGACTTTGTGCCCCGAGGTCTACCGTAAGTCTTCTAAAGCTTCCTTCGTTAGCTTCCTTTTCCTTTTTTTCTCAAGTTTTTACTTAAATTCCAATTAGTTAACATGCAGGGTAATATTGGTTTCAGATGTCGAATGTAGTGATTCATCACTTACACACAACACCCAGTGCTCATCACAACAAGTGCCCTCCTGATCCCCATCACCCATGTTTGTTCTCTACAGTTTGTTCTCTACAGTTAAGACTTTGTTTCCTGAGGGGCGCCTGGGTGGCTCGGTCGGTTAAGCAACCGACTCTCGATTTCGGCTCGGGTCATGATGTCGGGGTCATGAGATCGAGCCCTGTGTCGGACTCTGCGCTGGGCGTGGAGCCTGTTTAAGATTTTCTCTCTCCCTCTCCCTCTGGCCTCCCCTGCTCACTTGCTCTCTCTCTGTCTCTGTCTCTCTCTCTCTCTCTCTCTAAAAAAAAAGAGTTTCTTGATTTGCCTCTCTTTTTTCCCCTATGTTCATCTGCTTTGTTTCTTAAATTCCACACGAGTAAAATCATATGGTATTTGTCTTTCTCTGAGGAAGCTTAGTATAATACTAAGTCCGTTCACGCCATTGTAAATGGCAAGATTTCGTTCTTGTTGACGGCTCAGTGATATTCTTTACTCTTTATTATTCTTTATCATGGATCCTTGACCCACATCTTCTTTATCCATTCATCAGTCGATGGACACTTGGGCTGTGCCCATAATTTGGCTATTGTCGATAACGCTGCTATAAACATTCGGAGTGCTTGTATCCCTTTGAATCAGGATTTTTGTATCCTCTGGGTAAACACCTAGTAGTGCAATTGCTGGATTGAAGGTAGTTCTATTTGTAACTTTTTGAGGAACCTCCATACTGGTTTCCAGAGTGGCTGCACCAGTTTGCATTCCTACTATTAGCTTCTTTTTCCAATGTTCTCTCTATCCTCCCATTGTTTAGTGAAAGCCACGGTCTCTAAGGCCTTTTTATGTGTGAGAGACTACGATATAGACCTTGGAATGTGATGGGATTTCAAACTAGAAGATGTGTTTTCAGTGATACTTCATCTGTACTCTGTAGGTTATAAGCCTTAAAAATGAGGACCAACTCATCCGTGAGAATAGCATCCTTGCTCCTTTTTTCATTGGAGTGTGTAATTTGTCTGGTGTATTAGTCCCATTGCAATAAAGGTTATTTCTCTGGCCATACACGGATCTGTCTAGATCATTATTACTTATCCTCACATGTTTTCCTCAATTAATTAATTTCTTCTCATTAATTTCTTCTATTTAATTTCCCCTTAATGATACAGTTCCGGCATCATATTTTTATATCTTAAGTATGTGAGTATGTAGATTGGAGGATGTGTGACTTTCTTTCCAGGATAGTAAAAATGGGCCTTACAAAATATTTGTTAGAAAAGGGAACGCGAATGTGGTATGGTTGATGTCGGGGCTTCCCTTCCTACTCCCCTCCTCTGGGTTAAGATTTTGTAGGTTTCAACGTTAGATCCTTCAAACGATCCTGCTGGACTTGAGGGAAGGGAAGCTGGTGCCTGGACCAAAGGCGAGTGACCTGTCCTGGGGCACTCAGTGGATTCCCCAGACGATGGCAGATGGGTTTGGGTCTTAGCTTTGGCAGTGAATTCCTTGAGTGGAAGATACCTGTTCTCTGCTTCCCTGAAGATCTCCAAAGGGGAGATGGCTATGTGGGATGAGGGGGGAGGCCAGGCATAGCCCTTCTGTCTCCCGTTTAAAACCAAAGGCAAAGGGGGTCCCCTAAGGAACTGCTGAGATTGAATTTCCTATCAGTTGTAACAGATGGGGGCTAAATTAGATTTAATTGATTGAATAAAGAAAAAAGAAAAAGTCACGAGCCCTGAAAGGGCACTGGTGAAAACCCATACCAATTACACTTGAGCTTGATAACATTATTTTAGACATAGTCTCCTCAGAGAAACCTTGGAAAACCTTTAGTGAGAGACGACTATTAGCATAGCTGTTACTGCATATTCCCAACAACTAGTAGCTTCTCGTTGACCTTCTGCCCTGTCCCTCCAGCACCTCCGCAATGAATATCTGTTTACTTTTAAACCTCCACATTCACTAGCATCTCTGGGTGGAGGCTTCGGGGAATATAAGTCAATGAGCGGTTCCACTTTCCAGCAAGATTCACACATCTCGCTCTGGTTTGTTACACCGCAGAGGGCCTGGCTCTACTTCTGCTAAAAAGCGGAACTTCAAATTGTCAAATCCCGGTGCTTTTGTGAAGCTGGTGTTTGTGAGAAAGCAGACTGAATTCATCAGCGTCAGACGGTAGTTGGATTAAATCACCAGGGAAGACCGGGGGAAAGCTATTGGGGCGCCGACACTTGGGAAAGGAGAAAACGGATCTCTGAGCCGAGCTTACCAAACAGAACTCTCTGGACATATGGCTTAGGAGTGATTGGATAGTGAATTAAAACGTCTGCATTCGTGTTTCCCCTTGACTGACTGTTGCACAATGAATGCTTTTGAGGAGAGATCTATATGGCTTTTTTCTACTCAGCTGAAAGCTTTAGAGCGCGAGACAAGATATTCAGTTGTGTGGCTTCATTGTGTGAGTCGTCACAAAATGAGGTGGGGAAGAAATATTGCTCTTTAAAAGTTAGTGAACCGTGGGGATCTGACGTGGAATTGTAAAGAGTTCCAACTGGTCAAGGAAAGAAATGGCAGATAGGCAACTTGAAGAGGGTTCGGGCACTGCTTGAAAGACACGGGCATTGATTTCAAAGGGCTTTCCTTTCAGAGACGCACAATCCAGGCCTTGGGGACTTCGATAGATGGTCAAGAAAATATCCACGTTATTGCTTTTGGGCTTTTCGCCGAATACGGTTTCCATAAACTGCTTTGAAAAGACCCCAAATGGTTAAATTTCATCAAACAAGTGGCTACTTTGAAACGGCTCATTAGCATCCTGTCCCCAAGCGGGGCCTTGACTGAATTCGGTTGCTTGTTTTCAAACACCTGTTAGAAAACCCAGCCATACGCAGACCACTCAGACAGAAGAGAGGTTTCGTGCTCGGAAACACAATCTTGGACGCCGTTTAAAAACAAATAATAATCTCCGAAGCAGTTTCCGTCCATTTGAGGAGGCCATGCCTCTGGGTATCTCGTAGTACCTGTTCCGAAACTACTGCAAGAGTAAAGCATGGTCCTTGTAGAACCTTCCTTCCGCCCGGCTTCCCGGCAGCGTCTGACACCGTTCCTTCCCTGGTTTGCAAGTCGAGTCTCCATTGTGTGTTGACGTCCGGTGCTCCCGCTTTAGCTCTACAGCTATTCCTCATCAGGGCTCGTTTCTCTGCACATCCCTGAAAGGTTTACTCATCCCCGTGTCCTATTTTAGGCTTTCTTCTCTTTTTTTTTTTTAATTATTTTTTTATTAAAAAAGTTTTTCTAATGTTTATTTATTATTGAGAGACAGAGACACAGAGCATGAGCAGGGGAGGGGCCGAGAGATGGAGAGACACAGAACCTGAAGCAGGCTCCAGGCTCCGAGCTGTCAGCACAGAGTCTGATGCGGAGCTTGAACTCACGAACTGTGAGATCATGACCTGAGCCGAAGTCGGACGCTTAACCGACTGAGCCACCCAGGCGCCCCTTTTTAGAATTTTCTTTGATGTTTATTTAGTTTTGAGAGAGAGACACAGAGTGTGAGCAGGGGAGGGGCAGAGAGAGAGACGGACACAGAATCTGAAGCAGGCTCCAGGCTCTGAGCTGTCGGCACAGAGCCTGACGCGGGGCTCGAACCCATGAGCCATGAGATCATGACCTGAGCCGAAGTCGGACGCTCAATCGACTGAGCCACCCGGGTGCTCCTAGAACATTTCTGTCATCATATAAAGTTCTATTAGAAAATGTTGTTTTGCACTGGGTGTTGTATGGAAAACAATTTGACAATAAATTCCATATTAAAAAAAAAAGAAAATGTTGTTTTGCATGCTAATGACTCTCAGATGGGTCTCTAGTCCATACATCCCTCTGGGGCTTTAGACTCCTAAGAGCCTACCAGACATCTCCATTTGGATGTGCCATAGTTCTCCCAGACAAATTATCTCCGCCAAACTGCTCCTTTCCCGGAAGTTAAAGTGGGGCCTTGAATGCAGAGTTAAGGGATTTCTTTACGAAGAGGAGAGCCATCAAGAATTTTGACTGTTTCCAGATAATTAATTTCAAAATTGATAGTTCTTTAAAATAAAGAAGAGTTCCAGTTTTTAAGTGCGGCATTTGACAGTTTCTAAGTTGAATCATCCCTTTCAATGACCCTGTAACTGGCACCCGTTCCCTCCCATTACCCCGGTGCCCACATTAATTTCACATCCTAGATGAAGAATGAGGCTAACAAAGCAATCTTTGTGATAGGAATTCCACAGATTGCTTAATTGACACTTCCAGATGTCTCATTTATTCGGATTTCTAAATCAACAGAATTAGACTACAAATTAATTCATTAGCGCAAACAATAGAAAATGGGGTCAGGATTATTAGGAGAAGAATAGACAAGGAGAAGAATTGATCCTCGGTCAGATGTACAGGTTGATCCCTGAAACTCAGAAAAAGTAGGTCAACTTTTCCTCCTCTCTCTTAATTACATGCCCATAAGCTTCCTTCTTGTCAGGTCTGGAAATCTGTGTAATTATGTTTCCATATCTGATCGCCTCCAATTTCGAAATGAAATAAACAGTAGGAACCAGTCACGTTAGCAAGAGCAGCCACGAAATTAACATTCATTAAGGCATTGTTCAGTTATGTGGTGCGATCCTCCAGTGACCCCAGGAAAGCAAAAATTCCGTTTACAATTAGGGATCTGCGGTACTCAATAAATATATGTGTTATTTTGGAAAGAATGCATCCTTTCCCCTTCTATCAAAGGGAATCTAGACCTGGAAAGGGCATGGCTAAAGAATAATTATATTCTCTCTTTAGGAGAGTCTCAGCGTAATTCTGAAGTTACAGCAAGGTAACGAGCAATGTTTCCCATTTGATTTTCCACAACGTGCAACACAATTCTATATTGAATTGCTAGTATTATTTTATTACAGTCATTTCTCAGGCTTTTAAAAAAAAAAAAACCCTCCCTCTAGATGAGTATATAGCTCCCACTGTCAGTCTTCGCTCGTCTTCCCAACTTTGAATACGTGGCTCTCCACAGCTCGGAAGCAAGCTACCTTTTGTCGGGTGGGCAAAACGTCTGCCTCCTCCCAAAGTTTTCTTTGCTTCAGGACCTTTTTCAGCAGGGCCAAGAGTAAACCCGGAAAGATGATTTCAGCTCCATAACTAAAATGGCCCAAGAGGACACTGTCACCTTTGTCTGTCCTGCATTTGCCTGCCTACTCTATCCCACAACATATACATTTGATGTTTTGTTGGATTGTAGAGTGAAATGGCACAGCATACAGTCTACGTGGCAATGAGACCAAGGCACCCGTACTCAGAAAGAGCAACCAAAAGGAAGACGGCAAAGGAGAGAGGGAGAGGAGAAGGGGGAGGGAGAGAAATGAGACACTTTCGTGTAAGAGGAAGGACAGACGTTCACCTTCATTATGTGAGAGTATCAAATATTTGGTTCAAGGAAACGGATGGAGCCTCAGTTGCCTCATTTGTAAGATGAGAATCAGAATATGTATCTCATAGAGTTGGGGAGGATTAAATAAAGCTCTAAAATACCTAACATAGTGCCTGCCGCAAGGTAACCGTTCAATAAAGAATGGCACTCATCTCATGAATTACCAAATAGCCACGTAGACATATTGGTCACATTGACCTATATAAACAGTGTAAGGATTATATATGTTATACACATTTGAATTATGAAGCACAGATATTGAGCAGAAGTGAAATATGGAATGATCGAAAGAGCGACTGGTCTGGAGTCAGTGTTTCAGTCTTGACTAGGATTGTTATTTAGCTGCATGATCTTGGGGAAGTCACACAGCCTTTGGAGCGGGAGTTTCTACCACTGCAAAATACGGGTCACGTTCCCCACCCTGGACATTTGGCGTGCTAATACATGCAAAGGGGCTGTTGTATGTAAAGCTCACAGCGGGTGTATGAAACACGGAGGCGTGAGACCCTGTTAGTACCCTTTGCCTTTGAAGAAGCAGCCCCAGAGGCAGGCCCTCTGTGTGTGTGTGTCCTCGCACAGGACCCTTTTCTCCCAAATGGCCTTCGGGAGCCTGGAACTGGCTCTGCGGAACCCGGGCCGGTCTTAGACTTGAAGTCTGACCACGGCCTCCGGCCCCGTGTGCGTTAAGCCTCTCCGTTCTGTTTCTTGAGGCGCGACTGCCACGGCTATAGGCTGTGTCCGGCCAGATGGCACCCGAGAGTCAGGGGAAGAACGCACCTGGGCACTGGAGATGGCCGTGGGAAGGCAGTGGCACAGGCCTTGCTGCCTCTCATAGGCACCTGGGCCCAACGCGCCAATTTTCAGGGAGGGCAGACACAGCCTCGAAATCATGTTCCGATCATCACCGTCTAGCAACAAAATCCCAGCACACCGTGCGAGCCGGTAAATGTTTGTTGAAGAATTCCAGGCAATCTCGAGTTTCGTGACCCCAATACATCTAACGACTTCGAGTCTACTGACTCTCCATTCAGTCGCTACACGCGGCGTTGAAGGGAGATTGTGTGCCTCGTTCCTGGGGAAATGATTTTTCTCCCCTCTCCTTCTCCTCCCTCAGAGACAGCCTTCCTTTGCCTTCTCTGGCGACCTCACTTGCAAATCTCCAGTAAATCAGGTACGCAGCTTCTTCTGGATTTTCCTTTCTCTGCCAACTTTCAGTTGCTGATCAGGTTGCCATTTGGGATTGCTAAATGGCCTTCTAATTCCCATTTCACGCCCGGTGCTTTGTCTCTTGTTGGCTCTACAGGACTGTCAGGACCTGTTTACTGACGTCGCCTACCTCTTCCTTCAAAACTCTTTAGCTGCACTCTTTTTCCTGCTCTGTATTCTGTTCGGTGCTCAGCCACCCTCACAGGCCTCCGCCGCGACTGGAGGGCCCATGTGAAATGGGGAACTGAGCCCCATGACACGTTTCAAAGAGAAACATCCACTCTTTCCTGAATCGGTGAAGTTTTAAATACCAGGAGTCTGTGTCTCTATTCAAGAGTGGCCAAAAAATTACAAATGGACTCCTTTTCCCCCAAATCTCTGTGTAACTTTAAGCCATCCAAGTCATTTTTCGGTGAACCTGCTTGCGGGCAGGGGGTGATGGACTGACAGTCGCTATCGTATATATTTGAAACGTAAAAGAAAGGTTTTTTTTTTCACACCGAGTCGCAAAGCAAATCTATCACCTGATACAATTTGGGATCCTCTTTTTTTCTGCTGAAGATTTTGCACTGAAAACATTTTTGCAGACGTACATTAAGGGCCAGACAATATAGCGAGTTCCTAACTGTTAATCAAGTTTTAACATAAAAATAGATTTTCTGAGCTGGCAACTGGCAGTTCGGGGATAGACATAATGTATTCAGTAAATAAATTTCCCAGAGCTCAGCTAAGCACTCCTACAGACTATTCAGATCAATATTTGATGAACATGTATCAAAGCAAACTTATTGCTATGAGGAGCCTTTGCCGTCTTTTGATTGAAGTTAATGAAGCAGACGTATTAGTGCAAAGCACTTGCTGGATGCATTTGAAATGTGTCCTAACCACCGCCAGTGCTGCTAATGGAAGATGGTGTAATGACTGTCCACATGACTCTGAAATAATTAGGAAAATGGGCGCTTTTCAGAACCCTCCTGCTTAAAATGCAGGCCCAATCACAGAAAACTTTCTAGACATGTGCTGACTTGAATCTCTGAAGATAAAAGGGACGGAGTGCCTTTTGGCTTTACGATGGAAATCTCTCTTCTTTGCCTGTAAAGCCTCGGAAGGACGAGGGAGTCCGCAACCTTGCCAACGACAAGGCGTAGAGAAGAGCTCAGCGTGGTAGCGGCAGGATTGTTCACCGCCCGCCCCCTCCCCCCCCCCGCAGTTAAAGATGGTGTAGCCATCCCAGAACGTGACCCCTTCCTGCCCCATTCGTGGAAAGGAAGCTACCTGATTGGGGGGGGGGTCTCCAGGATGCTTCCCTGAGGGCGTGTATAGATCACAGCGTGGACAAGGACTTCCCGGGACTGAGGACGGTGGGAGTACTCAGCCCCGTCTCTGCGTAAGTCCTGGCCGCAGTGGCGGTGCCAGACAGGTGCTCCCTACGCCCGGTAGGAGCCCTGGACCCGACGGATTTGCGGTCGGGGCACCGACCGGACCGCGGCGTGAGGAATGCTAACTCGAGGCAGTGCACGTGAAGCAAACACAAAGAGAGGGAGATGCTTGAAGAAGGGATCCTGGGACACCATCAGTAAGGAGGAGCCAACGTGCTCAGCAGACGTGGCCTCCATGGGCCAGGGCGGGTGCGTCCTCTCCCAGTCGATGTAAACTGTCCTGAGACTGATTTGTGATTGCAAACAGGCCCCGAAGATGGGCCACCCCCGGAATACCTAGGGGAAAGCAGTGTCTTGAAAGCGAGATGGGTGCGTGGGCTATACTGCAGGGGTCCCACAGAAGCACACGGCTAGCGATGGCTCAAGAAAGTGCAGATTTCCTGAAGTGGGGGGGTTAAATCATGCAGCACTCTGGGGCGCCCCGGGGGGGCTCCGTCGCTCAAGCGTCCGACTCTTGATCTTGACTCGGACCATCGTGATAATCCATCCGTGACATCGAGCCCGGCGTCCGCCTCTGTGCTAACCATGGGGGGCCTGCTTGCGATTTTCGCTGTCTGCACCCCCCTCAAGATAAATAAATAAAAAACAAATCATGCAGCAATGTTCACAACCCTTTGGACAATCCTTTGCGTACATTTTGCCTCCCTGGGTGTGCCGAGTACTGTGAATAAATCGGGAGACTATACATGCTGGTGAGGATGTCAGAAAGAAAGAGAAAGAGAGAGGGAAGAAAAACACCTGTCACCAGAAAAAGAAAAATTCTGCCGAGAGACGAAGGCTCTTAACAAATGCCACCTCCCTCCTGCTGTGCTCCCAGTGGCTCTCCAGGGTCCAAACCCGTGACCCTGACCTGTGAGTCCCTCCATATTTGATCCTTCTCCGTACTTTACCCACAGGGAAGTCTTCTCCAGCATCGGAAACCACGTTTCTTTATTTAGAGCAGGAGCAGGGGAGGGCAGAGAGAATCCCAAGCAGGCCCCGCACTGTCAACGCGGAGCCCGACACCCGGCTCGATCCCACGAACGGTGAGATCGTGGGCCAACATCAAGAAGTCTCATCCGCAGGCCCCACACGGCCACCTCTGCCGGGCCAGCCCGGGGACGGCGGGCCCCTACAGTGTGCCTTTCGTGCGGCGGACCCGAGAGGTTGCCGGCCGTCGCGGTCACAACTGCTCTCGCTGCAGGCGGCGGACGGGAGTTCGGCTTGATCTGGCAAAGGCCAACAGAGGAATTTACTGGAAGGCTACTGAGGAATTTTATCTACCGAGAAAAGGTGAGAGGAACAAGAGCAGCCGGGCCTTAGGGACATTTGCAATCAGAGGCTCAAATGCTACCTGGACTCTGTCCCTCTCTCATCTTTGATTCCCTTGGCATGACACCTTCTTTCTCCCAGCTTCGTCCACCTCCCGGGAAGCATGGGGACAACAGGCCGCACGTCTCACAGGCCGCAGGAGGGTTTTTGTTCTCTCCCCAGTTGCATTTCAAACAATGCCAGGGGAGTGCTCGAATCGGTCTGCTTGCTTCAGGCTCCTATTTCCAGACAAATCCGCTATGGCCTAGGGCAGAATCACTGACCACAGACCCTGCCACAGGGACCGGGGACTGTGTGTCATTTCCAGAGGAGAGGGGGGATCACTGTGACCTGGGCAGCCTCCCCGGCTGGTGTCTGCTCTGCCGGCCTGTGGTCTCTCTTGAATTTCTACTTCATGTCGCCTACACCACATCTCCTCTCCCAGACAACTTCGACGCCTCTTTGACGGCTGAGCCTAGGACCACATATTATCCTTCTAGAGTCCCCGTGGTACTTACTATAGTTCCATGCGATTCCATTTATTTACCCAACCATTTCGTTTTTTTTTTTTTTTTTCTCCAGGGTTTCATTTAAATTCGAGCTACTTAACGTACAGTGAAACGCTAGTTTCAGGTGTAGAAGCCAGTGATTCACCACCTACATAAAACACCCAGTGCCCATCACAAGTGCCCTCCTTAATGCCCATCACCCATTTGGCCCATTCCCCTGCCCTTCTCCCCTCCAGCTACCCTCAGTTCGTTCTCCATAGCTAAAAGTCTATCTCCTGGTTTGCCTCTCTTTCCGCCCCCCGTGTTCACCTGTTTTATTTCTTAAATTCCATGTATGAGTGAAACCATACGGTATTTGTCTTTCTCTGACTCACTTCCTCTTCTTAGCATAGTACCATCTACTTCTATCCATGTTGTTGCAAAAGGCAAGATTTCATTCTTTTTCGTGGTTGAGTAATATTCCATTGTATATTATACCACATCTTCTTTATCCATTCATAAGTCAATGGACGTTTGGGCTCTTTCCATAATTTGGCTGTTGATAGCGCTGATATAAACATTTAACATTTAAATTTAAATGAGTATTTAAATTAGTTTTGTTGATTGTTTCCTTTGCTGTGCAGAGGCCTTTTATTTTGATGAAGTCTCCATAGTTTATTTTTGCCTTTGTTTTTCTTGCCTCGGGAAATATATCTAGTAGGAAGTTGCTAAGGTCAATATCAAAGAGGCTACCTCCTATACAACCATTTACTGAGTGCCTTTTCTCTGATGAGCCACATGTTATAGGTGGATACTTGTTATCCCCCTGATTCTTGCCAGGAACTACTTGCAGTTCCCTAAAACCACCATGCCATTTCTTACCTCTCTACCTTCACCCATGCTATATCCTCCATCCATAATACCCTTCCAATTCTTCTTCCCCTGGCAAAAAAGCCCATTGGGCTTCCAAGAGTCAATTCAATGTTACTACTTCTGGATAGCCTTTCCTAACCACATTCCCTGGTTCCTGCATCCCAAGGCGAGATGAAGCACCCCTCCTCTGTGCTCCTACAGCATCCTTCATGGCACTTACTGCTTATCACTGTGCAGTGTCATCATTTACTTGTTGGTCTCATGTACAAAGTGGGCGGTTCTCAGAGTGTGGTCCCTGGGCCATCAGCATTAACCTGGGAACTTGTTAGAAATGCGTATGCTTGGGTCTCACTCCAGGCCTAAGGAGTCAGAGACTCTGAAGGTATGCCCAGCCATCTGTGTTTAAATGAGCCATCCAAGGGGCGCCTGGGTGGCTCAGTCGGTTAAGCATCTGACTCTTGATTTCGGCTCAGGTCACGATCTCCCATTTCATGGGTTTGAGCCCCGCATGGGGCTCTGTGCTGACGGTGTGGAGCCTGCTTGGGATCCTCTCTCTCCCTCTCTCTCTGCCCCTCCCCCGCTCATGTTCTCTCTCTCTCTCAAAAAAATAAACTTTAAAATAAATAAACAAATAAGCAAATAAATAATAAGCCATCCAAGTAATTCTGATGCATGCCCAAGTTGGAGAACGACTGAGACAGGCTCTCCTAGCAGTCTACGTGGTCTAGCTCATAGTAAGTGCTCAGTAAAGTTTTGATGAATGAATGAGATGATCAATATGTCCTACTTTACGTGAAGAAGTGAGCACTGGGTGTTGTATGGAAACCAATTTGACAATAAATTGTATTTAATATAAAAAAAAAAGTAAAAAAAAAAAGAAGCTGGAATGTGTTGTTTCTTCTTGTTTGCTTTCCAGGCACCATAACACGTGAATGAGTGACTTCCATTCATTTGTTAGACCATCCATTCTATTTATTCATGCGTTAGACTATCTAGAAAACGTGAGATCCTAGGAGAATTCGTACCGTTGGCCACAACAGTGGCACATCGCTTCCCAAGCGCCAGGAGTCAGTCTTTTGGGAGCCTCCTTCCATGGCGGTGGGCCACCACGTTATAAACACGATTTCTTCCATTGATACTCTCTAAAAAATAAGCAAGAATTCCAAAGAGAAGCATGTTCTTGCAGCTGCTGATACCCTTTGAGCCTTGCGTGATTTTTAAAACTGATGCCCTTACTTTAATCCCGATGTTGCCAAGTCATCTTCTCTGATACCCGCCCCCCCCCCCACCCCCGGGCTTACGTCGTAAACCAATTAAAGGCTGCAAACTTCTTTGGCACATTCTTTCGAGAACTTTATTGCCGTCTGTGAGTTACCCGGTTCCTTTCCGAGGGAGCAATCTCTGTGCGCTGGGCTGAGCCGGGCCGGCCCGCACCTTGGCAAAGCCGAGCGGGAGTGTGTGTGAGAGACTGAGCTGTCTCAATAGCCCAATGTTACGCTTTCAGCAAAGCTTTTGAGAACAAAGTCTCTGTGTTTATTGCTCTCCCTGCCAGTGATTGCGACTGGCTTCTTTCAGTCTTCGCCGCGAGTGCCAAAGCGGGGCACCCCTGAGCACTCCAAGCTCCTCACGGAGCCCTGAAATGAGGCCATTCTCGAGGCCACCCCCTCTCCTATTCTGCACACACACACACACACACACACACACACAGAGTTTTCTGATAATCCTTTCCCGCACCCCAAAGAATGCCCTGACTATAAAGCCCCCGAGGATACCGACTTGTTACATTAATAACCAAACTATAAGTACTTAGTTTCTGGAAACTGGTTCTACATTGTAATGTCCAAATGTCCAGAGATCCATATTAAACATGCAGGTTCGCCTGGACTGTCTCATTCAGTAGGTTCAGTAGGCTTCCTCAGCCAGGAAGTTGTTATTTCTCTCGATTGCCCCCAGGTCATTCTGATGTTCAGCTACTGTTGCGTGTCACTGGATTGGATGGTGTTCAAGTCTCCTTCCAATGTCGAGTCTATAATGTTTTGTATCACCACCACACACTTTGTGATTGTCTCTGTCTCTGTCTCTCTGTCTCTGTCTCTCTGTCTCTCCCCCCGCCCCCCCCCCCCCCCCCGCCGGCCCACACGCACACCTATCCAAATAAGGGAGGTCAGGCCAGCGTCAACATTGTCTGGAGGGTCAGAAAACCTGGGTTATGGCCCCATCTCTGCCACACACTCGCTGTGACTTCAGATGCACCATCAGCCTGCTCTCACCTTCAGTTTCCTTGTACACAAAACGCGTGCTCCTAGACCCACTAGTGTGCTGGGGGGAAAGGAAGAGAAGAAGAAGGCTTGGTTTGTGGGGTTTGGAGCATCTGTCAACTTGCATGGTGTAGATAATTCCACCTGTCACGGCCACTGTCAAGCAGGCAACAAATTAGTACAGACTGGCTCCAGCTCAGCACTGACCAGATCCCTCCCAACTGTAAATGTCTCTACCCCATCTTATGCAATTAATGAATTAATACTGATAGCACCTTCTCTTCAATGCAAACGGAGGTCAGTCATTCGTGCTACAGAGAGAGCCTGCGCTTTGTAGTTGGACAGACTTTTAAGTTCCGGTTCCACCGTTTGGAGCTATGTGACCTTTGACAAGATAATTAACTTACGGGTCCAAACAAAACACTGCTTTTTAGAGAGGAGTAGCGAGCGAATGTACGTAGGGTACTTAGCACAGTGTCTAGGATCTGTAACATGTAAATGAGTTAAATAAGAAACGATAAAGGAAAACAATGGCAGTTATAGCATTAGAAACACCTGCACTGGGCTGAGTGATGTCCCACTGTATGTGTCTACTGCATTTCCTTTGTCCATGGAAGGGCCTGGAAGATGTCATGTTAAGTGAAGTAACTCACAGGAGGACAAATACTGCATGATTCCACTTACACGACATACCCCAAATAGTCAAACAAACAGAAGCAGAGAATGGAATGGTGTTTGCCAGAAGCTGGGGGAGAGGATGTGGGGAATTGCTAATCAATGGGTAGGGCGTCACAGTTACACGCGATGAATAAATTCTAGAGATCTGCCACCAACATAGATCCTGTAGTTAACCGTACTGATTTAAATACTTAAAACCTTGTTAAGAGGGTGGCACTGTGAGATAGGCCACACAAAAAGGGGCAATGAAACACATAAAATCTTCTAGAGGTGATGGATATGTTTATTACCTTGTTTATGGTAATGGTATAATGGGTGTACGTATATGTCCAAACTCTTCAAAATGTATACATTAAATATGGTAGTTTTTGGTATTATCAGATACACCCCCATAAAAAAAAAAAAAAAACACCAGCACCAGGCAGAAAAAATGCCCCAAGGGAGAATATGAAAGAGACAGCTCAATAAAAGCCAAGGTTAATGAGAACATTACTTACGGTTTTATTGAGAACTTGCCACGTTCTAGGCGCTGTGCTAAGAGCTTCATGTGGGTTATCTGATTTTAAAAGCACAGAGAGCCACAAGTGTTGCAAAGCAGACTGTCACTTTTAAAAAGTCTTTCAGATGTCTCAGAAGCTAGTTCTAGAGTCGAGCTTCTACACGGGACAGTTTTTAGGAGGACAAATCTAGACGGGAACAGATACGTGAGGCCGATTTACCACAGTCCCACGCTTTGTCCTTTGCATTCAAACCAATTCCTTTGTAAAGCCATTCCGTGGGCATCCACTATGTGCAAGATACTGAACAAGTCACTGGGGGAGGGGAGATGCAAATGTGAATAATACAGGGCCTCTGTATTAGTGAGAGAGACAGACTCGGGCATAAATCACGTTGATTTAAAGCTGTTGCAAACCAACTCTTCGACGTCATTCACCTGGGCCTCTTGTTCCCAGTCTTTTGTTCTTAACACAGTGTGCTCTCTTTTGAAACTACATGGCATGTTTCAGTGGGTGTGTTGTGAAAAGACATCAGGGGTTGAAGCCGTATCCCTACCCTATTTATTCGCTGCAGCAGCCAGGGAAATTTCCATCACCACTTCTTTCTTTCTTTCTTTCTTTCTTTCTTTCTTTCTTTCTTCCTTCCTTCCTTCCTTATTCATTTGTTTATTTTTATTTCGTTTTAACTACTGCGTTTGGTAACTTTATGACGTAAATGACACCAGTCCTTGTAATATATCCCAACATATATGATGGCTCAAACCTGACAGAAGCTCACTCGCATAGAGTCTAAAACAGGTCTTTCTGATTAGCAAGTGGTTCTTCTTCATGTTCACGGACCTAAGATTCTTCTCTCTCGTGGAGCCACCATCTTCAGTCAATGACTTTCAAGGTCATCGGGACCTGCTGCTTCCACCAGGAAAGAAAGAACCTGAAGAATCCCCTCTGGAAGATTTTATGGGCCAGTCCTGAAAGGCATGCATAATCCGTTGGGCAGAGCTCAAGCATATCACCACACTACACTAACTCCAGGAGAGTCTGAGAAATGTAAGAATAAGAAGAAATGTTTTGGTGAGTAGCTGGCTAGCCCCTGCCACAGAAACCAAGTAACTCTTCCTTATTCTACTCTCAAGATCTCACCCAACATAATACCATGTGAAGTCAAGCTATATATTCTGTTTTCTTAAACATTTTTTTTTTATTAAGTCAACTCTGCCCCCAATGTGGGGCTCGAACTCACAACCTTGAGATCAAGAGTTGCATGCTCTACTGACTGAGCCAGCCAGGCGCCCCGATATATTCATTTTGAAATCAATATTAACGGTATCAGAAGATTTCTGGGTGCCATGGTTACATATTTGGATACAAGTTTGCAGGAGAGATGGTCTGAAGCGAACTTTCACTTGTCTTTGCCTTTCGTGATTTTCCAACCCTTCGTTGCTGTCTTGTCTGCTGGTCATCAGCTTCTATCTTATGGTACTCTGCTTTGCATAGGCTGTTGTGTGCAGCTGAAATGATGATAAAACAAAACTTGAGAAACAAGCTAGGCATCAAGAGTCAGGAAAGTCATGGATCCGTAGTGAGTTGGTAGAAAAAATTAAGAATTTGCAAATACTGAGGATAGAGGAGACCAGGCACCATATGTCACGATCATTAGGGATCAGGGTGCTTGTGGAAACTACCCCAGTGTCTCAGAGGCAGAGCCAGAATAGAGTGTAAGTTTGTTTATTGAGAGAGAGAGACAGAGAGAGAGAGAGAGAGAGAGTCCCAAGCAGGCTCTGCACAGACAGCGGCAGAGACCCACGGGGCGCTCCATCTCATGAACCATGAGATCATGACCTGAGCCAATATCAAGAGTTGGTCGCTCAACCAACTGAGCCACCCAGGCGCCCCTCCTTGGGGAATATTATTATAGCACTTTCTACATTACTTGAATCATCACAATTTGTAATTATATATGTATTTTTATTATTTGTTTAATGCATATCTTTCCAACCAGACCGAAGACCATATGAGGGAAAGAACTTTATATTCATCATTGCTGAGCACAGTGCTTGACACATAGTTGTAACTGCTCAAGAAATACCTGTTGGATGGATGGATGGATGGCTATATTATTATCTTAGTTCAACTAAAAACCGGGTGACCTCCTAGAAGATATCCTGCACTCTTAACAATTCCTTTCTACTTAAAACTGCTTCTTTTGTTTCCAGACTTTCCCCTATTTCCTTTCCCATCTGGTAATTTCTACTTAGCCCCCTTCATAGGCTTCTGTTTCTCTGCTCATTTCCTAACTATTGAGTCTCCCAGAGTCCTGCTCGTAAGCCACTATTCTTTTGTTCTACATACCTTCCGGAGATGGTCTCTTCCAACCCAATCAGCTCCTTGTTGATGGCTCTGGTGACTTCATACAGCTAGCCAAGACCTTGTCTTCCCTCAAATTTCAGATATTTTGAACTGCTGGGTATCTTCATTTTGAGTCTCAAGTCCATCTTAACTAAAACCAAACTCATCCTATTTTCTTGCAAACCTGCTTCTGTTTCTGGGCTTTCTATCTGCGTTTTTATGCATGGAAGTGTATGGCCCGCCGTTGCAAATGTCTCTCATGGCATTTAGCACGTTCTACTGAAATTCTGCCTCATTCTATAAGTAGTTACACTTTTAGAACGGGGGCTATGTCCGATTTATCTTTGTGCTCCCAAGACCTAGCATCGTATATGACCCAAAGCTGGTATTTGCTGAAGTGAGTTCACGTATGTACATCATAATTACCCTTCCACGTTCCTTAACTTGACCTCTTGAAGCTATATTTGATTTCTCCCTGTTGTGTGATTATAGCATTCAATCAACCACAAAATTCCATGGACTCTATCTCTAAAGTGTCTCCTGTGCCCCTCCTTTCCAATCATTCTTCCCTTATCCAGAGTTCTTCACCCAAACTATGGTCATGGCCTGTTAGCTGTTGTGATTAAATACGACTTCTTCTTACTAATAAAAAGCCCCCTTCCTTCCCTCCTATTCAACCGTTGCTCATTGAGTGACTACTATTTGCCATGCAGGTTTTTAGACACTGGAGGTATAACAGTGAACAAGACAAAACAACTTCCCAATGACTTTTCATTTTATTGGGAGAGACTTAAAGTTAATCAACAGGGGCGCCTGGGTGGCTCAGTCAGTTGAACATCCGACTTTGCCTCAGGTCATGATCTTGGGGTTCCTGAGTTTGAGCCCCACATTGGGCTCGCTGCTGTCAGCACAGAGCCCACTTCTGATCCTCTGTTTCCCTCTCTCTCTGCCCCTCCCCCACTCCTTCTCTCTGTCCCTCTCTTTCTCCCCCGCCTCAAAATAAATAAATAAACTTTGAAAAAATAAATACATAAAAGTAATCAACAGTCAAATACATATTAATTTTTTTCCAGGTTTACTGAGATATAATTGACCTATAACACTGGATAGGTTTAAGGTACACAACATGATGACTTGATATACATATATATTGTGAAATGATTATCACCAAAAGGTTAGTTAGCACATCTTTCACCTCACATAGTTACCAAATACTTTTTTGTTGTTAACTAGAGGCACTATGTTGCACATTAGATCCCTAGAGCTCACTCACCTTCTAAGTAGAAGTTCATACCATTTGACCACACTTACCCCTCCTTGCCACCCTCCCACACCTGGCAACCACCATTGTACTCTATGTTTCTAGGAGTACATTTTCACTCGATTCCACATATAAGTGAGATCATACAGTATTTATCTTTCTGTCTGACTTCTTTCATTTAGTATAATTCCCCCCAGTTTCATCCATGTTCTTGCAAACGGGAGAATTTCCTTCTTTTTCATGCCCGAATAATATTTCATTGTGTATATTATACCACATTTTTAATCTATTCATCGGTCAGCGGACACTTAGATTGTTTCCGTGACTTGGCTATTGTAAATAATGCTGCAGTAAACATGAGGGTGCAAATATGTCTTCAAAATAGTGATTTTATTTCCTTTGAATATATACCTAGAAGTAGGATTGCAGGATCATATGATAGTTCTATCTTTGGTTTTTTGAGGTGCCTCTGTATTGAATTTTTTTTATTTGAGAGAGAGAGTGAGTGAGTGGGGGAGAGGGGCAGAGGGGGAGAAAGAGAGTGAGAGAGAGAGAGAGAGAGAGAGAGAGAATCTTAAGCAGGCTGCACTCTCAGTGTAGAGCCCAACATGGGGCTCGATCCCACGACCCTGAGATCGTGACCTGAGCTGAAATCAAGAGTCAGTCGGATGCTCTCCTGACTGAGCCACCCACTTGCTCCTAATTTTTATAGTCGCTGTACCAATTTACACTCCCACCAACAGTGCACGAGGGTTCCCTTTTCTCCACAGCCTCTTCTTTTTGACCATAGCCATTCTAACAGGTAGGAGGCAATATCTCATTATGGTATCGACTTAACATTTCCTTGATGGTTAGTGCTGTTGACCCCCTTTCCACGTACTTGTTGGCTGTTTGTATGTCTTCTTTGGAAAAATGTTTATTCAGTTCTTCTGCCCAATTTTTTTATGGGTTAGTTTCTTATAGGTTGTTTTACTTTTCTTTGATACTATTTTTATTATTTTTATTTATTTTTAACTTAAATTCGGGTTAGTTAACATACAGTGTAGTCTTGGCTTCAGGAGTAGAGCCCAGTGATTCATCACTTACATATGACACCCAGTGCTCATCCCCACAAGCGCCCTCCTTAATGCCCATCACCCATTTAGCCCATCCCCCCACCCAACGCCCCTCCAGCAGCCCTCAGTTTGTTCTCTGTATAAGAGTACTTAAGTTCTCTGTACTTAAGAGTCTCTTATGGTTTGCCTCCCTCTCTGTTTTTATCTTCTTTTTCATTCCCTTCCCCTATGTTCATCTGTTCTGTTTCTTAAATTCCACATATGAGTGAAATCATTTGATATTTGTCTTTCTCTGACTTATTTCACTTAACATAATATATTCTAGTTCCATCCACGTTGTTGCTAATGGCAAGATTTCATTCTTTTTGATCCCTGAGTAGTTTTATATATACACCACATCTTCTTTATCCATTCCTCAGTCGATGGACACTTGGGCTGTTTCCATAATTTGGCTATTGTTGATAGTGCTGTTATAGACATCGGGTGCATGTTTCCCTTTGAATCAGTATTTTTGTATCCTCTGGGTAAATACCCAGTAGTGGAATTGCTGGATTGAGGGTAGTTCTATTTTTAATGTTTTGAGGAACCTCCATACTGTTTTCCAGAGCGGCTGCAAAGGCTTGCATTCCCACCAGCAGTGCAAAAGGGTTCCCTTTTCTCTGCATCCTCGCCAACATCTGCTGTTGCCTGAGTTGTGAATGTTAGCCATTCTGACAGGCGTGAGGTGATATCTCATTGTGGTTGTGATTTGTATTTCCCTGATGATGAGTGATGTTGAACATCTTTTCATGCGTCTGCCCAATTGTCAATCAGATTATTTGGGTTTTGCTATTGAACTGCAGGAGTTCCTTATGTATTTCAGATACTAACTCCTTATCAGATATATGACTTGTAAATATTTCCTCCCATCCCTTAGGTAGTCTTTTCATTTTGTTGGTGATTTCTTTTGCTTTGCAAAAGTTCTTTCGTTTTGTGTAGTCCCATTTGTTTACTTTTGCTTTTGTTGCTTGTGTTACATATTTTAAAATAGTGTTAAGTGCTAGAAAGAAAAAAATGAAGCAGGGCAAGCGGATAGATAAGTGATTCTTTGAAGTGTGATTTAGGAGATATTGGGTATGCGGATAAGGTGTGTTTGAAGAGGCAACATTTGAATAAAGTAAAAGAGTAAACCATGCAAATGTCTCTGGAAAAAGAGATCAACGCAGAGGAAACTGTACGTATAAATGCCCTTAGGTGGGAGCCTAGTTTGTGTGACCCAGGTACCGGGCATGTAGTAAGCAAGAGGTCATCAAGAACCAGAGTCATGTGGGACCTTGGAGATGGTGGTATAAACATTGAATTCTAAGCACGATCGCAGTTGTTATAAAATTCAGGGCAGTGGAGTGCTGTAATTTGACCTAAGAATTAAAAGGTGGCTATGCAGTTAACAATGTATATCAATCAGTCAGTCACTGACACAATAATACTGAGAAGCAAACCACTCTAAAACTCAGGGACATAAAAAAATTCACATTATGTCTTCCTGAAGCATTTGTGGATTGGCTATGGGCTGGACTCATGTTTCTAATTTTCTTTGGACCAGCAGCTGCTCAAGACATGTTCCTCTCATAGAAATGGCAGAAGCAAAAGAGGGCAAGATCAAACAAACATATTTCAGGCCTCTACTTGTGTTTCATCCATCAATACCCTTTTGGCCAAACAAGCCACATAGGGTCGCGGAAGTACATGCTTCTTATGGAGGTGAGGGGCCTGGAAGGGAAAATTATTCTTACCAAAAATCTAGTGTAGGCACGATGCAAGCTTGGAAACAGAGAAATGTACCAGGCTCTCAATGTAGTCCATTCGAGGGATGATGGTCCTTTGGACCAAGAGGTGGCGGCAAAAGTGGTAAGAAATGGATGGATTTAGAATATAATTTAAAGGTAATACTCACTGAAGTTAAAGATGATTTTATATAGGGGATAAGGAAATCATGCATCACTCATATGCTGTTTCCTTCAGCAATGGTACCTCCAGGTGCCATTTACCAAGACAGGAAAGATTGAGGGACGAACAGGCTCTTGATTTTAGACATGATATGATTAGAGAAACGTCTTAGACATCCACTAAAGATGGTTAAGGACTTTTGGCTGTATGAATCTGGAATTCAGGAAAGAGGGTAGAACTGGAGATACACATTGAGAAGTCACAAGCATCTAGATGGAATCTAAAGCCTTGAGTCTGGATGAAATGGTTCTCGGATAATCTTCCAATCCCAGATATGGCCATGCCTGTCCCTGATGTTTCTAGTCTCATCTCTCAATATCTGTTTCTCATATCCTGACACTTGATCTAAAGAAGATTAACTTCACATTCTCAAAATGCGCCTATACTTTCGCATGTCCTCAACTTTGTTCATGCCATCCTTTTTTACTTGGAATGTTCTATTTCTTCATTTCTTCCAGTTAAAATACCCCTTCTGGAAGACGAGACTCATAGGATACCTTCTCCATGAAGCCTTCAAAAATACCTACGTCTGAAAGTGACCTTTGCTGCTCACATAGGTCTGCTTATATATCAACTACAGTTCTCTCACCTAGCTTTCTATTAAAGCCCAGTTGACTCAATGTCCCCAAGCTGCCTTCCGTGGCTCCCATCCTACTTCAAGTAGACATACCTAGGGATCTGCATAACAGTTTCAAAACCACTTTTCCAGCCCCAAACCTCAATGTGTCAGATAGAAGTTTAGGCCCATACATCATAAGTTACAGGTTCCAACACGCGCTAGCAATCAGACCAATTTGTCCATGTGGCTGGATTGTCTATTGGGCTATTCCTGAGGGCAAGAACCTGATCAAAATCTTATTTTCACCCCTCACTTTTGTAAATCACTCGTGTTGTACAGCGTTTTTGTTGAGTTTGAATTTGGATTACCATCATAGACGATATAGATACCTTGTCTGAGTGGTGCTTAAAGAAGAGTGGGTTATTATAAAGAAGGTTCACTGCATGGTGAATCAACACCAACTGTAAAAGTGGTATTTTTCTTTCTCCTTATACTCCCGTATATTATGTTCTCTTACATATTCAACATTCAGAGTTCCTGGCTATGGATAAGGCATGCTACGCTGAGATTTCGTTCAGCGTTACTGAAGCATATTAGACAAATAAAACTGTAAAGGATTTAAAGTATGCAGCACTCCGTGGGGACTTTTTTTTAAAGTAGGCTCCACACTGGGTGGCCCCAACACGGGACTTAAATTCGTGACCCTGAGGTCAAGACCTGAGCTGAGATCGAGAGTCAAACACTTGACTGACTGAACCACCCAGGTGCCCCTACACAGAGACTTTTAAAAATACTACGGAAACAGTGGAAACTGTAAATAATCTGCCATTTCTCTGAATCAAATAAGTGTCTTACTGTGTAGGTAGCGACTTGGAAAGCAAACTGCTGGGCCTCGCCACCATGCCAGGAATTCCCCTTTCTTTGGAGTGGGGGGTAAGAAGTGGAACAGTAATAGACTCAAAAGGCCATTTTTCAAAGAAGGAAGTAATTGTTTGAGAAAAGACATTGGTGAAAGATACATTTTATTTATTTATTTTGAAAAATCTTAACGTGTATTTACTTTTGAGGGAGACGGAGTGTGAGTGGGGGAGAGGCGGCGGGGGTGGGGGGGAGACACAGCATCGGAAGCAGGCTCCGGGCTCCTAGCTGGCAGCCCAGAGCCCCAGGCGGGTCTCGAACCCTCGAACTGTGAGATCATGACCCGAGCCGGAGTCGAGTGCTTAACTGACTGAGCCGCCCAGGTGCCCCAAAACGATACATTTCAAAAGATACTTTTGAAAGAAGTAGGTAGGAGTTCTTTAGTTGAAAAAAATGCCAAGTTTTCGGTATAAAGCAAACTTGCTTCAGAACATCTGCACTGGTTTCTTGATCATGTAAGTCCACACGGGTGGGTTTTGTTCAACACATAATATTGACCTTACGCTGATGTTTGTTTTTACCTAATCGTTTTACAGTGAGGAGGAGACAGAATTCCCCCGGAAAGCGGGAGCGCTAGCTTCCTGTCTCAGCAGTGCCAAGAGCCATTATAGGATGTTGGGCAAATCGCTCCATTTACATACTGTCATCTATCCATCCAATCATTGATCGCTACCTACGCTACATGGTAGTACTATTAATGTTGCAGAAACTGTATTGGTGACAATCCTTGTGGTTGTCACAAGCTTAGGCAAAGAGGGAGACGTTCTCGAAGGACTACTAGGGTGTCTCATGCAGCCAAGGGCATGGTTGCGACCAGGCCTCAGCAGTGACCTGGAACTGGTGGCTGGGAAAACCCTCAGGAATTTCTCTGTCTCCGTCTCTCTGTCTCTGCCGGGGTCTCTCCACCTTTCTGCACAAGTGTATCGTTTCATTAAAAGAAAATCGACTCTTATTAGCTCTGAACGATCTGGGAAACAGTCATTTGCACACACTGGGTCAGAAGCCCAGCTCTGGTTCAGCGAACTGTGGCCTGTGGGCGGGCTTGGGGTGGGAGCGTTAGGTTGTATGAACATGTCAGGCAGGAGCCAGCCCCACTACTTAACTATGTGGATGAGAGGTGTGGGCGGGTGATAGGGTCAGTGCTGAAATTCAGTGCCCAGGAAAAAGAGAGGAATTGAGATGTTATGGTAGGAAGAATAATGCCCCCTCCTAAAAATGCCCATGTCCTGATCCCTAGAATTTGTGAACATGTCACGTCACATGGCAAGAGAGAATTCAGGTTTCAGATGCATTCAAGGTTGTGACTCAACTGACTTTCACCTAAGGAGATCATCCTGGATTAGCCACACAGGCCCAATGTAGACAGAAGGGTTCTTCTAAGAGAGGGGCAGAAGGTCGGGGTCAGAGACAGATTTGAAGAGGATATGATGCTGGCTTTGGAGATAAAGAGGCCACACACCGAGAAATGCAGGTGGCCTCTAGAAGCTAAAAAAAGCAAGGAAGTGGGTTTCCCCCTAAATCTTTCGGAAGGAAGCAGCATCACCAACACCTCGATCTCAGCCCATGATACCTATTTGGTACCTCTGCCCTCCAGAATGGTCAGATGATGAAACTGTTGTCTGAAGCCACTAACTTCCAGGTAATGTGTTTCTTCCACAATAGGAAAGTAATAGAGAGGGCAACTCCACAGTATTCCTGTATATTGATTTAAATTTTTTTTAATGTTTATTTTTGAGACAGAGAGAGACACAGCATGAACGGGGGAGGGTCAGAGAGAGGGAGACACAGAATCCGAAGCAGGCTCCAGGCTCTGAGCTGTCGGCACAGAGCCCGACACGGGGCTCGAACTCACGGACCGCGAGATCATGACCTGAGCCGAAGTCGGACGCTTAACCGACCGAGCCACCCAGGCGCCCCTGTATATTGATTTAGAGATGGCGTGTTGACTCGGAGCAAAATATATAATCTTAAATTATTCTGAATCCATGGGAAGAAATGAACTCGTTACACCCAATAATGAAAATGTCAATAGCGATAACTGATTCACTTATTTAACAAATAATTAGTAAATCGTTGAACCTCCTGTATCTTGGGCATCAAGCTAGCCATTAGGGGAAACAGCATTAAAGGGGGGACGCAAAATAGGCACCAGGGAGCTAGCACTCAGACTTCGTCTCATCACAGGCAACCTCTAGGTCTCCCCCCCACCCCCGCCCAGGAATCTACTGCTATGCATTCATATTCAATGGGATAAAGTGTATCTGCTTTCCCTAAATGAGTGCAGGCTACCTCCACATCGAAATGTCCATCTTTGGTTCCCTATTGCAAGACGGAATTCAATTTATTCTAACTTCTTCAGGTGACATTTCACCATGGTGCTAAAATCTTTATCCTCAAATGCTCTGCTAATTAAAATACATGAACTACGTAGAGAGAATTTTAAGTTGCCACGCACCATATAGCTTCTGAAGTCCTTTCCGGCGTGTATAAATTCCCACTTAAATGTGTATCCATTTGTGGTGCCTTATTACTACAGAATTAAAAAAAAAAAAAAGCACAGTTCCATGCAAAGTGCAAACAGATCGGGGGATTTTTAAAATCCTGAGATAATTAGTTATTTTTGATAAGGAGAAGTTCATCCTCGAGCACATCAATCAGTCTAGCAAGTCTGCTTATTTCCAACAGCAAAATATTTTCAACCAAGAAAATCTATGAAAACATAAAAGTTTAGAGGTAGCTGAAAATCATGATCCAGTCGATTCACGTCCGTCTCCACACTGGACTTTCTCTTTCAGTGAGAACTCCCTACTAAACGTGTCTTTTGTAGAGAACTTGAGCAATGCATCTTTATAGACAGGCTTCTGGTGACGTCAGCTTCCCAACCCCCTCCCAGATATTCCCGGGCTGCTGATGGGACCTCATGCATTCAGACTCACCTCTGCTCCAGAGCTCCCGCCTGTACATTTTCTGTCGCATCCAGGATAACGTTGATTTAGTGACGAACACAGTCTTTTCCTCAATTGCCACATAAATGTCCACATACAACCCTTGCTCACACAAAATATGTATAGTATGTTAGATTTCACAGATCTTATTGGATTGGGAGGGCACAGAGGAGTGGTGTCCTTTTCAGCAACACACAAAACAGGTGAAATTCAACATTTAGGCAACCCTGTTGTCTTAGTTTCCTATTGCTGCTGTAATAAATTGCCACAAACTTAGTGGTTATAAAAAATGATTTATTATTGGGGCGCCTGGGTGGCTCAGTCGGTTAAGCGTCTGACTTTGGCTCAGGTCATGATCTCATGGTTCATGAGTTCGAGCCCTGCATGGGGCTCTCTGCTGCCAGCACACAGCCGGCTTCAGATCCTCTGTCTCCTTCTCTCTGTCCCTCCCCTGCTCGCTCACTCTCAAAAACAAAAACAAAAACAAAAAAAAATTAAAAAATGGTTTATCATCTTACATTATCCTGGAGGTCAGAAATCTAAAAGCAGTCTCCCTGGATTAAAGTCAAGGTGTCCTTCTTTTGTCCCATCTCCTTTTTCTGATGATGAATCTCTTGTCTCCTTGTTATAAGGACCCTTGTGATGACACCGGGTCCATCGGATAATTCAGGATAACCTCCCACCTCAAGATCCTTAACCCATTCACAGTTAAAAAGTCTCCTTTGCCATGTAAGGTAACATAGTCACGGGTTGTGGGGGTGAGGATGTCAGCATCTTTGGGTGGCCGCCATTTGATTTACCACAGTGATATGAAACGTATGTTTTTTCAAGTTTTAAAAAGTCCTTTTCCCTTCCTACTACCAGAGAATTGTGACTGCCTCGTTCAATACATCTTAATAGCTCCCCTGTCCACTCCTCCTCCCGTCAGTTTTCCTCTTCACCCCCTCTTTTCACCCGGATTCCCCAGGATAACTTCGAAATGGTCTTACTTTATTATATATAGCCGTTCAGCTCTGTGCTGCTCTAAGCTGACTCCAATTCAGCTCTAGCTCATTTCGGATGGACCGAAGTGTTAAGCTGAACAGTAGAGTATTTCATTGAACTGGAACCACCCTCTAGAAACTAAATGATGACGGTGAAAGAAAAAAATGCCCTTATATTATGTAGAATGTTGACATTGAGGTGTATGGAGCTCCTCCCTATTATACTCACTCAGCTCAGCTGGTCAATATATGTGTTGTAAACAACCTGCCTTGTCCTTGACATCAAGAGTGTTTCTTGGTCTCTTACCCTTGAGCTTTGTGAAAGTGAGTTTTCTTCCCATGGCCCAGGGAATAGCCTGCCAAAGCCAATCATGCAAGGTAACCCCAGTATGTTGGAGCTTGCCTTCTACTTCAAGGTCTTTCTGGAGTTGCAACAGCATCCTTCTGATGCAGAGGCTTCCCCAGGTCTATTTTACCACAGTGGCTGGATAGGAAGGAAGGGATAGAGAGGAGAATCCAAAGGGAACTCGTGGGTTGAACCGCGTCTTCCAAAATTCATATGCTGAGGTCCTAATTGTCAGTATCGCAGAACGTGGGCTTCTTTGGACATAAGAACTTTGCGGCTGGGATCAAGAGGAGAAAACAATCACGTGAAGACACAGACGTACGGGGAGAATGCCAAGGAGTGCAAGGATTGGAGTCTACCTCAGGCCAGTAGGAAAGGCATCTCGGCATCTCAAGGCCATTACTTGGCGACTGATATTTCTCCAAGAAGCCTCTGATATATTACAGACATTTTGCCACTGAGTTTTCTCCTGAGGCCAACATGCATAAGTCAAACGTCAACTTCTGATATTTCTGTTCATTAATTATGCTCCGTTGGTCCATTCGATACATTTGACGTGTGAGGTTATGCAACGTGCATTAGGTTGTAATTACCATCTCAGTAATATTATGATACATAAAATATGTCATAAATCTATGAAATGTAGTACCCTTCTCACTTACTGTCGATTCCAATGTCTGCGTTCACAGGTAAATTCAAAGTTGCAAATATAAAGAACTTCTTTCCTTGTTTTATTTTGTCTTTGTTTTTGTTGTTGTTATTGTTGTTGTTGTGTTCTGTCCTAAAAAGAAGAGTTTTAGTCAAGTGGCTTGCTAAGGCCCAAGTCTTGTCTTTACTCTCTGTAGCCTGGGAAAGCTTTTCATAAACTGACAGAGTGCCTTCAGTGTCCACAAGTCTTGGGATACAGGGTATTTACAAGAGTCAATTGCTGGTCTATACACAAGCATGGAACAATTGGAATTTGAGACGAAAAGACTTATTTGTAATAACACCAGAACCAGAAATTATTCAGTAAAAGTCTAAAACACGTAGAGGACTTATATGTGGAAAACTACAAAACTAATGAAAGAAACTGGAGAAGACCGAAAGAAATAGACATTTTGTGTTCATGGATTGGAAGACTCAATATTCTTAAGATGTCCGTTCTTTCCAAATTGATCGATAGATTCAACAAATCTCAAACTTTCTGCAAGCTATTCTGTACCTATCGACAAAATGGTTCTGAAATGTATATGGAAAGACAAAGACCCAGAATAGCCAAGACAGTGCTGAAGAAGAATGTTGGAGGACTCACACTGGCCGATTTCAAGACTGACTATATATAAAAAAGAGACATACTATAAAGCTACCATAATCAAGACCACATAGTATAAGCGAAAATATAAACACATAGATCAATGAAAACGAGTAGCGACCTCAGAATTAGACTCACACAAATACAACCGATTTTTATCGAAAGTGTAAGGCAATTCATAGAGAAAGAATAGTCTTTTTAACAAATGGTGCCAGAACAATTGAACATTAATATGAAAAATGAATCTAGATACAGACTTCACACTTTACACCAGAAGTAACTCAAAATGGATCATGGGCATACAAATGCAGAACTATGAAACGTCTAGAAGAAATCGTAGGAGAAAATCTGCATGATTTTGCATTTGGTGATGAGTTTTTAGCTATAACACCAAATGCATGACCCAGGAAAGAATGTAAATTAAAAATGTCTTGCGTCAGGGGTGCCTGGGTGGCTCAGTCAGTGAAGTGTCCGACTCTTGATTTCAGCTCAGGTCATGATCTCACAGTTTGCGAGATCGAGCCCTGTATCAGGCTCTGGGCTGACAGAATGGAGCCTGCTTGGAAGTCTCCCTCTCCCTCTCTCTCTGCACCCCCCTCTCACAATAAGTACATAAATAAATGCCCAGTCTCAGAAAGAAACTGTTAAAAGAATAAAAAGACAAGACACAGACTGGGAGAAAATAGCTGCAAAATATATTTGATAAAGGGCTTGTATGTAAAACATACAAAGAACTCTTAAAACTCAACTACAGATCCTTCTCGGCTTATGATGGGGTTACATCCTGATAATTCCATTGTAAGCTGAAAATAGGCTAAGTCAAAAATGCATTCAATACCTAACCCACCAAACGTCACAGCTTAGTCTAGCCTACTTTAAAGGCGCTCAGAACACTTACATGAGCCTACAGTGGGGAAAAATCATGTAACACAGGCCTACTTTATAATCAAGTGTTGACTACCTCACATAACTGATTGAATACTGTGCTGAAAGTGAAAAGCAGAATGACTAGATGGGTACAGAATGGTCGTCAGCGTATCGGTTGTTGACCCTTGTGGTCGCGTGGCTGACTGGGCGCTGTGGCTTGCTGCCCTCACCGAGCATGACAAGGGGGGATCAGACTGCATGTGGCTAACCTGGGGAAAGACCCAAATTCAAAATTCCAAAGATGGTTTCGTGTGAGTGTATATCGCTTTCACACCATTGTAAAGTCGAAAACTTGTATGTTGAATAGTAAGTCAGGGACCATCTGCATAAAGAAACACCATAATTTAAAAATGAGCAAGATAATTAAATACAAATAAAAATGAGCAAAAGATACGGACAGACCTCTCGCCAAAGATGTACAGGTCGAAAACATGCTTTTTGCAGCAACACTTCCGGTTTCCATGAGGAAATTCTTTTCTTAAATACTCGTGTATTCTTGCTGTACTCCTTGTTTTGCTCCATGGAAATAGAGTGAGTTGCCTAAACGATGAATTTGATGGAAAAAAGTGCAAGCGTAGCTTAATCTCTTCCTCCCTTTCTTTTTTGGATCTAACTGCAAAGAGAATGTTATTTTGTATACTTCGTGGCAAACATCTGGCTCTAGGCGCTGGTGACTAGTGGGTAGTTATCGTGGTCTCTGATTATCCTGCACTGCCTGTAAATCTTTTTTCTTAAAAAAAAAACTTGGCTAACATACAGTGTATACAGCGCGCTCTCGGTTTTTGGGGTAGATTCCCGCGGTTCATCGCTTACATTCAACACCCAGTGCTCATCCCAAGTGCCCTCCTCTCTCTCCCCCACCCTCCCACCAACCCTCAGATTGTTCTCTGTATTTCAGAGTCTCTTATGGTTTGCCTCTCTCCCTCTCTGTTTGTAACTATTTTTTTCTCCTTCCCCTCCCCCATGGTCTTCTGTTAAGTTTCTCAAGATCCACATAGGAGTGAAAACATATGGTATCTGTCTTTCTCTGACTGACTTACTTCACTCAGCATAATACCTTCAAGTGAAGATGTGGTTTATATATACAACGGAATACTGCTTGGCAATGAAAAAAATGCAATCGTGTCATTTGCCTGTAAATGTTAAAGTAAGTCTTAATTCTGGGGTTCAGTGTTTAGACGATTGTTGCTTGAACATTTAAGTCACAAAGTACAGCTCAGCATTTATCAAGTAATGGTGATGCTATTTTCATCTTCATATGTTTTCCCTATCTCAACTTGTTTTGCATTCAGATAGGAAGACGGGGGCTATTAATTTCTAGTATAATGCTAATAAAGGATGTATAGACAACTCCAGAATTTTGGCCATGATAGTAACCGGATAAATAGATTATAGTTTGCTGTTATTGGGCTCAAGAGAATTTTTTTTTTGCATCCGACAACTTCAAGATAGGGAATATACTAAAGCGTGTTTATAAGGCAATGCGAATCATCCAATAAGGAGGCAGCACCTAATTTGCAGGGCAACTGTAGGAGAAAATTTCAGGGAAAAGAGAGGGGATGCAATCCAAAGCTCTACTGAAGAGAAGTTGGCCCTTTATAGGAGTAACACTTTACTATAACATGAGGAGATAAATGCGTAAGCAGATGATCTTGTAGGTTTGTTGGTGGCTGTTGTAATTTTAGGTTGTGGAAAGACAAAACTTCTAGGGAGCCTAGTAGGATTGCTGGTCAGCAATGTTCTCATTCAGTATTTTTATTATACAGTAAAAGTAAACACGACCAGCCCAGTGGTACAACTTTCTGTAGCAATGGTCAACTACTGAGATATAGGTATCAAGAAGGCAAGCTAATGAAGCTCATCCAGAATCTGGTGTTTCCCATGAGTGTGACAGAAGAAGAAGAGGAGCAAAAGAGTTGAGGTTATTAGTAAGGGAACCATTATAATGGTGAGCCCATGTGTACTTGTATAAGTGAGTTGAGAGGTGAGAAGGTGGTGGTCAGAACGTAGGAGGCTTGATATCAAAATTTTAAAGATGGGGGCACCTAGCTGGCTCCGTCGGTAGAGCATGTGACTCTTTATGTAGGGGTTGTGAGCTCAAGCCCCATGTCGGGTGTAGAGCCTACTAAAAAAAAAGTGTGAGATAGTATCGTTTCTAGCAATTTCTAGGGTGTGATTGTGGAAGGATTGATTGACAAGGACTTAAAAATAAAGTTCATCTGGAATGAGTTGAACTAGGAACTTTGAGGCCAGAGTGTTATGTAGGTCATGCACATAGACACTGAAGTCACCCAGGGTAATGACAAGAGTTGAGGTGGAGAGGAAGAGAGTAGCAAGAAGCTAAATCTTCCCCAAAAAAGTAGATTGACAAGGAAGTAATGGGAAATGACAGGGACAAGAAAGAAGAGTGATGTGGTTGAATGACATGTGCCTCAAAGCAGCAGAGGTAGGACAACAAATCACCAGGAATTAGCAATGGAGACTGAGGGAGCTGACTACTGTGTCTCTTGTTTTTGAGGTTCCCAGAGTACCAGAAAAGCATCTATAATAACAAAAAAAAGACAAATCAGAAACAGTACCTGCTTGACAGGGCTTAAAGGGAAGTTATGCATTTAGATAAGACAAGGCTGAAAGCAAAAAAGATGACAAAAGATATTCAATTCCATGCAAATGATAATCAACAGAGAGCAGGGTGGGCATAATTATAGCAGACAACATAGACTTTAAGTCAAAAAATGCTGCAAGAGACAGAGAAGGATATCAGATCATGATAAAGTTCAATTCACCAGGAAGATTTAACAAGGATGGGGCTAGGTCATATAAGATAATGTAATAAGTAGCATGGGGATAAGAGCCTACTGATAATGGACTACCAAGGGCCAAGTTCTGGTGATATTTGACATTCAGATGTGCCCTCTGACAGTTTAGCTTTCCTCCTAGTGGGAGGGTGGAATCAACATTAACTGAGAAACTGAGAGAGAAATGGGAACCAAAGAGGAGCAGGAATTTGGACGGGAATGAGAATTTAGTGTGGGATATGCTTGGTTTGGGATGTCTATTAGACATCCAATTGGAAATGTTGGTTGGGCACTTGGATGTATGAATCTGGAGTTCAAGAGAAAAGATGCGGGCTAGAAATGTCAATTGGGGATGGGTTACAAAACAGATGGTAATCAAATCCATGAAACTGAATGATATCACCCAGGGAGTCCATGTATGTAGGAGACAGACAACGTCCAAAGAGTTAGTCTGGAAAAAGAAAACAAAGTGGGAGGCATCACAATCCCAGACTTTAGCCTCTACTACAAAGCTGCAATCATCAAGACAGTATGGTATCGGCACAAAAACAGACACATAGACCAATAGAATAGAATAGAGAACCCAGAAGTGGACCCACAAATGTACGGCCAACTAATCTTTGACAAAGCAGGAAAGAACATCCAATGGAAAAAAGACAGTCTCTTTAGCAAATGGTGCCGGAGAACTGGACAGCAACATTCAGAAGAATGAAACTGGACCACTTTCTTGCACCATCCACAAAAGTAAACTCAAAATGGATGAAAGACCTACATGTGAGACAGGAAACCATCAAAACGCTAGAAGAGAAAACAGACAATAACCTCCTTGACCTCTACCGCAGCAGCTTCTTACTCAACACATTTCCAGAGGCAAGGGAATGAAAAGCAAAAATGAACTATTGGGACCTCATCAAGATAAAAAGCTTCTGCACTGCAAAGGAAACAATCAACAAAACTAAAAGGCACCCGACGGAATGGGAAAAGATATTTGCAAATGACATATCGGATAAAGGGTTAGTATCCAAAATCTCTAAAGAACTCACCAAACTCCACACCTGAAAAACTAATAATCCAGTGAGGAAATGGGCAGAAGACATAAATAGACACTTTTCTAAAGAAGACCTCCAGATGGCCAACCGACACATGAAAAGATGCTCAACGTCACTCCTCATCAGGGAAATACAAATCAAAACCACACTGAGATACCACCTCACACCGGTCAGAGTGGCTAAAATTAACAACTCAGGAAACAACAGATGTTGGCGAGGATATGGAGAAACGGGAACCCTCTTGCACTGTTGGTGGGAATGCAGACTGGTGCAGCCGCTCTGGAAAACAGCGTGGAGTTTCCTCAAAAAATTAAAAATAGAACTACTCTCTGACCCCGCAACAGCACTACTAAGAATTTATCCAAAGGACATAGGAGTGCTGATGCATAGGGGCACATGTACCCCAATGTTTATAGCAGCGCTTTCAACAATAGCCAAATTATGGAAAGAGCCCAAAAGTCCATCAACTGATGAATGGACAAAGAAGATGTGGTTTATATATTCAATGGAATGCTACTTGGCAATGAGAAAGAATGAAATATTTCAATTTGCAACAACGTGGATGGCACTGGAGGGTATTACGCGGAGTGAAATAAGTCAGTCAGAGAAAGATAGGTATCATATGTTTTCACTCATATATGGAATTTGAGAAACTGAACAGAAGACCATGGGGGAAGGGAAGGGGAAAAAATAGTTTCAGAGAGGGAGTCAAACCACAAGAGACTCTTAAATACAGAGAACTGAGGTTTGATGGGGTTTGGGGGAGAGGGGAAAATGGGTGATGGGCACTGAGGAGGGCACTTGTTGGGATGAGCACTGGGTGTTGTATGGAAGCGATGAATCATGGGAATCTACTCCTGAAGCCAAGAGCACACTGTATACACTGTATGTTAGCTAACTCCACAATAAATTATATTTAGAAAAAAAAAAACAGTCTTGTAGCATCCCAACATTTAAAGGCTGGAGAAAGTTTAAGGAACCAACAAAAGAGACGAAGAGTGAGTGGATGACCAATGTGGCAGAAGGGAAACTTTAGTGAGTGTGAGGTCCTGGGAGCTATGTGAAGGAGTTGTTTCAGGAGAAGTGATCAGCTGTGTCAGATCCTTCTGTGAGTAGTGATAACATGTGGACCAAGAAATGGCCATCAGGTTTAGCAATGTAGAGGTCGCTGGGGACTCTGACAGGGGAAGTTTAGGTGGAGCGGTTGGGAAAAAACTTGTTTGGAATGGGTGCAGAGAGAATGAGAGGAGAGAATTTGGAGAGAGTGAGAATTAACCCATCTTCTGTTGTTTTTGTGTTTTAAGGAAAGGCCAGTAGACGGATTGGAAAATGGGGTGAAATGAAGGTTAGTTATTCTTGAATTCTCTTTAAAAATTTTTCTTAATTTCGGAGACAGAGAGATCGTGCACTTCCCCCAATTCATGCAAGCAGGGGAGGGTAGAGGGGGAGAGAGAGAATCTCAAGTAGGCTCCATGCTCAGCAATGCAGGGCTTGAGCCCCACGCCCCTGGGATCATGATCTGAGCTGAGATCAAGATTTAGACGCATAACCGACTGAGCCACCCAGGTGCCCCTAATTCTCTTTCTAATATGAAAAAAATAAAAACCTGATTGTATGCTGATCAGAAACTTCCAGTAAAGGGGGCAGGGAGGTGATGACGCCAGAGAGAGAAAAGAAAGAAGCCAAGTCCTTGAATGAGTGAGGAGTTTGGAGAACTAATGCCCAAGTGGCCTCAGCTGAGGGTGTGGGCAGCTCGTTCATGGAAACCAGTGGGCAGAGTACAGAGACGTGGTGGTGGTTGTGGTTGTGGGAGGTTTTTGAAATTCTCTCCTGAATGCTTCAATTTGTTCAGCAAAGTGGGAATTCAGGTAACGGATGAAGACTGAGGATCAGAGAGGAGATGGAGGTCTGAGTAGACCAAAGACCAAGTTAAATGCTCGTCGAGGAGAGTGTGAGAGGAAATGAACTGGGGACACATAGTATGATTGCTTGGCAACCCCTCCTCACCCCTTGAGGTTTGTGGTCAGGATTTGAAGATGAGGCCACTTTGCATGGTTTGTATTTTCTCTAGTTATGTTCAGCTATATGGGGGAGACAAGCAAGTGCTCTTTGGTGCTCCCGCAAGTACTGACTGGATTCTTCTCCGTCTGGTGGCTAAACTCAAACACTGAATCGCCTTGGGAAAAGCTCAGAGCTGTGAACAAAAAAGTTATATCCTTTAGCTTCTAAATTCAAAGAGCTATCATTTAAGGGGGCCAGGTTATGCTAATCCTCACAAAGATGGAAATGAAAGGGAGTCTGTTGAACAGCTTCAAAAAAGGAGAATGGCAAACATAATATTGTCCTTTTCCTCCTCAGGGTGACCTCCCTCCTCAATGCCAAATAATCCCCTTAAAAATCCGGGGGCTATTTCTTAAAAAACAATTTTTTTTTTTGAGAGAGAGAGCACACAAGTGGGAGAGAGAGGGAGGGGGCAAAGGGAGAGAGAGAGAGAGAATCTTTAACAGGCTCCATTGCTCAGCATGGAGCCCGACATGGGGCTCAACCCCAGGCCCCTGGGATCATGACCCAAGCTGAAATCAAGGGTTGGACGCTCAACCGACTGAGCCACCCAGGTGCGTCGGGGGGGGGGGGGGCTATTTCTAAATAGAGGGATTCGATCTGCAACTTGCCTGAAATACACACTGTGTTAGAAATCACAAGATAAGAGCAGCATAGAGCGGGCAGAGTAGCCCAAGAAATCAAGACAGGGCAAAGATTTTTCCCATTTATAGAAAAGTTGACACGGAGGGCTACAGGAAGTCGTAGCAGGGGGCACTCGTTGCCTTGCCAGATCCATCCAAGAAGCGGGATCAAAGGATCTCGATGAGAAGTTGTGGAGGGAAACACAAACATGGCGCAGTAGTTGTACCTCTGCAGATCATTGGTGTCCAAAGGCTGTGGAGAGGCTGCCTGGTAGATGCCTATAAGCCACCGATTGGTCCAGACATAAAAAGCAGCTTTGGATAGGCTTTGTGGTTTCCATCCTTGAATAGAACACACTGAGAGTCATGAACATCGGTGGATGTACCATTGCTTCTTTAGACCGAGGATGTAGACAGCTGCCGTCTATTTCCACAGCCACCTCCCCCCACCCTCCCCACCCCAGCACTGTGAGCCACTTACAGGAGGCAGGTACTGTCTTTTATTTCATTTACATCCAGGTTAGCTAGCATATAGTGCTATAATGATTTCAGGAGTAGATGCCAATGACTCATCCCCTATGTATTACCCCCAGTGCTCATCCCAACAAGTGTCCTCCCTAATGCCCCTTACCCATTTAGCCCAGCCCGCACCCACAACCCCTCCAGCAACCCTCAGTTTGTTTTTATATTATTTTTGCTTCCCTTCCCTTATGTTCATCTGTTTTGTGTCTTAAAGTCCTCATATGAGTGAAGTCATAGGATTTTTGTCTTTCTCTGACTGACTAATTTCACTTAGCATCATACCCTCCAATTCCATCCACGTAGTTGCAAATGGCAAGATTTTGTTCTTTTTGATTGCTGACTAATACTCCATTGTATATATATATACCACATTTTCTTTATCCATTCAGCCGTCGATGGACATTGGGGCTCTTTCCACACTTTGGCTATTGTGGATAGTGCTGCTATAAACATGGGGGTGCCTGTGTCCCTTCGAAACAGCACACCTGTATCCCTTGGATAAGTGCCTAGTAGTGCATTTGCTGGGTTGTAGGGTAGTTCCATTTTTAATTTTTTGAGGAACCTCCACACTGTTTTCCAGAGTGGCTGCACCAGTTTGCATTCCCACCAACAATGCGAAAGAGATCCTCTTTCAGGACATGGGTATTGATACGAGCTGAACTGTGTCCCTTCAAAAGTCGTGTTGAAGTCCTAATGCTCGGCACCTTAGAATGAGTCTTAATTTGGAAATTGCATCATTGCAGGTCTAATCATTTAAGATGAGGTTTGGCCCCAATACAATATGACCAGTGTCCTTATAAAAAGGGGGCAATTTGGACACAGACACATGCACAAGGGAGAACACCATGTAGAAGGCAGAGATGCGTGTGATGTTGCTTCAAGCCTAGGGATACCAAAGATGCCCAGAAAACACCAGAAGCTGGGAGAGAGGTGTAGAGCAGATCCCTCCCTCACACGCCTCAGAAGGAACCAACCTTTCCCACACCAGGATCTCAGACTTCTATTCTGTAGAACTAGGAGACAACAAATTTCTGTTATTTAAGCCGCTCACTCTGTGGTACTTTGTTATGGTGGTACTTTTAATATTTCTTTTTATTTTTTTTTAAATCAAAGCAGAACTAGGGAAGATGAAGGAGAAAATGCCTGCAAGAAAGGGAAGCCCGGGGATGGTGAACTTGACAGTGACTTGAATCTGATTGCATATGTATATAAGAGAGACTAAATTTTAAACCAGAAGTATCTGAAACATTATGGGGTTGAACTGGAATGCAATAAAATAAGTTGTCTTCTCTGGACATAGCCGGGACTCAAATCTAAAGAGAGTATGTATAGGTATTTTTTTAGGTTTATTTATTTATTTTGAGGGGGTGGGCAGAGGGAGGAGAGAGAGAATCCCAAGCGGTCTCCGCACAGTCAGCATGGAGCTCCACGTGGGGCTCGAACCCACGAAATGCAAGATCATGACCTGAGCCAAAGTTAAGAGTTAGATGCTTAACCAAGTGAGCCACCCAGGTACCCCAGAGTATACACAGTGTGTGTGTGCATGTGTGTGTGTGTGTGTGTGTGTGTGTTGGAAGGTGGGTAGTTATGAACTGTCAGTCGATTCATGGCCAGTTATATCAAAGCATTGTCAATCACTGAATATTTAAAGAATAACCAAAGTGACATTTGTAATATTCTGTAAGTCCTGTTAAGTTCCGTGTAGCAAGACTTTAGTTGTTTTCTCAACTTAAAACCTGTGGCAGGGGCACCTGGGTGGCTCAGTGGGTTGAGTGTCCGACTTCAGCTCAGGTCATGATCTCACGGTTCGTTGGTTCAGATCCTCTGTTGCCCTCTCTTTCTGCCTCTCCCTCGCTCACGCTCTCTCTCTCAAAAATAAATGAGCATTAAAAAAAGACCTGTAGCATTCATATAGTTAAAAAAAAAAAAGACTAACTCCACACAGAGTTCGTACCTGCTCCATAATTCGCAAAGATTCACTGGGTAGGTCATAGATGCTTATGTTGACTGCGTGAAAATCGAATAGATCCACCAGATGTTTTGTTTTACACGATTATGTGAGCAAAATCCATTTTTCTTTAAGGAAGTAGAATTGGAACAAAATGCAACATAGACATTTTCAGCTCTGGATGAGGCAAACATCAGGGAGGAGTTATAATTATAGCGGTCTTGCCATTCTGAAAATGCCTTCCTGTATGCTGTTTTATAGACAGTTTTTCCAATTCATAATAACATAACCAATTTTTTTGTATCTCTATACAGAGACAGTTGAAACTTCCGGGGGTTTTATTTGGGGAAGTGTAGCACAAATTAAGCGGGAAACATCATATGACATCACAGTGTGTATATTTGCCGTAATAAAGTGACCATTGGATTACCGTGATGCCTGAAAACTGTGCCCGTCTTCATTTTAGATGTATCAGCGCCTGCTAGTATTGCTGAGTGCAAAGAATCCTTTATCTGAAGATCGTGTTCTAATGTATTTGTTCTACCAGAAGCTAGCTATGAAACTTCAGCTCCTCTGAGTCTCGCTGGCCTCCCTGATAAAACAAATGGTTTGGGCTAGGTAAATTCCAAGTTTTCTTTCAGTGCCAATATTCGAAGTTCATTCAACAAGTATTTATTGCCTAATGCGGATGAGGGACTGGGCTAGCAGGCAGGGATAGCCTGTCAGTGAATAAAACAGATAAAAATCCTTGCCTTCGTGCAAAGAAAAACTTGCTGGGGCGCTCCTGCACCCCAACATTTGTCCCAACCCTCCCACATCCACGTCCTGTGCCATTTGAGTCATGTTCTTAGAGCGTGCTTGTGACCAAGTTCCTCTAGTCAAAAACTTGAAAAGCTCTCTATCAGTTGCAGAGCGTGTTGCAAATTCTTTAATTAGGCAGCCTTTACCCAGTGTGACCTAGCCTAATACTATGTTAACAATCTCATTATTTCAGAGGAAGTGTTGGTTAATGGAAAAGAACGGATACAAGAGTCTAAAGTCCTGGATTTGGGTCCTTTTACTAACACTCATTAGCTATATAATATTTGG
This sequence comes from Lynx canadensis, assembly GCF_007474595.2. Lineage (NCBI taxonomy): Eukaryota > Metazoa > Chordata > Mammalia > Carnivora > Felidae > Lynx > Lynx canadensis. Next base: position 116,802,628 of record NC_044321.2, on the reverse strand, counting down.
CAAAGCATATAAATTCTGGGAGCCTCTATTTCCTCATTTGTAAAATAAGGACAATAACATAGCTTTATAGTGCAATATGCAAGCAATAAATCACACTTGATAAAGGTATGAAAGTACCTTAGAACTCTTAAGGTGAAGTGGGAGAATGGAAAGACCATGCATTTTGCAATCATTTAGAACTAGGTTTGAAATCTGGTTCAGCACTTTATCAGCTTTGTGACTTTAATTAATACCTCTGAATTCCTTATCTATAGAATTGGATCAAGATAGCTATTTGGTATGGTTATTATGAGTGGTAAATGAGTGTAAGGAAAATGCTTGACAGCCAATAGGTAATTAGGTGACCACTGGATAGTAGGTATTATTAACGCAGTTAGTATTTGTTTTAATCCTGCATAGAGAATGAATTGTATAGATATTATATTCCTACTGGTTGGCAAATTAGTTCAAACTTTCCTCAGGAGAAAGAAAATACAAGTATATGTTTGAGAAAGGAGGGGGAAGGAGGGAGGGACGGAGAGAGAGAGAGGGAGAAAGAAAGGGTGAAGGGAAGAAGGAGGTTATGAAGGATTCTAACCGGAACAAGAATGAATTGCAATCCAAATTCTGAAGTCAGGCTAATTTTACAGAATCATTAGATAGTATTAGATAGCCCACACTGAGAAATGCATAAGAAATAAAAAGAGTAAGGAGATTGATTTAGCATTATTTAGTAGAGTTGAAAATGCATGAACTTTATGACTGAACAAATCTACTCCTAGATATGTGCCCTATGGAAATTCCTCTGCATGTCCAAAATGAGGTATGAATAGACACATTAATGGCAGAATTGTTTATGAAAGTTGAAGATTGGAAACAAGTTCAAAGTCCATCAATTGAAGGGTGAAAAAATAATTGTGTTTTACTCAATAAGTAGAATATATATAGCAGCAAAATGAGTGAACTATATTGTATAGCTTACTATTAATATGATTATTTTCAAAAGTAAAATGTAGAGTAAAAACTATTGTGCGGAAGAGTATTCACAGCCAAGTATCATTTACATGAAGTTAAAAAACTTACAAAACCAGGGGCATCTGGGTGGCTCAGTCAGTTAAGCGTCCAACTCTTGATTTTGGCTCAGGTCCCGATCTCATAGTGGTTCGTGAGATTGAGCCCTGCATTGGGTTCTGTGCTGACAGTGCAGACCCTGCTTGGGATTCTCTCTCTGCCTATAAACAAACAAATATTTTTTTAAAAAAACTTACAAAACCATATTATATATGGTTAATTCTAGGCCAGGTGTGTGTGTGTGTGTGTGTGTGTGTGTGTGTCAGGGGATGAGAAACATGCAATCGGGATGAGGTATTCAAGGAACGTCGCCATATTTGTAATGCTCTATTTCTTAAGCTGGATGGTGGGTACATGGCCGCTTGTTACCTCATTTTCTATATTTGTATATATCTGTATTATTTTGTAATGTCTACCGAAAAGAGTGTGCTAATGACCTACGAGGAGAGGAGGGGAGGGATCCGGTTCACTCAGGCTAACTAACCAGGAAGCCATAATGAATTGTGAGTGCTGATTACCCAGTGAGAAGCTAACACAAGTAATCATCGTACCCAGAATAATACCAACACGCTTCCAACTTATACAAAATAACCATAAAAGTTTAAGTAGAATGGAACTAGAGGGTATTATGCTAAGTGAAATCAGTCAGTCAGAGAAAGATACATGATTTCACTCGTGTGGAATTTGAGAAACACAGCAGGTGAACATAGGGGAAGGGAAGGAAAAATAAGATGAAAACAGACAGGGAGGCAAACCATAAGAGACTCTTCCATACAGAGAAGAAACTGAGGGTTGCTGAAGGGGAGGTGGGAGGGGGGATGGGCTAAATGGGCGATGGGCATTAAGGAGGGCGCTTGTGGGGATGAGCACTGGGTGTTCTATGGAAGTGATGAATCGCTAAATCCTACTCCTGAAACCAATACCGCACTGTAAGTTAACTAACTTGAATTTAAAAAAAAAAACAAACCAAAACAAACCCCAAAAGTTAAGTAGATGTTTAGATTTCCCGTAGTCAGGCCCAAGTATCTATGTCCCCTCCTCCCGGAGGCAGCTAGGTGGGATAGTGCGGGAACGTGAATGGATGAAAAGAAGTATAAGCTTGGAAGGCAAACTGACCTGGCTTATAAATTTCTTTTCTGCCATCCGCCCATGGAAATGAGCCGTAAACTTAGAACTGTCAGTGACTTGCTGTGTTACCTTAGACTTTTAATTTCAATATCTTTAAATGTAAAATGAAGGCTATAATATCTATATCTATATAGAATATCTAGCTCACACTATTTCAGGGAATACACACATGTGCACGCACACACACACACACACACACATACACACACACTCCTAGAAGATAATAGGTACTGAAGGAATGTGTTTTCTTCCTTTTTATCCACTAAGAGATCTCTCATAGCCTGAATTCTCCTAAGATCGATTATTAAATTTCATTAGAATCCACTTGAGATCAATTTGTATAATCCCATTATTACAATGGCTTGGAGCAGTTTTGACGTACTGCAATTTTTCTCATTTTAGTATTTCTTTGTTCACCCTTTCTTTTATTATCATACATTGCGAAAAAAGTTGATTAAATCTCTCATCAAGGGTGGGGTTGGAGAAACAAATGATCTGTTCACGTTGTCTCCTGATAGGTGTTGCTAAAGCACGTGTGGTGACCACGGGCAGCACCGCCTCCCCCGGCCACCAAGATGGCACTCTAGAATGACTTTGAGCACCTAAGCTCCACGGTGCCCTGGAGAAAACAACACAGAGGACGTCGAATATTTAGGGTGGTAAGACCCTCGCACGGAAATCCAAAAGATCTGATATTTTATCCTGTACTTCATGTCCGTTTGCTACGATTACACACTTTTAATCATGGGGAGGGGGAGTATGTGGATGGTAGAAATTCTGCATTTTGGTACCTTCCTCTATCACTTCTCTGACCACTAGGAAATAAAGCTAGAAGTTAAATTGTGTATAGTTTAAATTCATAGAAAAACCCAGCTATTCGGAAATTTTAAAACATTCTCTTTTCTTAATGTTTATTTTTGAGAGAGAAATAGAGAGAGAGAGTGAGCAAGCGAGCGGGGGAGGGGGAGAGACAGAAGGAGACAGGATCTGAAGCTGGCTCTGTGCTGACATGGGGCTCAAACGGAGTCGAACCCATGAGATCGTGACCTGAGCTGAAGTTGGACGCCTGACCAACTGAGCCACCCAGGTGTCCCGAAACATTCTTTTAAATAGTGCTTAGGTCGAAGTGGAACTCTAAACTGGTTGTAGACTATTTAGAATATGATGACATGAGAACACTACATCTCAAAATATAGTGGAGTATGGTCAAAGATGAACTTAGAGCATTTACAGCCACATGTGTTTCATTATGCAAAAGAACAAAAACAAGAATTTAACTAAAAGTCCGGGCGCCTGGGTGGTTCAGTCGGTTGAGCATCCGACTTTAGCTCACGTCATGATCCCAGAGTTCGTGGGTTCGAGCCCCCACGTCAGGCTCTGTGCTGACAGCTCAGAGCCCGGAGCCTGCTTTGGACTCTGTGTCTCCCTCTCTCTCTGCCTCTCTCCTGCTCACGCTCTGCCTGTCTCTCAAAAATAAATAAACATTAAAAAATTAAAAAAAAAACAATTTAAAAATAAAAGGTAAAAGAAATACCTGTTAAAAAGCAGGAGGAATTAATTTATCCATTCAATACATATTTATTGAGTGGCTGCTATGTGCCAGACACGTGCTAGGTACTAAAAATACAGCAGTAAAGGTAAACAAGTCTGTGCCTTCGTGGAACTTACGTTGTAAGAGAGAGAGAGATCGAAAATTCACACATAAACAATTAAGTGAATAATGTGTTAGGTGGTAAATGCTCTTGATTAACAATAAGGCAGGGTGACAGGAAGTATATTTGAATGACAACGAAATGCAGACAGATGTGACAGGTATCACTCCTCAGCAAAAGTTTCAAAAATCAATGTTCATGATTTGTTATATTCCCTTTTTCCTGCCTCTATGATTATGGAAAATGGCGTCAAGATAGGGCCTCCATCAGCCAGGGCCCATGAGACCCCTTGGTGACTCATGGTGGATAGGTAGCCTGCCTGAGAAATAAACATCGTTGTTTAAGCCACAGGCATTTCCATGCTTGTTGTTACTGCCACATAGCCTAGGCCATCCTCGTTCTTAAATTCATCTATGTGGAAATGTCAAGTAGTTGGCTGTTTACACAAGACTTTGGGAGGGAAATAGGGAATTGCTGATAGATAGATGGTAGTTGAAGTCATGGAACTGAAGAAAATCAGTGAGGGAAGGAGTCTACATAGAAGTCTGAGTATTGAAATCCAGGGTTCTGAAAATTTAAGAAATCAATGAGAAGATAAAGATCCAGCAAAGGAAACAGAGAAGAAGTGATATATGAGAAAGAAGGAAAAAAGAACAATTATTCCTGAAACCAAGAATAGAGAATGTTGCAAGGGGGAAGAAATGCCAATGAATCTAATGTTAATAGGTCACAGAAGAGGAGGACTGAGAATTGATCATTGTAGGTAGAATATGAAGGTCACTGATGAACTTTACTGATGTAATTTTGGTGGAATGATGGTGTCTTAGTCCACCTGGGCTGCTGTAACAAAGTGTCATAGACTGGGTAGCTTATTAACAACAGAAATTTATTTCTCACAATTTTGGAGGCTGGAAGTCAGAGATCAGCGCATCTGTACGGTTGGGTTCTGATTGCGGGCCATCCTTCAAGTCGCAAACTGCCAGCTTTCCTGTCTCTTCTTCTGAGGGCCCTAATCCCATTCGTGAGGGCTCCACAGTCAGAACCTAACTGCCTCCCAAAGGCCACACCTCCTAATACCATCAGGTATGGGGCTAGGCTTTCAACATAAGAATTTTTGCAGGGACACAAATATTTAGTCTATAACAGATGGGAAGCTCAACTTGAATGGACTGAATTGATGAGAGAATAGGAAGTAAGGAAGTATAAGCGATGGGAATCAACTTTTTAGATGAGTTCTTCTGCAAGGGGGGAGCAGAGAAAGGGGATGACAGCTGGAAAGTGGTATGTAAAGTTAAGAGAGGTTTGTTTTATAAAATGGAAGATACTAAGTTATGTTTGTCTATTGATGGGGAGGCTATATTGTATGCAATAGATCGTAAATCGGTGGGGAGGCTACAGGAGAGAGGGAAAATGGGTTACGCAAGAAAGAGGGCAAGTGTTGGCTTTAGCTAGGAGCGTGAACAGTTCATCCATGCCAACAAGAAAGAAATAAGAGTATACGGGCCCATCCGGATGGAGGCAGACAGCCAGACGTGGTTTGGGAGTTCGTTCAAACTCTTTTCTAATTATTTCAAACTTCTCAGTGAATTAAGAAGGTTAATGAGCTTACAGTAAGGAGGGTGGAAGGCTATTGGAAGTTCAAGGGGAGAAGGTATGAGTAATCACTTTGCAAAGTGGGAGAGGGAACTGTCGGATGACTAACAGACAACCATGGGAATTATCATATAAACAAAAGCAGGAGTTAACATGTTAGAAAAGAGAAAAGCACTAAAGTCTATAAACACATCTCTAAAACTTGGTTCTCTGGAAAGATCAACACAATACGCAAACTTCCGATAAAACCAATATAGAACAAAATAGGAAGAGAGAAAACATACATATATAATATTGGAAATCAAAAAAGGATACAACTACAGGGTTAGAGAAGATTCGAAATATTATATACAGAATTTAAAGCTAATACATAAAAACTCTTCACATAATGAATCATTTTCCAGGGAAATACATATTATCACAAGTATATCAAAGAAGTAGAAAATTGGAATAGGACATTAATCACAGAAAAAGTTTTGAAAATGATGAAAGAGCTACCAGCAAAAACAGCACTGACCTTAGAAGACGTTAAAGGTAAGTTCCTTCAAACTCCGAGATATAAACAGTTGTCATATAGCTTAACTTTTCAGAGTATGGAAAACAATGGCGTACTTTTCCATTTCATTTTACGAGACTAGTGTCACCACAAGCCTCAAAGGAACAGGTAGCATAAAAACTGTAAGACCAATTCACGTGGGAGCATAAAATGGCAAAAATATGGTTTGCCTCGACCCCTTTCATTAATATTTATGTGACCTGAAGAATAGGACATTCTAATTTCTCTTCTTCCGTCTGATGGCTGAATCTAGATGACGCAGAGGTCCTATGGAAAAGTGGAGTCAAAACATGGAAGCAACCTAGATTCCCGAGTCATCGTGTGGAAGATCGCTCTGCCAAACACAAACAGCAACATTGGACTGACACACGAGTGAAAAATAAGTTTCTGTTGATTTTGGTCAATGGGACTTTGGGGTTTATTTATCCCAGCAATTAACGCTATCTGAATTAACACGTGAAATTAATCAAGTGGTTGCCCTGAGCTTCCGTTTTCTCATCTCCAATATGATCATCAAAAAACTTTAGGTGGAAAAAGAAACTATTTCCACCCACCTCATTGGTTCCTATGTGCCCACTCAGGGAATCAAGAGTTAGTAAGGACTGTAGTTTTTCCATGACATAGATTAGGCTATATACGCCAGTGAGATGGGTCATTAGGAATCTATTTCATAGAAATCCCCTCACCAGAGCATAATATGTAAACAAAGATATTTATCACAGTGTTTATGTAGTGGCAAAAAAAAAAAAATAAGAAGAGAAAGGAAGAGGAAAAAGAAGAATGGGGAGGGGGAGGCGTAGAGGAGGGAAGGAAAAAAAGGAGGAAAGAAGAAAGGAAGAAGGAAGGAAGGGAGGGAGGGACACTCCCAAGTTCATTTTATAAGGCCAGCATTACCCTGACACCAAAGCCTTACAAGCACAATAAAAGAAAAGAATATTCCAGGCCAATATTCCTTATAAACATAGATGCAAAAGTTCTCGGCAAAATGTTAACAAATCCAATTCGACAGCATTTTAAAAGAATCATAGACCACAATTAAGTGGGATTTGTCACCGGGATGCAAAAACTGTGTTGACAGACCCAAATCACTAAAAAATGATACATTAACAATCTGAAGGATAGAAATCATATGGTCATTTCAATAGATGTAGAAAAAGCATCTGACAAAGCCCAATACCCTTCCACTCCAACAATTCTCAACAAATCAGGTATAGACGGAACGCACCTCAATATAATAAAGGCCACATATGACAAGCCCACAGCTGACATCATACTCAGTAGCAAAAAGCTAAAAGTATTTCCTCTACAATCAGGAATAATTTCTTACCACTTCTATTAAACATAGTACTGGAAATCCTAGACAGAACAGTTAGAAAAGAAAAAGACTTAAAAGACATTCAGCTTGGACAGGAGGAAGTAAACTTAACCGCACTGACATGATTTTAAGTATAAGAAAATCCTAAACACTGCACTAAAAAACCGTTAGAACTGGGGCACCTGGGTGGCTCAGTCAGTTAAGCGTCCTACTCTTTTTTTTTTGTTTGTTTAACTTTTTTTAACGTTTATTTGTTTTTGAGACACAGAGAGACAGAGCATGAACAGGGGAGGGGCAGAGAGAGAGGGAGACACAGAATCTGAAACAGGCTCCAGGCTCTGAGCGGTCAGCACAGAGCCCGACGTGGGACTCAAACTCACAGACCGTGAGATCATGACCTGAGCCGAAGTCGGACGCTTAACCGACCGAGCCACCCAGGCGCCCCAAGCGTCCTACTCTTGATTCCAGGTCAGGTCATGATCTCAGTTCGTGTGTTCGAGCCCTGTGTTAGGCTCTGTGCTGACAGCATAGAATCTGCTTGGGATTCTCTCTCTCCCTGTCTGTCTGCCCCTCCCCTACTCGTGCTCTCTGTCTCTCTCAAAATAAATACATAAACATTAAAAAACTGTTGGTACTGATAAATGAATTTAGCAAGGTTGCAGGATACAAAACCCACATCCAAAAATCAGTTGCATTACTATACAATAACAATGAACTTCCTGAAAAAGAAATCATGTAAACAATCCCATTTATAATAGCACCAAAAAGGATAAAATACTTAGGAATAAATTTAAATAAGGAGGTGAAAGATATGTACACTGAAAACCATAAAACACTGAAGAAAGAAATTTAAGACACAAACATAGTGGAAAAATATCCATGTTCATGAATTGTAAGAATTAGTATTATTAAAATGTCCATACCACCCAAAGTGATCTACAGACCCAAGTAATAATCCTTATCAAAATTCCACTGGCACTTTTCACAGAAATAGAAAGAATAATCCTAAAACTTGTACGGACCCACAAAGACCTGAAATGGACAAAACAAACTTGAGAAAGAACAAAGCAGGAGGCATCACACTTCCTGTTTTCAAACTATACGACAAAGCTCTAGGAATCGCAACAGTATATCATTGGCATAAAAAAGGACGCATAGACCAGTTGGACAAAATAGCCCCCAAATAGACCCAGGTAGATATGGTCAGCTACTTTTTGACAAAGGTACCCAGAGTACGCAATGAGGAAAGGATAGTTTCTCCAAGAAATGGTGTTGGAAAACTGGATATTCACATGCAAAAGAATGAAACCGGACTCCTACCTAAAACTACTCACAAAAATCAACTCAAAATGAATTAAAGGCTTAAGCATAGGGGCTCCTGGGTGGCACAGTGGGTTAAGCCTCCAACTCTTGATTTCAGCTCAGTTCATGATCTCACGGTTCATGGGTTCATGATCTCCGGCTGTGTCCCAAGTCAGGTTCTGTCCTGACAGTGCGAAGCCTGCTTGGGATTCTCTCTCTCGCCCTCTCTCTCTGCCCTCCCCCTCTCCCATGCGCGCGCTCTCTCTCAAAACAAATAAATAAACGTGTTTAAAAAAGACTTCAGCTAGAAGAAAACATAAGGGAAAAACTCACTGACATTGGTCTTGGCAGTGATTTTTTTTTTTTTTTTGGATTTGCCTGTTGCACAGGCAACAGAAGTAAAAAGCAACACGTGGACCACATCAAACTAAAAAGCTTCTGCACGGCACATGAAAGAACCAACAAAATGAAAAGGCAACCTACAGAATGAGAGAAAATTTGCAAACCGTATACCTGGCAGGGCGTTAATATTCAAAATCTATAGGAACTCTTACAGCTGCACAGTAAAGCAAACACACACACACACACACACACACAAATAAATCCAAAACCAAAGAAATATCCCCATTAAAAATGGTCAAAGGACGTGAATGGACATTTTTTCAAAGACTGTGTATAAGTGGCCAACAGGTATATGAAAAGGGTCTCGAGATCACTAATCATCAGAGAAATGCAAATCAAAGGCACAATGAGATATCACTTTACACCTGTTAGGATGTCTGTTGTCAGAAGGACGACAGATAACAAATGCTGGTGAGGATGTGGAGAAAAGGGAGCTTTGTACAGTGCTGGTGAGAATGTAAATAGAACAGCAATTATAAAGAACAGTCATAAGAGGAATAAGTTCTAAGGATCGACTGTACAGCGTGGTGATTTTTGTTAATAATACTGTATCGCATGCTCCAAGTTTGCCAAGAGGGTAGATCTTCCGTGTTCTAAAAATAAAAGATAACTGTGAAGTGACATTTGTGTTAATTAACCCGGTCCTGGGAATCATTCTGTTTTTAAGTTTATTTACTTATTTCGGAAGAGACAGAGAGAGTGCTGGGAGGGGGCAGAGAGGGAGGAAGAGAAAGAGAATCCCAAGCAGACTCCATGTTATCAGCGTGGAGCCTGATGTGGGGCTCGAACCCACCAGCCATGAGATCATGACCTGAGCCGAAATCAAGAGTCAGATGCTTAAACCGATTGAGCCACCCAAGCACCCCGGGAATCATTTCACTATAAGCAGTTGAAGCAGCTGGAAATTCGGTTCTTTTTTTTTTTTTTCTTTTTTCAGGTTTTTAAGTGTGGGGCTGGTACCATGGTGAGTCTTTAGATATTTGGAAAATTGAAACACAGGAGAGACTTAAACGTGTAATTAAACTCAATTTTGAAACTGCCCTGAGTGCTACACAATTTCTGATGGAACACATAGGCTAGGCTATATTTGCTGAACAATGAACCCAGACCGGCCAGACACCCGAGCCCTCTCTTTCTTTCTTTAAGATTTTACCTTTAAGTAGTGTCTACACCCAACATGGGGCTCAAACTCACAGCCCCGGGATCAAGAGTCGCATGCTCCACGGACTGAGCCAAGCCAGGGGTCCTGAGATACCACAGACCCCTCTTAACGGGCTCAGTCCTGGTGATAATATGGTGAAGGCAGGGTTTACAGGTTATTACTCCCCTCCGGAAACCAGAAGAAAGTCCACATTTCATTAAAAGTAGAACGATGTGCAACATGCGATCAAATGAGCTACCGTTACTCCTTGACGCCCTCTGCAACTCTCCCGGCGACGGAGGTCAGTTTTCTCCGACGGTTGATGCTAGATCCTGAGGACCGATGGGTGAGGGAGTCGAGACTGAGATCACCCCCTTTGCCAAATGTGTCTTCCCTGGGGACCCGGGGGGGCGCGAGGCAGACAACATTCCCGGCCCGCCGCTGCCTCCTCCAAGTGGGAGGGTGCTGTGGCTGCGGCTCGGTTACCTTCTGCACATGACCTCTGCTCCCTGTCTTGTAGTCTGGGGGTGGGGGTGAAGGTGTGAACATCCAGTGCTCTCTGCCCAAGCCGTTGTCATGACCTCTGCACCGATTACTAAGTGACTCCACGCCACACGTAGGAGAGGGTCTGGAGGCGATAACAAGTGACAGGAAAACGTGAGAAGGGGTTAAGAGGGCAGTGTGGTTTTCGCCTTTGTTATCAGGGACAGATGATAACGGAGTTCTTGTCATTCTGGCCCGTAAAGGAGAAATGATACAACCACATCATCTCCTTCGTTACCATTGCTAATGGTGGAAAGAATTGATCTCGACCAGCTCCTTCTTTGGTTAACTGTCACTTGCTATATATCCATACGATGGAATGATATGCTGCCAGTAAAATCATATTTTTGGAGCATCCTTCATGACGACTGACAGTTTTATGATACAATCTCAACTGTGAGGAAAAGGACGCAAAACTTTATTCACGGGAGGATCCCGTGCAGAGGGAAAAGCATTTAAGGAACTATATAAAATGATGGGGTCTCTGTGATTGAATACGTTTTCTTTTGTTTTTTTTTTTTTTCATGTCACTGTATTTTCCAAGGTCTCCATACTCAACTTCCTCTGCTTTCGCAATTACACAAACAAAAACCATTATAGTTGAAATGTCAGTTCTTTCCTTGTTGAAACTACAGGGCTCACTTCCAGGAACACGGAAAATTACACAAACGAAAGGTAAGAGAGGGAGGGTGGGGGAGTGGTTTCCTCATTTTGGGAGCTCAACTGGAATTAAGCTGACAGGTTTTATTTTAACTTCGTCTAACGGAGAAATGAGAGGAATAAAGTAAATGGAAGGACAAAGTATAGGGTTGGCTAGAAATTCCATTATAATAAAGAATTAGAATATGTGGGCATTGAAACAGCTAGCCAAGTTTATTAATTCTTTTTTTCTTTCTTTTTTAAACATTTTTTATGAATACAATTTATTGTCAAATTGGCTAACAGACAGTGTGTACAGGGTGCTCTTGGTTTTGGGGGTAGATTCTCGTGATTCGTCGCTTTCATACAACACCCAGTGCTCATCCCAACAAGTGCCCTCCGCAATGCCCATCACCCACTTTCCCCTCTCCCCCAGCCCCCATCCACCCTTAGTTTGTTCTCTGTATTTAAGAGTCTCTTGTGGTTTGCCTCCCTCTCTGTATCTATTTTTTCCCCTTTCCCTTCCCCCATGGGGAGGTTTTTCAAGATCCACATACAAGTGAAATCATATGGTGTTTGTCTTTCTCTGACTTATTTCACTTAGCATAATACCGTCTAGTTCCATCCACATTGCTGCAAATGGCATGATTTCATTCTTTCTCAATGCCAAGTAGTATTCCATCGTATATATAAACCACAACTTCTTTACCCATTCATCAGTTGATGGACATTTAGGCTCTTTCCATACTTTGGCTATTGTTGAAAGTGCTGCTATACACATTGGGGTACAAGTGCCCCTCTGCATCAGCACTCCTGTATCCCTTGGGTACATTCCTAGCAGTGCTATTGCTGGGTCATAGGGTAGATCTACTTTTAATTTTTTGAGGAACCTCCACACTGTTTTCCAGAGCGGCTGCACCAGTCTGCATTCCCACCAACAGTGCAAGAGGGTTCCCGTTTCTCCATATCCTCGCCAACATCTGTTGTTTCCTGAGTTGTTAATTTTAGCCACTCTGACCGGTGTGAGGTGGTATCTCAGTGTGGTTTTGATTTGTATTTCCCTGATGAGGAGTGACGTTGAGCATCTTTTCATGTGCCTGATGGCCATCTGGATGTCTTCTTTGGAAAAGTGTCTATTCATGTCTTCTGCCCATTTCTTCACTGGATTATTAGTTTTTCAGGTGTGGAGTTTGGTGAGCTCTTTGTAGATTTTGGGTACTAACCCTTTATCCGATATGTCATTTGCAAATATCTTTTCCCATTCCGTCGGGTGCCTTTTAGTTTTGTTGATTGTTTCCTTTGCAGTGCAGAAGCTTTTTATCTTGATGAGGTCCCAATAGTTCATTTTTGCCTTTAATTCCCTTGTCTTTGGAGATGTGTCGAGTAAGAAATTGCTGCAGGTGAAGTTTATTCATTCTTAAAAAAAAGCAGAGGTGAGGACGGCAAAAAATTTCATGCTTTTTTTCTAAAACCAAGTGAGAGTGCCTTGGTAACCAGCTCAGTGCTCATAGTCTGTATCCTGTAACAAAACAAGAATAAATAACAACAAACCGAACTGTGAGCAAAACAAACTATGAAATGAAGAATATTTATTTCATTGGCTTATTGCCATATCTCCCTGAGTCCCTTGTATACTTCGGTGTTTCCAGTGTTTAAACTTTGCATTTCAATGATCTCAGAGTAACACTAATAACATAGTAGAAAAGGACTGCAAGGCTCCTTCGTAGTAAGTTCAGGATTACTAAACACAAATGGTCATCTTCACGGAGTTCGTGTTTTCCTAACTGCAAATGCTGTCCTTGAAGTCTGCAGATAAGTCAACTTGGGAGGAATTCGTATGCATGCTCTTGAGTCTGCAAAATTTTAATAAGGAAAGAAAACAAAATGTTGACAATAAAGGTTCTGTCACCAACCATCGTTAGATTCCAGGGCATTTTGATATAATACTATTGTTAATTGAAACCCATTGGTGGAATCACCAAATTTTAGAGGCAGCAGTTATTTCGGAAACATAACACAGCCAACCACCTCACTTTACAGGTTAGAACATTGGTGCTGAAGAGGTGAATAGTGTGCTGTCATTGCACTTTGCTGCCTTTTCAGCTGGTCAACCATCCGGGAGTATGGATGCCTTTATTGGAAAGGGCATCAGAATCAAAATGAATCGACACAATAGTTCAAATCTTCCAATGTTCCAGCTGACTCTGGGCTGCAAAATTTCTTCTCCAGCCTTCCTGACCGGGGGTCCAGAAACTACTGCCTATGAACAGGATGACAGGCTTAGAAGACTTCAGAAAGTAAAATACGTTGTTTGTGAGTGTGGACAAGTGGAGAGGTCGCCAGGCAAAAAAAAAAAAGGGGGGGGGGATGTAATGCTTTTTAAAAATATTTCATGCAGCAAGTAAAAATAACAAAGCACAAAGAGTTAAGTTTCATTTATCTTAAAAATGATTTTCCAGGTGATGATGGATGGATAAGAAACCACAGTATTCATTATGCTCTTTTTTTTTTAACATTTATTTATTTTTGAGAGACAGAGAGAGGCAGAGTATGAGCAGGGGAGGGGTAGAGAGAGAAGGAGACAGAATGCGAAGCAGGCTCCAGGCTCTGAGCTGTCAGCACAGAGCCCGACGCGGGGCTCGAACTCACAATCTGCGAGATCATGAGCTGAGCTGAAGTCGGACGCTCAACCGACTGAGCCACCCAGGCGCCCTGGTAGTCATTATTCTTTTCTAATTTCGTAACACAGAATACTTCTCTCCGTCTTTGACCCTCATGCTCTCTGCTAATGGATTTAGTATTGCTTTCATGTTACTATAGTTTGATTAATCTGCTATGTATACTTTTCTATTTACTTTGAGAGTAAATGGTCATGATCATTAGCTTTGTGCTTCTTTTACTTTGGTCACTGTGCTCAGTAACTGACAATCTCGGTTGCAAGGGGAAACAAAATAACCATATAAAGTTTGCTCTTTTGACCGACAAATAAACAACCCCCAAATGATCCCTGTAAATCCAATTAAAGTTCAAATACTGAGCCTTTGGTTGAACACAGAATTTCTAATAAAATTACAAGGGGTTATTCCAGTCCCTAATGCTATTTTAAAGCTTCTAACTTGATGTATTGAAGTGGTATTAGCTGCATTCATCGAACATGTGATAGCAAATATGATACTTCAGAACACTATGCAAATATAATTCCACTTTTTGTTACCTACTCAGCCCTGTGAATGAGGCACATGTTTAAGGACCAGCCAATCTACTAATTTTTACAGGATTTCTGTTTGAAAGCTGTGTTTGTAATATATTCTTTCATTTATTCTTGAGATATTATTGAGTCTCTGATATGAGTCTGGCACTTTTAGGCTCTGAGTCACTCTGCTTTCATTGAGTTTACATTCTAGGGGGATGGGGGGCAGATAGAAAAAAAATGAGTAAATAAACAAGATGAATTTAGCTAGCCAGGAGTACTAGGAAGAAAAGAAATTAGAGGAAGTGTGATAGAAGATGACCAAAGGAGGGGAGCTAATTTAGACTGGGTGGTTAGGAATACCCTCAGTGAGGGTATGTGTCCCAACATGTGAATGACAGAAGATCAAGGATTGAGAGACACGTAAGGTGAGATTGAATATGGTGAGGGAGCAAGTTATACGAAGGTCAAATGGAACGATGGTCTAGGGAATAGGGCAAATACCCTTAGCTGAGAATGGAATTGACATGGCCAAGGATTAGAAAAGAAATCCACTGTGGCTGGACCATAGCAAGTGACCGAGCGTGTTAACGGTGGAAGAAAAGAGGGGACTGATACTGAGCCATTGGGTACTTCAACATTAAGAAGTAGAGCTCAAGAGGAGGGTACAGAAAAGGGAACTGAGAATGAATGGCCAGAGAGCTAGGGGGAAAAAATCAGTTTAATATCACGGGAGCCAAGATTTAAAAATGGAGGGCGTGGGTGGCCAAACCAGTGTCAGGGAAATGGTAGCAGTTGGAGGCAGGATTAGAAAGGGTGAAGAGAGGGTGAAGAGAGAAGGGAAAGGGTGAAGAGAGAAGAGCAGGTGATGAAATGGTGACCGAGAGTATAGACATTTTAGACAAGTTCTTCTGTGCAGAGTGGCAAACAGACAGAACGCTGGCTGGAAGGCAAGCAAAGGGTCCAGGTCAAGAGAGGTTTGGTTATTATTTTTTTAAGATGTGAGTTATTTGAGCATGTGTCACGGTTTGTTTATCCATTAACATGTTGAGAAATATCTAGGTTGTTTCCAGTTCCCGGATGTTAAAAGTAAAGCTGCCATAAATACTTGTGTACACGTTTTTCTGTGAACGTATTTTTTAACGGATCAGTGCACAGGATTGCAATCGCTGGGTCATTGGGTAGGTGCATGTTTTGTCTTTCAAGACACTGACAACCTGGGGCGCCTGGGTGGCTCAGTCGGTTAAGCGACCGACTTTGGTTCAGGTCATGATCTTGCGATTTGTGGGTTTGAGCCCTGCATCGGGCTCTGTGCTGATAGCTCAGAGCCTGGAGTCTGCTTTGGATTCTGTGTCTCCCTCTCTCTCTGCCCCTCCCCTGCTCGCTCTCTGTCTCTCTCTCTCTCTCTCAAAAAAAAAAAAAAATATATATATATATAAAATATATAAATATAAATGTATTTCTATATATTTAAAATATATATATTACATATATTACATACATATATTACACATATATACATATATATGTTATACATGTATATATATTACATATACATATATATTACATATATTACATATATATATTACATTTATATATATAAAACTGGCAACCTGTTTTCCAGATATCTACTTCACATCCCACCAGCAATGTATGAGTGACCCAGTTTCTGCAGTCTCCATATCCTCACCAACAATTGGTTTTGTCACTTTTTAAAATTTTAGCCATGCTGAGAAGTGTATAATGATAATTCATTGTGGTTTTAATTTGCATTTTCCTAAATTGCTAATGATGTTGAACATCTTTTCATGTGCTTGTACACAATCTGTATATCCTCTTTGGCGAAATATTCTCTCATGCGTTTTGCCCATTTTTTAATTGGCTTGCTTGTTTCTCTTCTGCTGAGTTTTGAGAAATCTTTACATATTCTAGACACTAGTCTCTTATCAGATATATGGCCTGCAGATATTTTCTCCCACTTGCTAGCTTGTCTTTTCATCATCTTAACACTATTTCACAGAGCAAAGGTTTTAAATTTTGATGAGGTCCAGTGTTTATCAATCTTTCTTTTTAATAGATAATGCTCTTGGTTTCAAGTCTAAGAATTTTTTTTTTTGGCATAGCCCTAGGTCCCGAAAAGTTTCTCCTATGTTGTTCCATAAAAGTTTTGTGATTTTACATTTTGTATTTAAGAACACGATCCATTTTGAGTTAATTTTTGTATAAGATACGAGGTTTAGATAAAGGTTCATTTTTTTGCTTATGGATTTCCAATATAAGACATATTTAAATTAAAATATATAATTTATAACCCAAGTAGAAAAAGTATTGATATTTTTTTACGTCCTCCGTCAATTTTGATATTTTCCTATTGTGAATGTGAGATATTCCTAGAAAAGTCATTTCACGTAGCAGTATAAAACAGGGATAAATATTTTCGTAACAACATTAGCAATTTTTCTTTCTACTGTCTCCAGCATGGGACTACCTAGATTAAGCAACAGGAGAGATACATTTTAACTTCAAAAATGTGTGATGGGTGAAAATGTGAAAGTTTCTAATTAGAAACTAGAGTTTCTAAATTTATTTTCTTTATTTTGAGAGAGAGAGAGAGCATGAGTGGGGGAGAGGGGCAGAGGGAGAGACTGAGAATCTTAAGCAGGCTCCACGGTCAGCACAGAGCCCAACACAGGGCTCTATCCCAGGACCCTGGGATCATAACCTGAGCCGAAATCAAGGGTCAGATGCTCAATTGCCTGAGCCACCCAGGCGCCCCTCTAAATTTAATTTTAAGAGAAAAAAATAGCTTCCTCGTTTGGCTGCCTTGATCTACACAGGTAAAATGAACAAGGCCATCAGTATAGGCGTTCAACCTATTTTTTCGGAATGAACGACACTGTGGTTTTCCCTCAAATTGCCAAGAAAATTACCTTCACTTGCGCTCAATGTCACGGGCACTGTGGTCACAGCTTCCTAAACCGTGTCCCTGAGTCCAGTCTCCTATACACTGAATTCATAATATACCAGCTCAATCTTCTTTAAAACCCTTTTTGTCATCTTTCTTTCTGTTCCCTTCCCTTAGAGTGAACAGCTCCTCATTTACTAAAACATAGCCCAGACTTCTTACCTTGGCCTTGCGGGTTCCCCCCACCCTGGCCTCTAAAGTTCCCTTCCACATAAACTCGTCCGATTCCATCTCGGAACCATCCATGAACTGCCTGCAACCACTCTTCCTCATGCCATCCTCTCACAGCTGACATTCTATCTGCGGAATAGACTCCCGGTTTTCCCGGTCAGTGAAAATGTGAACCCCTCCGATCAACCTACCCTCATCACTCTGGCTCACATCTTCCGAGGGCTTCCTCTGTCATCCAGGATAAAACACAAGAGCCTCACTGTGGCCCGGGAGACCCCACCTGATCTGGTCGGTGTTGCCTCTCTGACCTTCTCTCTTACGACACTTCTCTGCTCCTTGTGGCGCTTCTTCCGTCTTTAAGCCAACAGTGTCGCACTCCCAATCTCTTCAGATCTCCCTGACCCACTCTTCTGTCTCCCTCTGTCACTTACAAGGATCCTTTTGATGATGTGGAGGCCATCTGGGTAACCCAGAATAAGGTGCCTGACCTCAAGATTCTTTTTTTTAATGTTTATTTGTTTTTGAGAGATAGGGCATGAGTGGGGGAGCAGTAGAGAGAGAGGGAGACCCAGAATCCGAAGCAGGCTCCAGGCTCCGAGCTGGCAGCACAGAGCCCGACGCGGGGCTCGAACTCACCAACCGTGAGGTCATGACCTGAGGCAAAGTCGGATGCCCAACCAAATGGGCCACCCAGGTGCCCCCTTACCTCAAAATTCTTAACTTCATCACGTCTGCAAAGTCCCTTTTGCCTTATGAAGTATCACACCCGCAGGTTGCAGTGATTAAGACATACACATCTCTAGGGGCCATTATTCTGCAAATCACATCTCCCACATCTTCATGTATTGGTTCCTTGCTTCATTCAAGTTTCTCATCAAATGTCACCTAGTCATCGATGCCTCCTCTGAGTGCAATATTTAGAATACCATACCTTCCTTTCTCTGTATAGTCTCTCCTCCTTAGTTTCCTTTCCTTATTAACACTTATAACCACTTGACGTATAATTTTGTTTTCGTTTATTGTTAGTCTGTCTCATATAAAATACAAGCTCTGTGAGGGGCGCCCGGGTGGCTCAGTCGGTTGAGCGTCCGACTTCGGCTCGGGTCACGATCTCACGGTTTGTGAGTTCGAGCCCCGCGTTGGCCCTGTGCTGACAGTTCGGAGCCTGGAGCCTGCCTCGGATTCTGTGTCTCCCTCTCTCTCTGCCCCTTCCCCGCTAACGCCCTGTTTCTCTCTCTCAAAAATAAACATTAAAAAATTTTTAAAACAAATACAGTGCTTGGAGCCGGGTGCCGTAGAGGAGTGTGATACCGGTGGGGAAGACCCAGGAGGAGAAGGAGGAGAGCTCTCTCGTGGGATTGGCAGTCTTCCTTTCCCTCGCGCCTCAGAGGCTGGAAATTTTCAACCAAATGACCTCTGAGAATATCAAACTTCAGTCAGATCCTAAGCAGAGGTCAGAATTCAAAGGAGTTGAAACCCTAGAGGACAATACCGGGAATAATGTCTCAAGACTGAGAACCAAGACTGCAGTGGCAGAAGTCCTGTGGGGGAAGGAATGGATGACCATAAAGAAGGAATGGAGAGAACCAGGTGTGTGCTCTCACAACAGAGCCAGCTAGTGGGGAGGTGGCGAGAAACAGGGCTAGCTGCCCTTGTGTATCAGATCATGTGAGAGATAGGAGGCTTAGTTCCATGTGTCCTGGTTAAAGGGGAGCCAGTCATAAAGGCCACCCGCTTTCTTAGGTACGTGTATGCTGCTCTTTCCGAAACCTCAACAGCATAGGCGTATCTTTGCGGGTGAATCTTTCAAATCATTTTCAGGCATTTAAGGCTTCTACTCCTGACTGTACGAAGTGGAGAAATGTCTGGGGTCAGGCCTGGGTAGAGACTGACGGCTCTAGGCCATCCTACGATCAAACACTGATCACTTCTATTAACATACACCCCAAGAAACATGGTAATGGCATTCAAAAAAGCAGCATAAAAGCAAGATCCAAATAAATGCCTACTTTCGACTTAAGGGTGTCTTGCATTTCCAAAATACCCAAATAATTAAATAGAGACAGTGGAGGGACTCCGTAGGCCTCAAACGGCTCCTCCGGTTTGTCCCTGAGAAGCCTCATGTTGCTAACGCTCTTGCTCTAACAGTGCTAAAAATAACAGCACAATCCATTTCAAGAGTGGGGAAGAAAAAAACGAGGAAGATTAACCAGATGATGTGTCAGCGATGACCGAAAAGAACCCAGACGAATCATTTGGAGCTGTCACGGCCGAGAGACGGGTCCTCGGAGGTCTTGGCCTGTTTCATAAAGGCCTCTAACATCTATGTCTATCTGCACACATAGTTTGGTGTTGTGAAGTCAACCTGACGTGCTGCTGAATCAAGTTGTTGAAAAGAGACGAAACTGTAATTTGTTTACCAGAGTGTGGCTATAAAATCCTTAAGCCCCTCCACCTACAGCCCCACGTCAACAACTGCCTGTTCCGCTCAATTTTCTCTTTTCAACTAGTGGGCCGTCTTACTATGAATCCTGTGCAAACAAATGCCACAGTTCACTCTTCTCCCTGGAGTAATGCGCTCACTCAGTGAGTTTTTGAGTGTTGAGTAAGTGCTGGGTAGTCCTCTGAGCCCCGGGATACGTACGTATATGAACAAAGTCCTTACCCTCAAGGAATGTAGAATCCGGCTCCCAATGGCTTCCCTCCCAATATGGATTCCAGTGCTGAGGAGAATGAAATCAGTCCCCGCTCTTTTATCTTCCCCAGCCTTCTACGCACACATCCTCGGTGCCATTTAGCGTACCAAACCGAGGTGCCGGTTAACCGGGAGTACCCCATTAGGCTGTGAGCAATGTGGGAGAAGCCGGGGTGCTGACTGAGGAGAATCCTTCAGCTGAGAGCCTCTGTGCAGAGGTACCCATGTGCCCATGTGTCCGCACTCACTCATGGAGCATCTAAGCTAGGAGGGCAGGAGCCTTATCTTGCTCATGGCCGTATCTCCAGGGCCTAGGCCGGGGCCTGGAATTATTCCAGGCCCTCAATCAATATCTGTCGAATTAATACATTGACAAACGAAACTGGTCTTTCTGATTTCTAGATGCAGGTTCTTGGCACTGCTCATTCCACAGGGCGTGTGGCAAAGGTCCCGAAAGGGAGGATGCTGCTGTGTCTTCTGCCAGAGTCTCGGCACCAGTGTGGTTTGTAAACTGGACTGTGTGTTGGCATGCTGTCTGCCGATGTCTGTGACCCTGACTGATTCGCGGCCTTGTAGCCGGCACCCGGAAGGAGAGGGCTTCAAGCCCCTAAGCCCTACTCGTGACGAGGGTCCTTGGCCATTTTTCCTTGATTTTGCTTCACTTCCCGACCTGTTCCTCCTTTCCCCTGGCTTCTTCTTTCTTGCATCACTTCTCATTTTGGACCCTGCAATTGCTTCTCCAGCTTTGAAACTCCTATGACTGTGCTGAAATGGCCTCGCAGTCAATCCGGTCTTTTTTGGCTACCGGCAGTAACTACGTTTCTTGACAAGGCGATCAAATGCCATAATCCTCTCAGAGTTGGCTCCCATGGCTGGCATCCACTCATGTTGGCTTAATCCGGTCCCCCGGAGGAGGAATCAGACACAGCAGGCATTCAATAAGTGTGTGTTCATTTGAACTCCCTCATAATAGTGGATGTAAAATGGGATCGCTTTCGGGCTCACGGCAATCCCATCAGTGACCATGCCTGTGTTCTCCTCCTTTCCTTTTTTTAAAGTTTATTTATTTTTGAGAGAGAGAGAGAGAGAGAGTATGAGTGGGGCAGTGGAAGAAAGAGATGGGGACAGAGGATCTCAAATAGGCTCCCTGCTGACAACAGGGAGCCCGATGTGGGGCTCGAACTCATGAACCGTGAGAGCATGACCTGAGCTGAAGGCAGACGCTTAACCGACGGAGCCACCCAGGTACACGTCTCCCCCCTTCCTTTGGAGGAATCCTCTTTTGCCCCCAAACACACTGTGTAAATGGAATCTACTATTTTCTTCTATCACACACCTCCCTGGTCATAATTTGTGATCAAAGAAGAGAGAGGATGAGCAACCCCTAACAAAGCATGTGACCTAGAATTAACCTTAATTCTCTTATGATGAATATCCTTGGAAGACTCAGAAAATGGGAGCAGAATCTAGAACCATGAGATCGGTCCACCAAATAATTCCTTCTCCCGGTGCATGTGTGCTAGGCAGTCAAGGGACAAGATAAAGGAACCACATTCGAACTTGGGTTGTCTCTTGTGACGGAGACCCGGGAACGCGTCCGCTTGCGTGTGGGAAAATCGCATTATCCTTGGCGCTAATGATAATGGGAGGAGGGGTGTTTTTACAAGCATATTATAGGAAGAAGGTGCATGTGTGCTAGGCAGTCAAGGGACAAGATAACGTTTTTATAAGTTGACATGGCCATGTGGCGCCCAGTGATGCTCTTAATTGTGACATCTCTGCTTTCACCGCTTCCTCGCAGAACCTACTGCTTTGTGCAGCCTGAACTTCTGTCTTTGGTTCGGATGAGCGTTTCTGCATCCTCACGCGCCCTTCCTAAGCCAGCCACAGGGGTCACTTGTCAGTTTGGGGAGAGGGCACGTGTCTCAAAGTCGTCCAATCAGATGCTTTTCCCTGAGATTTTTCATACTCCTCTGGTAGTCATACACCTAGCTTCCTAGGGCAGGGCGTGAAGCCTCAGGAGCGAAAGTGAGAGATGGAGAAAAATGGGAGGAGAGAAAGGGAGAGAGAGAGAAGAAAGAGTGGCAGTTTCAGACAGCGGTCAAGCCCCTGCTTCTAGTTCCAGAGAGTGTTGGTTATTGCCTTCTGGAAGCTCGGTTCATTTCTTCATTTTTATGAACACGCCACCGCCTTCTAAAACATATTCCCGGGGCGCCTGGGTGGCGCAGTCGGTTGAGCGTCCGACTTCAGCCAGGTCACGATCTCGCGGTCCGCGAGTTCGAGCCCCGCGTCGGGCTCTGGGCTGATGGCTCAGAGCCTGGAGCCTGTTTCCGATTCTGTGTCTCCCTCTCTCTCGGCCCCTCCCCCGTTCATGCTCTGTCTCTCTCTGTCCCAAAAATAAATAAAAACGTTGAAAAAAAATTTTTTTTTAAAATAAAACAAAATAAAACATATTCCCTTTACCTAGGCTACTTTAAATTAGGTTTCTCTTGCCCGACGACCAGAACCAGCCACACCAATATGCTAGTTTGTAATGCATTCTTTGGTGATGAAGTTAAAAATCAAAAATTAAAAAAATTAACAGAACAAAATTAATAGAATACTTCTGAGTGCATCGCAGGAAGTGTCAGTTTGACGCTTTTCTGGTGTGTGTGTGTGTGTGTGTGTGTGTTGCACACACAGACTAGATCACTAAGAATATCCTGCTCAAAAACGGTTAAAAGCCATGACACGAAAGCATTTGAATCTGTGACTCAGTGGGGCCACTTTAAGAGTGTAAGAAGTCAGTCTAGATCATTTTGTGTTTGATGAGCAACCCAGGTATGTGGGAGGTGAAAAAAGCCTCGAGAAAGGCTGAGTCATTAAAGAAACTTCTCTGTACTTGAAGCGAAACCGTCTCCCCCAAAGGGGCGGTCTGTGGAATAATTCATGCTTATGAATTTGGTAAGGACTGCAAAGCAAAAGGCCAGAAAGAAGTTCCTTTCGGTAGCTGCAGCCTCGCAAGCTGCGAGAGTCCCAATTACCCAGGTGACCGGCTTCGTGTGAAATCTCCGTATTATGCAAAATATGAGGAGGGATCAGAAGAGGCTAAGAGAATCGAGGCAGTGATGAGCGCACAATCCTAGCAGGATAATGGGTGCGCAGCAAGACTCGTTTCGAAAACTAAAGCAAAATATCAGGATGACTCAGTTATGAATGGACACCTCCGCTAATTTCCATCAGCGCTGCTTCGGGAGCCTCCAGTTTGTGGAATCCTGCTCCAAAGGGAGGGATTCAGTCCCTACATACAGCTGCCATGAGATAAGGGACTTATTACTGAAGCGGATCACGCCGGCTGAGTGACAGAGTTGCTCTAGGGGGAGGGGAGAGGAAATGAATCCGTATCAGGCTGAGGCTGATGTACGGATACAGGGAGCCTTGTCTCACCTGGACGAGGAAGTAATTCCTGGCACCGATCCGATTATCTGGAGGGAAAATGCAATCTTCTTAACAGAAACTAGAACGGCGGGAGGGGTATGTTTGAGGGCGGGGGCCGAGTCTTGGAGAGCAGTACTGCCCCGTGGAATTCTCTATGATGACAGATCAGTTCTGCGCTGTCCTGTACGGTCGCCACTAGCCACGTTTGACTATTGAACCCTTGAAATTAGCCTAGCGAGCCCGAGGAGTGTCTGGGTGTTTAGGAGCAGCTACCTGGTGGTGGGTCTGAACCCTCCGCCTGGAAGCGGGGTGGGGGGATAGGTGGAATGCACACGGCGGAGGGAAATGAGGCCGCTGCGACAGAAAACAAAACTCGCCTCTGTTAGGCGCAGCTTACTTCCTGCACACTCCCGGTCCTTGAATTGTCACCTATACTGGCGGGGGGAGTGGGGTCCTTGGCAAAATCAAAATAAGAGTATTTTAGGCGCGCCTGGGTGGCTCAGTTGGTTGAGGTCGGACTTGGGCTCGGGTCATGATCTCACGGTCCGTGAGTTCGAGCCCCGCGTCGGGCTCTGCGCCGACAGCTCGAAGCCTGGAGCCTGTTTCGGATTCTGTGTCTCCCTCTCTCTCTGCCCTTCCCCCGTTCATGCTCTGTCTCTCTCTGTCTCAAAAATAAATAAACGTTGAAAAAAAAATAAATAGACATAGCTTCTCACTGGAGTCCAATTCATATAATATTGGACCCGTTGACCGATTCTAAACAAGTTGTTATGTTTTGTACGAAAAAAATGGTGTCATTATCCTCCCACAAGTCACGTCTGTGAAAAACTCAGAAACATCTTTTTTTTTTTTTTTTTTTTTTTTTTTTTTTGCTTTGTAAAATTTGGAAGATTTTTTAAAAAGCATTATACACGCTTTACTTGGCCATTATGGAAAACTGATAAGATGTGAGTAATCAAAAGGACGAAAAAATCATTATTGATCCTGCCATGGAAACTCCGGTTGAATTTTGTGATATATGCTTCCAGAGAAGTTTTTGTCCTATATGACTAATAAGGTCCTTTCTACATGCATGCACCTACATGTGTATTAAAGTGAGATCACTGGGGCGCTGGGGTGGCTCAGTTGGTTACGTGTCTGACTCTTGGTTTTGACTCAGGCCGGTCATGAGCTCACGTTTTGTGAGATCGAGCCCTGCATCAGGCTCGCGCTAACAGCCGGGAGCCTGCTTGGGATTCTGTCTCCCTTTCTCCCTTCCCCTCCCCCAGTTGTGCTGTCTCGTTCTCAAAATAAACAAACCTCAAAAAAAATAATAAAATAAAATAAAATAAAATAAAATAAAATAAAATAAAATAACATAAAATCTGCTTTTCTCTTTCCATGCAAGTAGATATAAACTTTTGTTTCAAAATATACAAATTTGCATACAATTTGTCATTTTTTAAAGCGGCATAATATTTCATTGTGTGGATAAGTCAGGATCAATTTAGCCATTCTCCTGTTGTACATTTAGGTTCACTTTTTCACCCACCATCATAAATAGCACTCTGTACGACATTATCGCATCCATTTATGCAAGCGTTTCCTTTAAAGTATTCTTTTGAGTGGATACTTAGGTTTGATAGGTAATGAAATAAAATATGATGATCCCTGTCTTTAATGTCAATAATGATAATAGCTGAGATTATTGAGCACTTCCTATGTGCTCAATATTATTTTAACTGCTATCTGAATTTACTCCTGGTGCACTCCTGTTCCTTGACTTCCCACCTATATTTGGGGACATCCTTGAAAACATTAATTAATTCTAATAAGTGCTACTATTATACCCATTTGCCATACGGTAAAACTGAGGCACAAAATAATTTATTCGCTTGCCCACTATCACTTAAGTAGTGAGGAGGAATCTGGATTTAAAGCAGTTTGACTCTAGTTTTTGCCTTCAACCAGAATCTCTACTATGCTTCCTCTCCATAAGTTTTGCTTTGGGTGCTCACATTAGAAATCCCGTTCACTGTTATTTCTCATATACAGGGCTGTGTCTCGGGCTTTTGCTACTCTTAGCGCATTGGAAAATATGGCGCCATTCAAATATCAAAAGGTTCCTGATAGACGAAAGGAATTCTTTGGTTTCGGCTAACCTCAATTTCACAGGCTGAAAAAGAGAAACACATAACATAACACATAACGGCAAGGAATTATGGCACCTAGTCAGTAATTACAGTAGCTGGTATTTTTCTCCTATTTCTATGCTAGTGCTCATTTCGTTGTGCCTCATGTTATAATTTCACATATCCCATTCATTTTCTGTTCTATAGGGCCTGGAATAATGTGTTTTAAACTCCAGAGAGATGCAAAGACATGATCGTATGACCCTATCTTGGCTGTAAAGTGCCTTCCTAGATCCCGTAGCTTCAACAAATAAAGAAGCCACCTCCGTCTGTGATGTTGTGATACAAGAAGAAAGAAATATTTAGGGTTTGTCCCTGGTTTCTGGCACACAGCCCCTAAAAACTCTTGTAATTTCCTGAGTGACGGATGTGATAGGAGCATTGGCTCTTATAATATTTGGTCTTAGGCCCAGCTCCTGACACAAGAGCTTTGAAGACCCTTGGAATCTCTGGAGTGATAAGTGTCTTTTCTGTGTGCTCATGAGATGGCCGGTAGCTGAAGGCCCCCAGGTAGCATCAACATCAGGCTGTGCTTGGCAGAAAGACCAAGGCCTGATGGGACGGTTAGAACTTTCAGCCCCACCCACCAACCTCCAGTGGGGGAGAAGGGCTAGAAATTAAGTTAATCACCAATGGCTAATGCTTTTCAATCACGTCCATGTACTAGAAAACTCCACTGAAAACAAACGATGAGGCTCAGAGAGCTTTTGGCTTGGCGAACAAACACGCTGAGGTGCCAGGAGGGTGGTGCACACAGAGAGGGCCTCGGTTATCTGTGTCCTTTGCTCCCCTGCCTTTCTCTATACATCTCTTCCATTTAACTGTTCCTGAGTTGCAACCTTTCTTCAACAGTAAATAAACTGTTTGCCTGAGTTCTGTGAATCATTCTCCTGAGGAGGAGGTTGTCACGATAGCTGGTCCATCTGAAGCAGGGGAGGCCCCAGAGACTAGTGACTGGTGTCTGAGGTTGGGAGGCAGTCTTGTGGGACTGAGCCTTTTACCTGTAGAGTCTGATGTCTGTCTCCGTGTCTGGAGAGTTGGAGAGTTGGCTGGTGTGGGGAACGAAACCTGGCACATTAGCTGTCAGAAGTTCTTGGGAGTAGAAAAACAGACCAGAGTGTCTATTTACTAAATGCCCATTGATTTATAAGAATGCTGGCTCTTGAGCTATGGCAGATCTCTGCAGTGGGGACCCTTTGAGGTGGCTCTCAAAAGACAACTACGTATGGACATTTAAGGGCTCATTTATGTAAAAGTCCTATGAAGGGACTGGATTATTTTTCTTAGTTTCTATTACTATCTTATGCTCTCCCTGATGGCTAAACGTCAAGAAGCAGCTAAAAGTTATATATATGAGTCCACTGAATCGTAGAAGTTAGGTTTCTACCAGTACGGGAAATGCTTAAGGATATTTTAACATTTAAAGTATTACAAGGGGAATTCAGAAAAAAAAAAAATGAGTGGCCTTAGGGATGTTGCATGGGCATGTCCATTTTTCGATAATATTCCTATGCCCTGCTCATTTTAATTAGTAACTGAAGCAAATATTAAAATCCATTAGATGATCAGTTGGGTTTGCCTTTTCATTTGGAAGCGCAGGCGTATCTGCTGAGAAATCTCGGGTGTGACAATGCAATCAAGACTTTAGAAAAGCGGAGCCAAACGCAATTGATATCCGTGCTCAGAGAAAATTGATTGTGATATTATTTATATCATTTTTCTCTGCATTCATTTCTCCATCCACGCATATAAAACTGTTACTTTCTGACTCATGGACTATAGACACTATAGATTATATGAAATCGGTCATACATTGAAGATTTTAGAACCTTAGGGGGAAAAACATGTTCTACCTAGTGATCCATCTTAAATAAAAATATCCATATAAAGAGAACTGATGTCCCTTTGTGCTTCCACGAGGCAGGAATCTGCTCTGTACTATGTTGCATTAACACGAGTGCTTGCCACACCCCAGCATGGAGGCCAGTCTCCGCCGACAGCGGTAACCAAGGGAGGGACGAGGCTGCAGCGGAAACCCACATTTGTATTTGTGAACCAACCCTTTCCCTTCCTATCTCCACACGGTCAAACGTGTGGCCAAAGGAGCCACAGAAGGGCATTGTGGCATTTGCCTGGGAAGGGCCCCCCAAAGCAGAAAACAGTCAGGCAAGAGATTGGCAACAAAAATGATCAGTTTTCATCAATTCCCATCCTTGTAAAATGCAGTCAGTTTTTATAACATGAAGTTTTTGTGGCAAAAAAAAAAAAAAAAATCTCCTCATCGCCGCATGGAGAAACGGGGCATAAAAGAACCAGCTGTAATCATTACATCTACAAGGTCCTAGAGTTTGAAGAGTAAACTATGATACAATAGGCTTCAAGATATGAGAGTCTGATCTGGTCCGCGAGCTCAGGGTCTCCTAGGATGAAATGGTTTTTCTTTCTTTATAGTGACTTCAACATACCATACAAGTCACTCGTTTAAAGCATATGAGTCAAAGGTTCTTAGCATATTCACAGAGTTGTGCAACCATCACATTTTCTTTTTCTTCGAATGTACTAAGTCATCACCCTGAAATCTTCTGTCGCCCCCTCTGGCCCTGGGCAACCACTAAGCTACTTTCCGTCTATACGGATTTGCCCCTTATGTACATTCTTATGAACGGGGTCATTCAGCCTGTGGTCCTTTGTAGCATGTGTGGCACTCCTCTTATTTTTAGAGCCAAGTAATATTCCATTGTGTCGATATTCTACATATTGCTTATCCATTCATCCACTAATGGATATCTGGGTTGTTTCCACTTCTGGCTGTCAGGAAGAATGCCGCCATGAATATTTGTGTGTGGAAATATATTTTTAATTCTCTTGGGGATATGTCTGGGAGTGGAATTGCTGGGTCATATGGTATTTCTGTATTCAATATTTTGAGAAACAGCCAAACTGTTTTCTGACGCAGCTGTACCATTTTATACTCCCCCAGCAGTGGATGATGGTTCCAATTTTCCCACATCTTCACCAACACTTGTTACTGTCTGTCTTATTGTCGCCATTTTAGTGACCGCGAAGTGCTGTCTCATTAGGGTTTTGGTTTGCATTTCCCTGACAACTGAGGGAACACTTCTTGACGAGTGATTAGAAAGGAAGAAGGAGAAAGGCTACTGGCGAGCTGTAGGAGGTGGGGCCATGTAAGGACAGGTATACGAGTGGTGCTGGGGCCTGACTCTTCGGACCACTGTCAAGTTAGAGGTTGCAAGTTGTGTTCCATTTTATAGAAATAACAGTGGGGAATGAGGTTCTAGGTGAACTTTCTGAAATCACGTGGTAGAGAATAAACTGGTCAAAACGACAAGTTATTCTAGAAGATGGATTGTTCGAAATGACTGATTAAAAATGAGAATTTCCCGGGCGGCTCAGTCAGTTAAGCATCCAACTCTTGATTGTGGCTCAGGTCTTGATCTCAAGGTCATGAGATTGAGCCCCATGTCGGGCTCTGCACTGGGCTTAAAGCTTGCTTGAGAGAGACAGAGACAGAGACAGAGACAGAGAGACAGAGAGAATTTCCAGTTGTGCTACGACAGTACAGAACAGTGGCTCTGAAGTCCTCATATTACTGCCACAGGGGGTGGCGAAAATCTAATGGGAAGGACAAGATAAACTCAGGGATCAATTCAATGTCTAACAACCTGTGAATCAATGATAAATCTTTTCAACCATTATTGAGCTCTCCACCCTCTACGTACATCCAGTAGATGGAATGCATTCTTTCTTTTGGGCTTGGAATTGAGCATTGATTTTCATTTCTCTGCACTTAGTATATACATAAGCACTTTACAATATTGTTTGGGGAAAAGGGATGGTTTTGCCACAGTTTTAAAGAAGCCACTAATGATAGCAGATGTGCATTCCGGAGGTCTGTCGTGGTTTCTCTCAGCTCTCAACTAGGCCTGAGATGTATCTAGTCCGCCACAAAAGTCACCGTGCTTCCTTGAGTTCAACAATGTATCTTCACAGTCTTTCGGCCAGCTCCAGCCCCAGCTGCCATCTCGCTGCAACTGCATGAGAAACCCGAGCAAGGTCCTCCCAGCTAAGCCCAGCCGGCCAAAACTGAGGGACAGAGTATAATGGTTGTTTTGCAGCACTAAATTGTGGAATGGTCTGTTCTGCGGCAAACATAACTGGAACAATGAAAGAGGGAATTGGTCAGAGAACACTAAGAGGTGTTCACGCTGGTCCTTGGATTGTAATGAAGCCCTTGTCTGCTGGTGCGACCTTCTCGAGCTCAGCTTCTCGGGTTCAGGAGTAGAGGGAATAAATAGTAAGGTTATGCAAGATTCTCATTTTGCCACATGGCGTGAAGAGACGGCAACCCCCCCCCCCCCAGGAATGATAAATGGGCATGCGATGAAACTGAATTTGATTTAGAAAGGAGAAAAGGAACCCAGAAAATGGAGGTGTGGTTCTCAAAGTTTTGTTGTCTAGGGCCAGTGTTACCCGAAGAATGAGATTGTTAAAAAAAAAAAAAAAAAAAAAAAGCTAATGCATTTTCTCTTTTGAGCTCTTGGCCATCTTGGTTCATTCCTGCTTTTGTGCCTTCCACTGTAATTACTTAGGCACCGAGTTATTCCCAGCTATGACGTGCTGACATTTAATAGGGCAATGGCCATCATGTTCTTTTGGACATCCAGGTAGCCCCCTGCCTTATGCTTTAAACAGGCTCTCAATATAAGTTTGGAGTGCTGCTCTTTCTTGACCAAACAGAATATTGCTAACACTCAACCGGTGCTCTGGTCTGGGGTCTAGATCTCTTTCGTCATTGCATTCAATCAAGTTCCACAAAAAGACAAGTGAAACTAATTTTCATGATTTTATTCTCGTCTATGCTCATATGTTCTAACTTCTGAGTTGCTTAGCCTGAATGTCAGAGTACTGAAGAAATTTCTACACTTGAAAAATTTCAGTATCTCTCTCCATGTAGATGGGTGAAAAGCCAGGCCTTCTTTTTTTATATTTCAGTTTGTACATCTCCTTTGGAGAACTATGAGACGTGTTAGCTGTTTCTGGCACCTGATTTGCACATGCATTCTGCGCTTTTCTTTTATTACAAATTTTTCAAGAGAATCACAGTCCACACTTTCAGGAACCCAAAAGTCTAGTGGAAGAGAGAAAGATGGAAACAAAATAGGTACTCTATATATCTTGAATGCAAAAGGAAAAAAAAAGATTTAAAAGTGATGATAGTAAGTGCCATTTATTGATCACTACCTATGTGCCAAGAATTGTGTTACACACTTTACGTGCATTTCATTTTGTTTTGTATTCCTAGGATATTTACTTCTGATTTTGTTGGGGAACCTATTTTAATAGGCTGTTCTTTTTAAAATGAACTTTCTTATTTTTCCTTCCCTTCCCCTATGTTTATCTGTTTTGTTCCTTAAATTCCACAGGAGTGAAATCGTGCGGTGTTTGTCTTTCTCTGACTTATTTCACTTAGCATAATACACTCTAGCTCCATCCACTTTGATAACAGAGAAGGAAGCAAACCTTAAGAGACTCTTAAATACAGAGAACAAACTGGGGGTTGCTAGAGGGGTGGGGGTGGGGGGATGGGCTAGATGGGTGACGGGCACCAAGGAGGGCACTTGTTGGGATGAGCACCGGGTGTCGTAGGTAAGTGATGAACCACTGGGTTCTACTCCTGAAACCATTGTCATATTATATGTTAACTTGGATTTAAATAAAATTAGAAGAAAAAAGGAAGTTTCTATTTTCCATTGAAGTATAAAGTTTATCATTTAAAAATTAAACACAGAAACGCAGAAAGTAGAAAAAAATTCCTGTTGTAGGCGTTTCATTCTTAAGGAACCACATAAGGTAGCCACTCCCACCCCCATTTTATTCTATTTTTAAAAATTTTTTAAATGTTTATTGTTGAGAGACAGAGAGGGAGAATGAGCGGGGGAGGTGCAGAGAGAGAGGGAGACAGAATCGGAAGCAGGCTCCGGGCTCCGAGCTGTCAGCACAGAGCCCGACGTGGGCCTCGAACTCACGAACTGCCCGTTTTAAAGATGAGGAAATGTCTAAACCTGCAACCTGACCAGACTGAGACATCAATGTATAATCAAGTCATTCTGCCGCGGGGCCAGAAGCGCGGAATAAAAGCGCGGAGGGGGAGACGCGAACTTGGCTCGGGGGCATCGTGGAAGATGAGAGAGCCGAGGAGGCCTCGGGGCCGGTCCCCGGGCAGAAGGCAAGAGCCGGGTCTGTGGGAGCCTCAGGCCACCGCGGATGAAAGACGGGAGGTGGCCGTTTGCCAGGGCCGGGTCGGGGGCCACGGGGACGGCAGCGCACCAGGGAGCGCGTGGACTGGGGAAGCCCAGAGGCAAGAGGCAGGGAGAGCAGGGTGGGCTGCAGAAGTTTCTGAAGGGCTGTCACTTTAGCGTCCACGTTGCACGGGAGGCACACAGACGCCCCGATTGGCCGGGGCAGAAGCCCAGGTGGGCGAGGGGCGCGGGGCTTTCAGGGCGCACATCCTCCTGCTGTTTGCGGACGGGTTGGCCACTGCGTTAGGGGTTCGGACGCTGCTTCTGCCGCTGCCTGCGTGTTCTCGGGTGATCCGTCAGCTTCCCAGGGCTGCCGTAACTGGCTACCACGGGCCGGATGACTTAAACACCGACGCGTATTGCCTCCCAGTTCTGGAGGCCAGGAGGCCGAGGTCAAGGTGTCAACAGCACTGGTTCCTTCTGAGGGCGGGGGGGGGGGGGGGGGCGGATAATCCGTCCCGGGCATTTCTCCTCGGCTTGGAACCGGCTGCCTTCCCCCCCGTGTCTTCATATTGTCTTCTTTCTACGCATATCTGTGTCCACACCTCTCCTGTTTATGAGAACACCACTCGTATCAGATGAGGGCCGCTCATAGGGACCTCTTGTTAACGTAACGACCTCTATAAAAATGCTATCTCCAAACATGGTCACATTTTGAGATGTTAACGGGTTAGCACTTCCACGTGGGAAACTGAGGAAGAGAGGACACAGTTCATCCCGTGACAGGCAAGTTACATCCACCCACCGGCTTCGTGAGCGCCCGCACTAATGGCTTACATTGGCAACCTGCTCTTGAGAATTCCTCTTGGTGAATGACGGCCGTCTGGCCAAGAGATGTGTGTGACGTTAACCTCCCACCTCTGGGAGTGCCAGATGCCTGACTTTGGGGGTGGAGGGTACAAAAGCCCCGTGGCCCTCTTGTTACAACGTGGAAAAACTCTGTGAGGTGATTTATGCTCCGCAGCCTTCCATACGCAACACCCCCCTCCCCTGCAAGGCATAAACCAAAGCTGAACGTTACCCGAGACCACAGGCTTCCTCAACTCTTTCCAATGTCCTGCTTTGTTTCTAGCTCTACCGTATGGGTTCCACCTGGAGAGCACACGCCCGAAAAGTCACATCCCCCTGAATGTCTACGTCAAGTGCTATTTCCAAGAAATCCAATCTCAGATATTACCTAATCTTTCTGTGCTCTCCTTTCCCGACCTGGCACATAGCAAACGGTCAATAAACGTTGGCTACCATTTCTCTCATTGATATGGCGTCTACTTTGGTATTTCATTACAGCAAATCATTAGATATTGTTGTATATTGCAATGTATCACAGCGAAGAGTAATGCTGATGCTTCATGATATTTTGGTAGTCCGGAGATTCTGCCTTGGGGAGATTTGACTCAATTATAGAGGCCTCGGACTTTGAGAGGATCTTAAAGTTCCTAACTCAAAGGGTTCGCCCTACCGAAAGATACTTACGTGCATAGTGAAAATTGGACATTGGGGCTTCAGAGAGCTAACCGAAGTCTATGGCAACAACTCTTAGCCAGACAAAATAATAGATTCTTTTAAAACATGCAACAATTTTGGGGCGCCTGGGTGGTTCAGTTGGTTAAGCGTCCGACTCTTGATTTCGGCTCAGGTCATGATCTCACGGTTCGTGAGATCGAGTCCCACGGCGGGCTCTGCACTGAGTGCGGAGCCTTCTTGGGATTCTCTCTTCCCTCCCCCTTTCTCTCTCAAATTAAATAAATATTTGTTTAAGTTTTATTTATTTTTTATATATATAATTTATTGTCCAATTGGTTTCCATACAACACTCAGTGCTCATCCCAACAGGTGCCCTCCTCCATGCCCATCACCCACTTTCCCCTCTCCCTGACCCCCCAGCGACCCTCCGTTTGTTCTCAGTATTTAAGAGTCTCTTATGGTTTGCAGCCTTCCCTCTCTGGAACTTAAAAAGTTCCAAATAAAATATGCAACCATTTGGAAATATTCAAATTAGCAGGGAGGAACATTACAGTGAGCTGGAAATGCTGTGGGGTCGGGTGCAGGTGAGAATCAACAAAACATGGGTTATAACAGCCTCCCTTTCAAGTATTATCAAATGTGAACTTGAGGACACACAAGGCTTACAAACAAATTCATCAACCCATTGAGACATCTCTAATGTGATACTGAGCAGCTTTCGCACAAGACCCAAGTAGAGAAAACAAAAAACGTTTGTATATTTGTTTGCCATTAAAAAATACCAATATTGACTCCACTGAAAAAATACATTCTTATTTTATCTTTATAGAATAAAGGTATAATATACATATATATATTTAATATATAATATGTAAATATACATTTAATATTTAATATATGTAATTTATCTTATAGAATAAAAGAATGGTAAATGAAAACATTGGCTTGCATTTTAGTTTGTGAAGAAGAAGCAACAGAAAGGTACTTTAAGATTTAAATTTTGGGGGCGCCTGGGTGGCTCAGTCGGTTAAGCGGCCGACTTCGGCTCAGGTCATGATCTCGCAATTTGTGAGTTCGAGCCCCGCGTCGGGCTCTGTGCTGACAGCTCAGAGCCTGGAGCCTGTTTCGGATTCTGTGTCTCCCTCTCTCTGACCCTCCCCCGTTCAATGCTCTGTCTCTCTCTGTCTCAAAAATAAATAAACGTTAAAAAAAAATTAAAAAAAAAAAAAAAAAGATTTAAATTTTGAAGTTAGGTATGATGGCGGTAACATAACACTTAACATTAATAGTTCCAACCAGAAAGGCCATGCCATTAACCTAACAGACGTATGAAGTCATTTTATCACATTCCTTACCCACCCAACACCTACTACAATGCCTGGCACGTTGTGTATACTCCATAAATATTTGTTGAATTAGTGCTGAGTTGTCTCATAAGGAAAAGGAAAAAAACCACACTTTTAGAAGGGCATTAGTTATATAAGACTATTTCCACCGGTCTGAAGCTTGCAGCCAACATATTAATTTTCAAAATATTCCAGCTCTCATTATTTCGGACAGTGAATAATACCTCTCCTGCCTTCCCCTCCTGAGCTCCGAACTGAAAGGGGTGAGGGGAAGGAGAGAGAGAAGGAGAGGGAGAGAGAGGACAGAAACAGACGGAGATCAGTAATCAGCTTGATTACTGATGAAAGCTCTAT
This sequence comes from Lynx canadensis, assembly GCF_007474595.2. NCBI lineage: Eukaryota > Metazoa > Chordata > Mammalia > Carnivora > Felidae > Lynx > Lynx canadensis. The sequence goes on along the minus strand of NC_044321.2, from coordinate 116,767,214 downwards.
TAGAGGATGTGGCTTACGTGTGTGGCTAACTGGGCTTCCTCTCACTTTCTGAAGTGGACACACTCTTCTCAGATTTCAGGCTTTCTGGGAGAGGCTAATGGATGTGCAGTAGAGCCTTACCACAAAGGCCAAGGATGAGGACCAAAATTCACCCTCCCTGTAGACAGGTGCATCCTAAGGAAGAGACTGGAAGAGTATGGGAGTGGGCTTTGTATGTCCAGTTCGTTCTCTTAAAGTAATTAGATAAGTCTATTCTTACTTAAGGACCAGCAAGTGACGTAGAAGAAAGAATGAGAGGGTGGAAAGAGGCTGAGAGTGTCACTCTAATGGAAGCAAGACATACTGATCCCTCTAACACTCACCATCGTCGTTGTTCATCCATCAACAAATGTACTTGGCTCTAACAATCCAACGTACATGTTGGAGCTGATGACCTGGTTCTGTTTCCACAATTATCACTCTAACACAGGCCATGAATCCCCTGTCCGGGATAATGAAATGGTTTCCAAACTGGCAGAACTTCGAGACAGCTGTGTAGGTTGTGCATTGGATTACTCCAGGGGTTCTATGGCACACCCTGGTGTGGCACAGTGCACAACGAGGGCAACTATATGGGACAAATTCCACATTACCAGTGCCTGTTATGTGTTACTGTAGGCTAATATTAGGTGTAGGCGATACAGTGATGAGAAAAAAACAAACAAACCCTGCTGCATGGAGCTTACATTCCAGCGGAGGAGGAGACAAACATGTATATGAATCAACACACTGATTTCAGACAGTGACAATTACTATGTGAATTTTAGATAGTGGCAGGAACTATGAAAATAGCAAATACCACGCACTGGAATACGGCTTAGTCCCCTACGGAACGGCTCAAGACTCTCTATAAGCTGTGCTTGGAAATGGGACTGGATCTTGGAGTTAATTCATGTTGGACAATAAGCTAAAAATGCTGGGCAAAAACCGTCTAGAAGGACGAGGAAGATTGATTTCCCAGAGGCCATTGCTCCATTGAGGGAACTGCTCCTCCCTTAAGAGACAGAGGTGAATTTTTACAGTCTGGGTCCTGGGAGTTCATAGGTGCATTTGATTGTTTTATTTCCAGGAAGTGCACAAACACAGATGCTTGTATATTCTACCCGTAGAACGTTTGGACAAGGATCTCCCAAACTGAGATGCTTACAGGGCCTGGGCAGGTAACGTAAATGCACGGAGGAGGCGAGTGGGGGAATCAACTCTCGTTTCCAAGGCATGCAACAAATTTGGACTTTTGTGTGAAATTTCTGGATTGTTAGCAGTTCTTTCTTAAAAATAAGCTATGTAGGTCAGACAACACACTTTCAAGCTGAGGGCAAGCCATTTTGACCTCTCAATCAGTCTAAGAACACCAAAAGAACTCTTTCATTGTTGAACACGAAACATGATTTGTTTCCTCGAGATACAGATGTGTGTATTCTCACATGTCTATTCTGAGAAGGCTGTTTGGAGAATGGTCTTTATTTTTGTGCATTTTGTTCTCAACAGCATTCCAGGCCCTAAGTCTATAAACCTCTGTGAAATAAAGCTTCGGCATGTATATTTCTACTTAATCTCTAGGCACTAAAAATGAAGACATGATCTTCAGAACCTGATTCTGAGGGCAAGAAAAAAAAAAATACAGAGGGATTAGAATAGTTCCCCGGGCTTATACTAAGTCTGTTAGAGTTAGCTCTTTTGCCCTTCGAAAATGACTAATTTAGATGCTTTGAGCTACTGGCCGCAGAGTGGACGATTCAGATCCCAATACTGGGCTCTCGCAATCTACATTTGATGTCGAAGAGACTCCATAATTGGAATCAGACAGAGAAGATGTGGCACGGGTGTTATGTTTCCATACTGAAATTTTAATGCAATTCAGGATTGCTGCCTAAAACCTCTTTCCATACGTGCACACGCACATACACGTTAAGTCGTTCAGCTAGGTTTAAAAACAAACACACAAAGCAGGGCTGATAAACACCTGACCGTGAGAGAGAGAATTTTTTTTTTCTGAGCTCCAAATGTATGGTTTTCAAACACTGCTATCTCTCTGAACCATGATTTTAACACATTTTGATCGACCGAGAGTGGAAAAATACAAGATAGTATTCTGAGACTTTGAAATCTCTGAAAATTCAAAGTCAAAATCTGTCATTAATATATTCTGTTTGCCTCAGTACTAACGGACATATGTTCCATCTGAATCATGCAGTTTCATGATGTTCCTAGGATTTGAAAAAAATGACATCAGCCTTCTCCGTATTGTTCCTTTACAGAGAAACACGCAGTTCTTCAATGAGCACTGTGATATGTACCGGGGTCATCTATGTTACTTTGTTTAGATAAGCTGATAAGCTTTCTTGACTCTTAAGGTGGAGGAAAAAAGAAATCAATGTTTCTGTTAGCAGGTCACGTCTTCATTGAATCGTTTTGTCCGAAGGCTGTTGCTGAGCTCACAAAGCAGTCTATACAATATGATGCAAAAATATATTTATAAATGCCGAAACGGAACAAAGAATGAGTGTCCGTGAGTAAATACATGTAATATTTCAGGTTGATTTTCAAAATGTAACAGAATCATCCACGTATCACCGTGCTACTTTACCTGCAGCTTCTAAAGGAACGTGGGGTTCATCGCTTGAAGAAGTCAGTACAAAAAGAGATGTTCTAAATAGTTAAAATTATGCTTGTGTCAGACAGTAAATAACATGTCTTTCCCAGTGTTGTCCTCTAGCAGGATACGATTATATAATTTATAACTATATTTGTTTCAAATATGTGATTCTTATGAAACTTACACAATGTGTAATTATAGATAGCCTTTATTTTAGAATTAACAACATCTAAAGGTACCGTATAACTGATGGATCCACAAGGGCTGAAAAGGCGTGAGGTTTGTAAACTGTCATAAGGACAACAACATAAGAGATTCTTTACACACGTTATCTCAAATTATCATAATTATCTCCCAAAGTGGGCCGCCATATTATGTTATTTTACAGATGAGAAAAATGAGGCTTACAGAGCTATTTTGAGTGGAACATAGATCTATTTAACTTCCCTTTGCTAAGGATGATTCATCCAGGCATATGGACTCTCAAAAAGTCAAAATATAGACATCAGGGTTCTCGCAATCTCCCCTAAATTTGTGCGTACGATTTCGTTTGTCTATAAATGTACATTTTAAAAAAGTAAAATCCATAACTTTTATGATACTCTCCAAGATATTGGTGACCCAGAAAAGATCCCCTGTGCAAACATTGAAATTTTAGATATGAATTCCGTAAGGGCCAGAGCCATGGGGTTTCTCTGACTTCTTCCATTCTATGCTGGCACGCAAAACATCTGATGACATATTCCTAAGTTAACAGTTATGAAGATACTTGTAATTAGATTTTCAAAACGCAGAAGGGTTTTCTTACAACCAGAAATAAGTGAAAAGGGGCAGGAGCCAAATCTTTATGACATAGTTTCGTGTTGCGGATACAGAGTTCATCCCGTCGAGTTGGTAAGATGGCTGAAACGGCCTGTCCGCAGAGAGCGTGGTTCCATTGTCCCGGCAGACATTGAGCTAATTAGTGGCAACAGGATATCACCTCTTAGGTTATTGCATTCAGGCGTCAAATTCAACGTCACCCAAATGGAACGTATCCTCTGAACTCCCCTCAAGACTTCTAAACCAACTCCCTTCAAGACTTCCTATTTACGAGACCGGAATCAACCTTCTCCCAGTTCTTCTTTACTCTAGAGGACACTTCAGATAGAAAATGGAGCACATACGAAGGCATCAAGGGGTGAAATACAACATCTTCTTTATCAGTTCACCCATAGACAGGCACATAGGTTGTTTTCATGCCTTGGTTATTGTGAATAATGATGCTTCAGTGAATGTGGGAGTGCACGTCTATTCGTGTCCTCTGCCCATTTTTAAGTTGTCGTCGTTGTCGTTAGTAGTAGTAGTAGTAGTAGTATTAGCTATTGAGTTGCAAGACTTCTTTGCAAATTTGCATATTAAGGTCTTACCAGAAATATTTTCTCCCAGTCTGTAAGTTGCCTTTTCATTTTGTTGACCATTTCTTTTGCCGTGCAGGGGCTTTTAGTTTGACACATACCACTTAGTTATTTTGCTTTTGTTGTCTATGCTTTGGCTCTCGTACCTAAAAACTTTGTTGAGAGCTTATATCGTGAAACGATTATTGAAAAGAATTCCCTTCCCCCCCTGAGTATTCTTGGCTCCTTTGTCAAATGTGAGTTGGCCGCACGCGTGGGAGCTTGTCTCTGCCCGCTCGATTCTGTCCCATTTGCTTTATGTGTGTTTTCAAGCCAGTCATTCTGGTGACTGTCAATAAGGCCAGAGCCAAAAGGATTGTTTTGTCCAGTTTTGTCTGGTACAGTCACGTGTCTTCGTAATACCGTTCTCTTCATTTCCAGCGAAGCTGCACGTAGCGGTGTTTGAAAGAAGCACTTCAACTTCTCTGTAACGTTTGTGGGGTCACCACCAGCGGAGCTCCCGTCCGTCGCCATACGATGCTATTACGACGTCACTGACTATATTCCCTACGTCGTACCGTTTGGCCCTTCTTAAGAAGCCACGCGGCAGGTAGAAAGGTGGGGTTTTTTCCTCCTGTACCTCCAGTTCTCAATCTCTTCTCCTAGCAGAACTTGTCACAAATGCAACGAGGGGCCCACACGCCTGCTTCATGGGTGTGGGGCAGACGCAAACATTCAATGTCATGAAAACATGATTTTTAAGGCCGAACTCGCAAGGTATTTTCGTATGTAACGTTTCGTATGGTGTTTTATTCACATATCTGTGATTCCCTAGCACGTGCTTTTTACCCTCCCCCTTGGGAATTCTCGCCCCAATCCCCAGCTTTGCCAACATTTTATTGACTTCTCAAGGCCCATGCTTTCCTGATTGGCAAAATGCAAGGGTGCCCTTCAATGCTTACCCCGTGGGCCTACGGCATCTGAAACCATTAGAGGCTTCACCTTTTTTGAATTGTCTCTTCCATGGTTTTCTGTTATTTTCTTCATCTGTCACTTATATTCTGTTTATCATCAGAAAAGATTTCTGTCAATTTGAAATACAGAGCTGCAGGTGAAAGAGAACGGATGAGATAAAGCCAAAAAGGAAATCTTCTATAGGGATATTCTCAGCCAATTTACCTCTTCTGCCTGATAACCAGGAAGTCCGAAATTTTTTTCATGCCAGAGTAGAAGATTTGCCTTACCCCGAATGGCTGATACATCCCTCTCATTCCTAATGATTTCGGGTTTTTTCTTCTTAGCTTTATCTAATCCTCTTTCTGCAGCTCTGTATTTCAAATTGACAGAAATCTTTTTCTCTGCCACCCCCCCAATCAGTCACCAAATCTTGTCGATTCTTCCAGGGACACCCCCTCTCCTTCTCTCCCAATGGCCTCAGATTCCTTGGATAACCTCAACACTGGGAAACCTAACTCTTGCCTTCGTCTTTCCGGCCCGACAAATATTCTTTTCCCTAAATCGTCCCTTTCTTCCTATTCTTTCTTTCTATAAAGGCTTCGCCATTTCACCCTTAGATTCCATCCCGTTAAACTCTGACACCTCCTATTTCCTTGCATGTTTGTTATCCTATATCTCTGTCCTTGAAGGTTCATTCTCCTCCTCTAGCCACATAGTTCTTTTAAGAGCCAATCCCAGGTTCCCCGCGTGCCAGAAATATTTATCTTGCTGCTGACACTCTAATTGCAATATTTAATTGTTACTTACTTACATTTCTATAAATCCTGAGATTGCTTATCTCTCTCCAACCAGATCATTAGCTCCCTAAGGGATGCCTCAGACATCTATGCGTTCTCCACGGCACCTAGTCTAGTAGATATTTTGTAAATATTTGGTGATTTGTTTTAGAGCTCTTTATACAATTGCTTCCCTACTCCGTGATATCTACAGGAAACTGCGCACACATTAAGGGAACAAGAGAAATGAAGAAAAGGTAGGATATCGTTAAATCAAAAGGCACCTTGCTCCCTCACCTTTGTATCAAAATAGACCTTACTGGTTTGCTGTTTTAACATCCACAGCAGTATATGCTCCAACCAGCACCTGGAATCGATCGAGAAGACAGGGGCTGCCACGAAGTGCTGTTCCAGAAGTATAAAATGCCATCGCTGCCATTGTAATAACACCAGGGAAGGTGGAATTACAGAATTGAAATGGGCCTGCCTTTCCGAGTTGAGCCTCTGTGTGAACAATCATGGGCCAGAAGAGCTGTGAGGGCCGTGAAGACTCATATAACCTGAGTAATTATTTGCTTACGGTGGGATATCTCGTGGAGGGAATAAGGACAGCAACGACCACCATTTATTGCATTCATACTGTGTGCCAGGCACTGTACTAAATGCTTACATGAATGATGGAATTTAATCCTCCCGAGCATGTTCTAAGATAGAGACCATTCGTTTTCTGTTTTACAAATGAGGAAATCGAGACAAAGTAACTTGCGCGAAGTCATAGCTAAGAAATGAGTCCACTGGGATTTGAATGGATGTAGACTGGCACCCAAGTTCACATGATTTACTAACCTGCAATAGTTCTCTCGCTGTTTTCTTGCTTTATATTAATAGCCTGACTCACTCAAAAATCTAGGTAGAGATTTCTTTAATCATTTTTTTCTTTTATTTTGGAGAAAGAGAGAGAGAGAGAGAGAATCCCATGCAGGCCCCACACTCAGAGGGGAGCCCAACGCAGGGCTCGATCCCACGACCCTGGGATCATGACCTGACCTGAGCTGAAATCAAGAGTGGGACACCCAACCTACTGAGCCACCCAGGCGCCCCCTACGGAGAGATTTATTCTAATCACGTGCTTGCATGCATAAACGTACCGTTTCAGGAAAGGGGACGGACAAAGTGTTTTATTTCAGATTACTGGCCACCGTTAGAAAAAGGCTTTGGGAATTTTGATACATTCAAACTTGCCCTCAAGTTCCAAAAAAGGCTTTTACGTGGAGATGCGAACTAAAAAAAAAAAAAATCCGCTAGTTGTAACAGTCCTCTGCTGGATTAAAATCTCAGGCACATGGGCTGAATCCATTCTGCATGTCTCAGTATGGATGGTGGGTGATGCCTGTGCTATTCCAGGGGCTTTTCAACGAGTGCCTCTTCTTGTTCATCTGGTTACCACTCCGGTCTGTTTTCTCGTGCTGAAGACTATTCGTGTGCCAATCGTGAGATATCAGATTCCATCCTTTAGAAAGCTAATGGAGATATTTTTAAACTTTGTAAACTAGCAGTTCTGTCTCATAGATAACATAAGGCCTATACGCCAATGCACTGACATGTTCTTTGGATTTAAACAGAGTTTCTTATGTCATGTCAGAAAACACATGCCGTGCCAGAAAATGGTTTCATTCACTGCGGTAAAGAAATTTGAAAACATCCATTCAATGCTGTGGAAACTGGCTAAGATGTACTCAAAAGAATGAACGCATGTGATAACAATAACCACATGGGGATTGATAACAGATAATAATGTCACAGTTTGATTCATAAATTCCTTGGGTACTGGGGCCATGTCTGATTTGTCTTTGGATTTAGTATCTTCGGATACTAAACGGTTGTTTGTGGAGTTCATGTGGTCACCCCTAGGAATTTTTCTATATCCCTCAAGCGGGCCTACGACTTGCAATCAGGCAAGAGGCATATCTCAGGTGAATGTGGACAGTACAACATTTTTACCTCATAGAACAGTTTCCTCCACTCTCTCTTTTCCCCATCTTTACCAGCATTCATTTTTAAAACATTCTTCCTGGTACTGAAATAAATTTTGGGCTCCTCAAGGCTCTACTTATAAAATAAAATTTAAAAGATAATGAAATTACTGTCACCCTTAATTTTCCCTGTGTTTCACAGGTGGATCTGCTCCTGCATCTCGGGGGTCCTACGTATCCTCTTGCTATACAGAATTTACTTTCGTGGAACCCCTTCCTTGTCGACGCAATGCATGGGACTGTGCTCCTCCCTCAGCGTCCCCACCTAGCACCTCATTTCCCTACTAAAGCCAAGACCTATCGTAAGAATCATCCCATCCTTTTAGACCCAAACACTCTAAATATTTTTTGACGACTTTCAGGTATCGGGTTCCATATCTTACAAAGATACCTCAAGAAATCTCTTAAAAACCATTCTTCCTGGATAGCTTAGCCTCAGTTCACCATTGTTTTCCCCTACAATGTCAATCTGCCTTTATTTCCACCTGGTGTATTTTTCATCTCTGACGTTATCATTTTTCTTTGTTTCTCACGTATTTACTTAACTTCTAGAACATAGAGGATACAGTTAAAACTTTTTAAAAAGTGAGGTACCATCGGTACCTCAACATTAGCTTCAGGTGTACAATGTAACGATCCAGTATTTGTATATACTGTGAAATGATCACCACAATGTGTCCAGTAAACATCCATCACCATACACGGTCACGATTTTTTTCTCACGATGAGAAGTTTCAAGCTCCACTGTCCTAGCTGTTTTCAAATATGCAAGACAATATTGGTAACTATAGCCACCGTGCTGTACATTACATCCCCGTGGCTTCCTCATCTTATAAACGGAAATGTATTTGTTTGTTTGAACCAGGCTCCGTGCCAATGTGGGGCTTGAACTCATGACCCGGCGATCAAGAGTCGGACGCTCTACTGACTGAGCCACACAGGTGCCCCTTTATAACTGGATATTTGACCTGTTCACTCTATTCATTTCTTTTTTTAAAAAAAAAAAATTAATGTTTATTTACTTTGAGAGAGACAGAGCATGAGCAGGGGAGGGGCAGAGAGAGAGACACGGAATCCGAAGCAGGCTCCAGGATCCCAGCCGTCGGCACGGTGCCCGACGCGGGGCTCGGACTCACAAACGGTTAGATCGTGATCTGAGCTGAACTTGAACACTTAACCAACTGAGCCACCCAGGCGCCCCTCACTCTATTCATTTCTATCTTTCATCTCTGCCATTTTAGTTTTTCTTTATATTTGCTGTATCTACTTAACTTTGAGAACATATAGAATATAGTTATGACTGGTTTAGTGTCCTTGTCTGCTGTTTCTGACATCAGGGTCAGTTATGCGTTGGCTTTGAATGACCGATTATTCTCGCTATTCTAAGTCACGTTTTCCTGCCTCTTTTCGTGTCTGGTCATCTGTAACTGGATGCTAGGCATTGGGAACTTTACCTTCTCGCAAGGTGAATATCCCTGAAATATTTGTTTTTCGGAGCTAGTTCGATCCATCTTCCTTTTTCTATTTTGTAAGCAGGACCTGAGCAGCGCTGTTTCCTCGCTACGGAGCCCAGTCCTTTCTGAGCTCTTACCAAATGCCCCGTGGATTAAGACTCTGCCAGACTGGCTGGCGGGAACTGAACTCTCCTGGTCCTGAGCAGTGAGCACTGGCACCGTTAAGCCTTGCAAGATGCCCTTGGGCAGTTCTTTACGTCCAGCTTTCCCCTTCTGTGGCGCCCTGTCCTCTCCAGGACTCTGTCCTCTGGACTGTAGGTATCTTGCTCCTCAACTCGGACGTTCCTGCAGGTTGTGCCTGTGTATCTCCCCCCTGCACCGTGGCCTGGACATTTTCTCAAGGCGGGAAGCTGGGGCAATCCTACCACTCACTTCATTTGTTTCCTGTGTCTCAGAGATCACGGTCTGCCATTGATTATCATCTTGAAAACCATTGTCTCATATATTTTTTGGCTTTCGTTTGTTGCCTCAAATGGCCAGGTAAACCCAGTCTCTGTTATTTCATCTTTTAAAAAAAATTGTTTAGTGTTTTATTCATTTTCTGAGAGAGAGAGAGAGAGAGAGAAAGAGAGAGAATGAGAACAGGGGAGGGGCAGAGAGAGAGAGAGGGAGACAGAGAATCCGAAGCAGGCTCCACGGCCCCGGAGCCTGATGTGGGACTTGAACTCACGAACCATGCGATCGTGACCTGAGCTGCAGTCAGACGTTTAACCGAGTGAGCCACCCAGGCGCCCCAATCTGTTCTTCCATCTTGGCCGGAAGTACCATCATATATTTTTTTTAAACAGGTATAGTGTTATGTATATTTTTATGTCTTCCGTATCAGACTTTGGTAAGTTGTATTCCCAAAGGAATGCTGTCCATTTAAGTTATTTAATTTAGTGGCATGAAATTGTTTATAATATTTCCTTATTTTCATTTTAACATCAGTGTGATCTGTAATAATTTCCCTCTTTCATCCCTATTATTGGTTTCCCTTTTCCCTCTTTAATTCTGGATCAATCTTGCTAGGTGTTTATCAATTTTTAATCAGTCTTTTTACAATTTTTTAATCAGCCTCTCCAAAGATCATTTTTTTTTTTACTTTTTTGACTTCCTCTATTTTTTGTCTATTTTCTATTTTATTGATTTTTCTTTCTTTTCTTTTTAAAAAAATTTTTAATGCTTATTTATTTTTGAGAGAGAGAGAGCACAAGCGGGGAGGGGCAGAGAGAGAGAGACACACACAGAATCCGAAGCAGGCTCTGGGCTCTGAGCCATCAGCACAGAGCCCGATGCAGGGCTCAAACTCATGAACTTTGAGATCATGACCCAAGCCGAAGTCGGAGGTATAACTGACTGAGCCACCCAGGCACCCCTATTTTATTGATTTTTCACTCTTCGTAATTTCCTTCCTTCCACTTACTTTAGGATCAATTTTTTCTTCTTTTTGTAGCTCTTCATGGTGGAAACTTAGATCGCTAAAACTGAAACTTTTCTTCATCTTTAATATATGCATTTATAGCTATATTTTTTCCTTTAATCATTGCTTTAGCTCATTCTTAAAGTCTCATATGTTACGATTTTATTATTGTTTGAGTCCAAGTAGTTTATAATTTTCCTTGTGATTTCTTCTTTGATCTATGTGTTACTCAGAACTATGTTGTTGAATCGCCAAATGTTCGGGCATTAAAAAATGTTTAATTCCATGGGGCGCCTGGGTGGCGCAGTCAGTTAAGCGTCCGACTTCAGCCAGGTCACGATCTTGCGGTGCGTGAGTTCGAGCCCCGCGTCAGGCTCTGGGCTGATGGCTCAGAGCCTGGAGCCTGTTTCCGATTCTGTGTCTCCCTCTCTCTCTGCCCCTCCCCCGTTCATGCTCTGTCTCTCTCTGTCCCAAAAATAAATAAACGTTGAAAAAAAAAATTAAAAAAAAAAAAGTTTAATTCCAGTGTAATTAACATACACTGTTATATTCGTTTTAGGTGTACAATATAGAGATTCAACACTTCCATATATCACCCTGTGCTCATTGCCACAAGAGCACCCCTTAGTCCCCATCACCCGTTTCACCCATCCCCTCACCCACCTCCCCGCTCATAACCATCGGTTTGTCTCTTTTTTGGTTTGTTTTGTTTCTTAAACTCCACATATGAGTGAAATCATATAGCATTTGTCTCTTTCTGACTTATTTCACTTAGCATTATATGCTCTAGATCCATTCATGTTGTTGCAAATGGTAAGATTTCATCCTTTTTTATGGCTAAGTAATATTCTGGTGTGTGTGTGTGTGTGTGTGTGTGTGTGTGTATACACATACCGTATCTTCTTTATTCACTCAAAATCAATGGACATTTGGGCCCTTTCCATAATTTGGCTATTGTTGATAATGCTGCCGTGAACGTTGGGGTGCATGCATCCCTTTGAATTGGTGTTTTTGTATTTTGGGGGTAGATATTCAGGAGTGTGATTCCTGGATGGTAAGGTAGTTCTGTTTTTAATTGTTTAGGAAACTGCATACCGTTTTCCACAGCTGCTGCCACAGTTTGCGTTCCCACCAACGGTGCCAGAGGTTTCTTTTTTCTTCACAGCCTCAGCAACACTTGTTGTTTCTTGAGTTTTGATTTTAGCCATTCTGATAGGGTGTCAGGTGATACCTCATTGTACTTTTGATTGGCATTTCCCTGATGATGCGTGATGGTGAGCATCTTTTCATGTGTCTGTTGGCCATCTGGGTGTCTTCTTTGGACAAATGTCTGTTCGTGTCTTCTGCCCATTCTTAAATTGGATTATTTGGCTTTTTGGTGTTGAGTTGTATCTGTTCCTTATGTATTTTGGATACTAAGCCTTTATCAGATATGTCATTTGCAAATATCTTCTCCCTTTCCACAGCTTACCTTTTAGTTTTGTCGGTTGTTTCCTTCACTGTGCAGAAGTTTTTATTTTGATGAAGTCTCAATAGTTTATTTTTGCTTTTGTTTCCCTCACCTCAGGAGACGTATCTAGAAAGATGTTGTTATGGCCAATGTCAGAGAAATTACTGCCTGTGCTCTCTTCTAGGATTTTTATGGTTTCAGGTCTCACACTGAGGTCCTTAATCCATTTTGAGTTTATTTTTGTGTATGGTGTAAGAAAGCGGTCCAGTTTCCCCAACACCTTTTGTTGAAGAGACGTCTTTTTCCCATTGCCTATTCCTGCCTCTTTTGTCAAAGATTAATGGGGCGTATCATTGTGCATTTATTTCTGGGCTTTCTATTCTGTTCCATTGATCTATATGTCTATTTTTGTGTTAGGCATTTCTTAAATATCTTGTTATTGATGGTTTCTAATTCAATTTCATTTTGGTCAGAGAATATATTTGGGGTGATATAAAACCTTCTAAATATATTGCAATTTATTTTATGGCCTAGAATGTATATTGCAGTTTGGGGACATACTACTATTCAGTAAATATCAATTATGTCATATTGGCTGTTCACATCTTCTCTGTACTAATTTCTTTTTTTCTATGTGTTCGAACAGTGGCTAACAAAGGAGTTTGTAAATATCTGTGTTTATTAATTCATTTATTTCTCCCTTCATCATATCTTTTTTACCAACTGTGTATTAGAGTCCCAGCTATGCTAATCCTCAACTCACTGCCTCTGGGGTCTGGCCCCACAGTGTGTTTCTTCCAAGAGTAGGCATTAATGAGTCTAAGATTCCTTTTTCCCCTCACTGACGTAGCACGGTTCACGCTGTCTCCTACTCGAGACACAACCTAAGGAGTTCAATGGACCCCCCCCCTCAAATTATAATTTTTCTCCCTTTAGTCCAAATAGTTTCATGTTACTTTAAAAATATCAGGACCGACAGCCTCTTATTAGGGTGTTTGCAGTAGGCGAGGATGTGTTAAATCCACTTAGTTGTAGTTCTGACCAACATGATAACATGTGAGTTGAGGGGTATGCGCATAATGGTTTCAGGTTGTGGGTAAAGAGCTGACGGAACTAAATGGCCCCATTCGCATTATGCTCATACCCCTCCACTCACAGGCCCAGAATGTGTTAGTCTTCCGGTTTTAATCAGATGTAAATCTTCTTTTGGGGTAACAGATAATCCTAGGAACCTCTGCTCTTAGAAGATGACTTTGTACGTGGAGGTAAAGGGCTAGCACTGTGACCACAAAGAGATAAAAAAACAAAGCACCGCCTCCACTTGGCATATCCAAGCTTCCATAGTGTGAGTCCAAACGATCACATCTCCCGAAAGAGGTAACTTTGCTCTAGAGAGGAGGGAGAGGCCTCAGCAAATGTCCATGTATATTGGATAGCACTTATAGATCCTATTAGAAGGCTCATCTTAATAGTTGGCTTTTTCATTTCCTTCCATAAAACTGAATACTTTTTTTTTGTCACATGGAAGAATAATGGCTCGCAACAATGCCTCTTTGATTTGTGCGAAGCCCAGTCTTTTCCCGAGGAGTGCAGTTGTCAAGGACATTGTCACTGTTGCATTGTCCTTCAGTACTGAGTGTTGAACCTGAAGACCCTAGGAAGTTTTCTTTGCATGCAGTCAAGTCTCTTGAAAAGATAACAGGCAACTGGTGGGGAAACGGAGCCTGAGGTCCTCTGCAAATGTTATATTCTGCCTTCGTTACCGCTTTATGATGGAATGCAAGAACACTGCTGTGGAGTCTGTGCTTCGGTCTAGCAGTTCATTTTCTCATCAGCAGTTTATGTCTTGCTCTGGATAATTAGTGAGGTCTTGGAAGGAATTAGTCTGGTGTTTGGGAATGTGTGCGCCAAGAGAATACACATACATTGAGCTAGAAAAGAAATGTCCTCATTTATGAGGGGACTGAGCAATGTGAGCGGCATGCACATAGAAATTGAACTCTGAGATCATTCACATGAGTTTCCCGTTAGACCCATACAATTGTCCCATTTATTGCTTTTTTGTCTCGAAGACTGACCTGGGGTCATCATGTTTCTAATGTTATACCACCGCATATATCCAAAGCTACTTTTTCATTAACCCACCGTCACCCTGCATAAACTGAAGAAAAAGACTCATTCCCGCTCAGCAGCCTGGGGATGTGTCAACCAGAGGCTATAATTGATCAAATGAACTCGTTCCGTTTACACGGCTAAAATGTGTGCAGGACTAACCCACACACACACTCTCCAGATGATCCCAGGCATCCGGAGAGTCATACGAAACCTAGGCGGCCCAGTATTCTGTCTCTGGGATGCGTCGTACGGGGCTATGTTTCGACCTAATCCCATCTTAGTACAGTTACTTCTCTGTCTTTCTAAAATGATTATTTCCATTGCATTTTGTAGAATCATGGTTCCAGCGGGGAGTAACCTTCCCCTAAGGTGATGCAAGGGAAACCACTTTCATGAGGAGACTTTCTAGAGATGTGAGGCAGGATGAAGGGGACTGACAATGGATGTTGAGGTCCCGGAGACTACCCGACAGCCGGAAACTGTTACCATCGCTAGGGCTAGAAAAGCGAAGGGAGGTAAGGGTGCTTCTAGACAGAGTAACTCGCACAACGGCACACAGCTAAGAAACGGCTAAGCCAGGGGCGCCCGGGTGGCTCAGTCAATCAAGCGTCTGACTTCAGCTCATGTCATGATCTCATGCTTTGTGAGCTCGAGCCCCATGTTGGGCTCTCTGCTGTCAGCACAGACCCTGCTTCAGATCCTCTGTCCCCCTCTCTCTGCCCCTCCCGCATTCACACACTCTCTCTCTCTCTCTCGAAAATAAGTAAACATTAAAAAAAATTTTTTTTAATGAGTAAACTGGGATTTGAATGGAGATAGACTGGCACCCGGGTTTACATGATTTACTAACCCGAACGAATTCTTCTTTTGCTACTTTCTTGCTTTATATCAATAGCACGACTCACCTAATAATCTAGGTTGAGACTTATTTTGATCATATACTGGCATACGTAATCATATTGCTTCCGGAAAGCAAGGATGAAGTGTTTTATTTCACGTTACTGGCACCTCTAAAGGTTTGGGGAGCTGAGAATGCCACATGGAGAGGCTGGGAAGGAGTTGGGGAGAAATACCACCCTTAGCCTTCTCTCTCCCCATCCTCCGATGTCCAGTGGGCTAAAACCCATCCAGAAGACAGCAAGGGAGCAAGGCTCTGTCTCCAGTATACACAACAGGCAGGAGAAGGTGTAAAGTGGGCCCCCATAGGGTGGAGTGGAGGGATGGAGAACAAGTCGACATACATTTAGAGTTTCCTGCTTTTGCACAGAAGGATGAGGTGGCCCGCCAAGCATTTGAACTTGTTCCATGCCTCCCTCAGCTTTCGGCCGGACTAGTGCAAGTTTATCCTAAGCAGCCTCCCCGCATCCACACACGGCTCCATCCAATCAGAATGGATGGATTCTGATGGGAAACCATGGAGGCCAGAGAAATCAGTTCAAAACAAAACAAATGAATAAGCAAACACAAAAAGCAGAAGTAGAGCGCTAAATTCGGAGAACAAATGGACCATTGCCAGAAGGAAGGGGGCAGGGAGATGAGCAAACTGGGGGGGAGGAGGAGGGCGAGATGCGGGCTTCCAGGTGTGGAATAAGTCACAGAGGGTGGCTACGCATGGGGCGAGCACCGCAGAATGTAGACGCTTGTGCAATCGCTATGTCGTACGTCTGAAACTTCAATCCGAAAACGAAGACAATAGCATCAGTAAAGGGAACTACATAGGGAAAAAACCCATCTGCTATACCTTGCCCTCCGCTGCCCCCTCTGCTCAGCACTAAACCTTTCAGTAGATTCCATCGCTTTTAGGACAGGAGCCGAAATCCCGACCAGAGCCCTTCGTGTCCTACACGGTCCAGTCCCCGCCGAACCCTTCAATCGCGTCTTATCCCCTTCTGTCCTTCGTTCAGTTCCCCGTGGCAGGACTGCCTTTCTTTGCCTCCTGCCTGATTCAGAACCTTTGACATGTTGCTCTTTTCTCCCGGAATATTATTCCCGCTTTTCCCCGTCTCTTGGTGCTTCTCATCCCTCGGATTTCATCTCCAAAGTCACTTGCCCGCGGAAGCCCTGACAGAATTCCTAGGTCCACGTAGCTACCAATTTATTTATTTATTTATTTATTTATTTTTGAGAGAGAGAGAGAGAGAGAGAGAGCACGAGCCACCCAAGCGCTACCAATTTTTATAGATTTTGCTTATATCATGTATATCTTCTTCATCGAAGCTTCTCGGTGTGAAATTCCACTCGTATCCCTGTGACGATCGGCTTGATTTCCATCTCTTGTACTGGATAATAAGCACCACGGAGCAAGGAACTTGTCTGGTTTTGCGCTCCGTTGTACTCCGGGCCCTGACTCAGCACGTGCACATGATAGGCCTTCAGCAAATAGTCGTCAACCATGTTGCAAGATGCATCGTACGCACCTGAAACTAAGATCACACTATGTGTTAACTACACCGGAATTAAAGTTTTCAAAAAAGACACCCTGTGCTCATCAGCTGGAGTGCCGGATGTTCATACCAGATAAGACACAGGCATTAGCCGGTCTGGGTACGTGATCAGTTTTGAATTGATTATTCAGCTCTCCACGCAGAAAAACATACCACAATATACCCACAGTTTACATTGGCTCTTCATGGATTTTACAAGTAAGGCGATCTTTTTTTATTTGTATTTTCAGGGTATGTCCTTGAAATGTCTGAGCTAAAATCATTGGTGGCATTATTATGCATCATAGAAATTGTGTTTCTAAGAAAGAAAAACAGAAATTTCTCTGAAAACCGTGTTTAAAAAACACCTTTTTACTATCTTGCCTTTTTCTTCCTATAACACGCACATTTTCCTGGTCATGAAAAGAATGCCAGGCCAAAGGCGTGAACGTGAATGCATAATATTTAAAATTAATTCAAAGTAAACGTTCTTTCAGAGAGGAAAATTGTTATATCAGGAGAAATGCTGTCTGCTTCCTAAGAGACCGTTCTAAACAAATAATTATAAACCACATTTTTGACGTGGCCGATGAAGTTCTGGATGGCAGGATATTTTTGTAATTGGTTTAGCTATGTTCGGGGAGACATGACTTCAGCCCCGTTACCACATCCCTTATTAAGGCTGTTTCTACACGGGCCACAGGGAATCTATATGAGGGAAATACCTTGGAACGTTGTTGAATTAATTTAGTTAGCGACAATTACTTTTGACATCCCCGGGAGCAAGGAAAAAGGCACAACTCTTTCAGCACCCCTCTTGGAACGGGGAATAAGGTGGTCCATGTGAGTGAGAGGACGGACAGGAAGCGCCTAGCTGGGGGAGAAGAAATACTAGCTAATATCACACAGTAGACACTTTGTAAATATTAGTTCCCTCTCTCTCCATTCCTCGAGGCACTCAAGTTGTCAGGGAAACACTGATTACAAAAGGACAGTCACGGTTACAAGGGCGTTTCACGGGGAAAGGTAGTGCACTGCCTTTCTTTGTATTCCCTCTCAGCCGGGCAGGAAGGAGACAGGACGCAAGGGTTCAAGGTTCAAGCTGAGAAGGGTCGACGGGGCGTTAGAAGCTCCAGGCGAGAAAGAGGAAGGTGCGGCTTGCAGAGACAAACGGTGTCCAGATCATCACTCTGGTGGAAAGGCAGGAGTGAGCGGCTTGTAGCTTTTAAAGCAGGAGTACCCGATTTCCCATTGGATTCTTACCCAGAATTGTAACACATGAAAAAGATAGGGGCGCCTGGGGGGCTCGGTTGAGCGTCCGACTTCGGCTCAGGTCATGATCTCATGGTTCGTGGGTTCGAGCCCCATGTCTCTGTGCTGACAGCTCAGGGCCTGGAGCCTGCTTCGGATTCTGTGTCTCCCTCTCTCTCTGCCCCTCCCCCCCTCAAAAATAAATACACATAAAACATTTTTTTTCTTTAAGGGTCACAAGAAGGGGTGCCTGGGTGGCTCTGTCAGTTAAGTGTCAGACTTCAGCTCAGGTCATGATCTCATGGCTCGTGAGTTCGAGCCCCACATCAGGCTCTGTGCTGACAATGCAGAGCCTGCTTGGGCTTCTCTCTCCCTCTGTCTCTGTTCCTTCCTCCCTTGGGCTCTATCTCAAAAAAAAAAAAAAAAAAAAAAGATAAAAAGAAGAACTCATGTGGTTGTTGGCACAAAGGGGATTGGGATTACATGCCCACCCTCTCGTTCTTTCCACCCAATGCCACCCCACCCTGAAACTTTTGTAGTTCTACAAATAACACTGTAGCAGTATAGCCCAGCACACCGGCCACAGGGGATTTATAGCCAAGTCTCTAAGGAAAACTGAGAGGTTTTCCAACTGAAGTTTAGGTGGAGAGGGTACTTAATTTGTGCCTAGGAATGCCTTGCTTTAATTGTATCTTTCATTCATCGCTAATTCCAAAGATTGAATTCCTAAATTGGCAGTAATTGCTGCTTTGGGAATGTCAGTGCTTTTTGTTAAATATTTTATTTTACGGGAAAAAGACTAGATCGTTTGTTAAATTATTTATTTTATTGAAAAAAAATGGATAGATGCTTAAATTGCTGACTTGAGATAAGTATAGAAAAGGGATTATATATAAATCGAAACCTGTCTTCGAGATAGGTGGGTTTATACTACTTTTGCTAAATAGCAAAGTTGCTTTAAAAACGTGAGAAGAAATTAAGGAAATCATGCGTTGTGCCCACTGTTCATTTTATTTAACTTCTGTTTGGACTGACAACAGTTTTAAACTTCCATTTAACTGTCAGCTGACATCCCTGAATGGGACCCCTAAAATACAGCATTATCAACAAAGCCCATCGTAAAAAACTAAAAACAAAACCAGACACAAAGCCCCCCTTTTCCAATCCCAAGTGGATGCATGCTATGCTGGTGCAGGCTATAGTTCAAAAGCAAAGGTGGGAATAAAAGCAGAGAAGAAATGCTTTGTTTTCCTGCCACCAAATGTACCACTCTTTTATACGTGTACCTGTGTAGTCTGCCCCCAACTTCCCACTCAAATGGAAGATGTGACTCTAAAATGAGTTAGCGTCATATGTTGAGTTCTGGCCATCAAAATGAAACCAATGGGACATGGACCAAGGCAGTTAGGAGTCTGTACATTTGCCATGTGCCTTCTCCCTCCAACCTCTAAGACTGTAAGTGATGGACTTGTATTCAAGTTTATTACCACAGCATAGGCTTTACCATTCTAGCCCGTCCCAATTAACATAGATGGCAATGGGTTTTGTCAGTTTCTCAATGATTTCATTAAGTTTCGAGAACTACCATATGTTACGTCCTTGGCTCTGCTGTTCTGTATGTTAACTTTTCCTTACTTTTAGCTCTGCATTTATCTCTATATTGATCAATAGATCAGATCCTAAGAAAAAGGTAAAGGCATAAAAAATAATTTAATTTGGTTCTGATCCAGCATTTCCTAAAGCGTTTTTCAGGAAGCATGATTACCTCTGGGACATCTGAATATGTATACCTGAATTTCCAAGCTTATATAATTTTGGAAAATGCTACATTCTATGGATCCCTCTTGGAGACATTTGACATATATTACCATACTAAAGGCTCTGAACAGACCTGTAATAAGGAAGCCAAAGTTACAATGCAAGTGTTACCTGCATTTATTCGACCAGGAGTTCTGTTTCCTGCAAACATTTCTTAGAAGTGATTCCATTTGCGCAAAAGTAGTTATGCCGATAGCCTGAGAAAGAAAGTCCTGCAATTTCACTTAGAAAGATGAATTTTCACCAAAAGAACACTAAATTAGTCAGAACTCTACCAAACAAACAGAACGGCAGTTAAATAGGTGTGCTAGTTTCCTAGGGTTGTTGTAAACATTACCACAAAATAAATGGCTTAAAAGAGCAAAAATGTATTCTTTTCACCCTTCCAGAGGCTAGAAGTTCAAATTCAAGGCGTCCACAGGGCTGTGCTCCCTCTAACAGCTGTAGGGAAGAATCCTTCCTCGGTTCTTCTGGCTTCTGGCGGTTGCTGACAATCCTTGATGTTCCTTGGCTTTCTTCTCTATGTCCCTTCTGTGTCTTCAGCTCTCCCTCTCCTCACAGGGGCGCTGGTGATTGAATTTAAGGCCCACCGTAATTCAATAGGACGTCATGTTAATTTGATGACATCAGCAAAGACCCTATTTCTGAATCACTTCACGATCACAGTGTTGGGGATCGGAAATTAGGACATATCATTTTGGGGACACAATTCAAATTCCAATAGTGGGAAATACTTTTCATCTAAATATCTATGTAGCAATCAAAAAACTGGCTTATGCAACTGTAGCATCTGGCAAGGCAAGTCAGAAATATATAGGGCAGGGGCTGAAACCGTCATCCACAGGCAGAATTTCTTCTTCATGGGAAGCCCGGTTTTACTCCTAGAGCCTTAACTGATTGCATGAGCCCCCCCCCCCCACACACACACTATCGAGGGTAATTCACTTTAGTTCAAGTCAATTGATTGGAGATATTAACCACATCTATAAAATGCCTTCACAGCAACATCTAGCTTAGTGTTTGATTGAATAACTAGGTACTATAACTCAGCCAAGTGGACACAGAAAACTAACCATCAAACATAAAATTAAATTTTCAGGTGAAGAACTTTCTGATGTTCTAACACATGCTAAAGCCGTAAGCCTACAAAAGCGCTTTTTTTTTTTCTTCTCCATTCACAAAATTTTCTTGGGTTACCATTACCAGACATGAGGTGACCATTACGAGTCCTGTCTCTGAATGAAAGGGACGACTGATGTGATGCGATTTAATTGTTCGGATGGTTCCAGAAATAAAACACAATGTGTATTGGGCTGTTTTGAAATCTTTACTTTGAAATGAGCTGAGATGCTACCTAAGCAACTGTCAAAGGGGCACACTAGGCCACACCGAGGAGACAGATAAACTCTCTGGCTTTGTTCGTCCGGTCATTATACCGTGGCAACACATGCGTGCCGAGAAATCTCCCGTGCCCTCCACGAGGACACAGAGCTCGGCTGCCAGGCACCGTCCGTGTTGCTGGAGAGGAAGGGTGCCTGGGCATGAGGGCACCTCTCCCCGCAAAATGCTTTCCTTGCAGCACACGTCTCGGGACCCTCTTTAAGCATGGGTGGCGTCTTCTATCTGCATCGCACTTGGAACTCAATTTTTTGTCACTCGGGGTATACCAGGTCGGCTTGCCTCTGCCTTTCGATGCCAGCGCATGGTTTGATCTCCTCGGCGACATGTCTGCAAAAATACCTGAAGACAGGAACAGCAAAGGTCATAACTTTCCTTGTTACCGAAGATAAAATTTAATGAGCTAGATCACAGGCTGCTTTAAGATCGGCCGCGCCAGGTTAATGGGGCTCTGCCACCGGAGCCAATTACAGTGGGTACAATTACATCCTATTCTAATAGCTGTAAGTCCGGGTTACACAAAGCTTCTGTCTCTGGGTAATCGCTGGCTAGGAAGCAGGTGAGGGGAAACTAAGCAAATTGTCACTGATCATACAAGAGACACACAGAAAGCACAGAGCTTGTAGCTATTCCGGGTGCGCGTGTGTCATCTGTTGCTAAGAAGGAGCCGGCGTCGCCGGCAGAAAGCCCTCTTCTTCTAGCGCTGACCAAAAGGATATGTGATCTCAAAGACGCCTTTAGAAAAGTAGCTGAAAAGTGAATAGTAGGAGAGGGGGAGGAAGAACTCAGAAGGCCCTTCTCTGTTGAAACTGTTTCCCTGAGGATTTGGAAAGATTTAGTGGGCCGATATTGTTAATTTTTTTTCCCAACCTACATACAGGGGTGGGTTACCAAAACCCAAAGTGATGCTGTAAAATTTGAACAAACAGACCTTGAAGATCAACTTAATAAAAGACCTCCTTTACATTCTCTGTTATGGTCACCCTTGCAGCTATTTACAGGTCCTTTACCACGCATGGCTAAACGGGGGCCATTGAAGAGTCCCTGACAATTGAAGATCCATCAGAAATATAGATGAAAACACTTTGAAATTTCAAAGTAACAGGATTTTCCTATGATCTCGTGGATCAATCTGCACGCTGTTGATTTCTGAAAAGCCTTTGAGGAACCACATCTTCTCCAAGTGAAACACACGTGTTCGTGTTATTGGCGAGTAAATATTTTAACATCCAAGGGAATGGGGGGGGGATGTTTTCTTTATGAAAGCATCAATGACATTTATTGGAACTGTGGGAAAGTCATCGCAGACGAGGGTAGCTGTCTTTCTGAGTGCTGGCTTTGGAGTAGAATGATATTTATAAGGGAATGAGCATTACATAAATGACACAAGCAATGTCAATTTCCCAAAATGTTCTTTGTTTCCAAGAGGTTAAAGATGAAAAAAAGTAATTCCTAATATTGGTTGTTCAGACCACAATTGGAAAGACTTCCAGAATGACTCAAGGGTTTTCAAAGATCCTTTCAAAGTAATGAAGTCATCGGTGGTAGGGTAGAAACAAAGAAACAAGAAGGTGGTATCGTTGGGATGGTGGGAAGTCAGATCATCTCCTCTTGCTACTGCTTGACCTGAGGTTCGGTTTTGGTGATATTGCTCTTTTTTATCGTTAGAAGAGAAGGAGGAGGTTTTCCGTAATTTTATATTCATTCTGTCCCTTTTCTCTCTAAACAGAACTCATTTTTCCAGGTCTTTCAGGGTTGTTTTTTTGTTTGTTTTTTACGCTCTCCAAAATATCATGTGTTTCTACTCCTAATTTAAGTTTGCTATCCTTTTCTTGGTTATCTTCCTCAGAGACTCTCCTTAACTTGTGCAAGTATGTTTAATGATTTGGAAGAGGCCTGAAGCCAGAGTTACCCAAGAAGTGATTCGGCCATCCTTTCTACTAAATAGAGCCAATGCCGATCTGTCTTGGCTAACTGGTGTTCTGAATGTGCGGATTTTCTACAAAGGCAAACAGATATTTTTTTTTTTAATTTTTAACTTTATTTATTTTTGAGAGAAAGAGACAGAGCGTGAGTGGGGGAGGGGCAGAGAGAGGGAGACACAGAACTGGAAGCAGGATCCAGGCTCTGAGCCGTGAGCACAGGGCGCGACGTGGGGCTCGAACTCACGAGTGGTGAGATCCTGAACTGAGGTGAGGTCGGATGCTTAACCGACTGAGCCACCCAGGCGCCCCAAACAGATATTCTTTAATATTTTTATTGACTTTGGCAATTCAGGGAGCATAATGGTCGGCCCTGTCATTCATGTCGGACAGTAGAGGAGAGAAAACAGGAGAAGATACACTTCCGGGCGAGAAGTGAAAAAGCGCATCTGATGAGGAGTAATGCATTTGACACCATATATCGGTACCCCCGCCTACAACTAATACAACCCAAGAATGATAACCCCCCACGTTGCAGACACATTTAAAAACACAAAAATAAAAAATAAAAACTCAGGTATGCTGGTGGTTTGCTTTAATGCCAACGGGTCCCTATTAGAGACAACACAAAACAGAGTCGCAAAGGAGTTATCTTGTCCCTGGCAGGATTAAACCTTCTTAAAGTGGAGTTCACGAATGACCCGGATCAAATTCATATCCTGCAGTCTCCTACGCGAGACCGGCCCACAGACCAGAAGCATCGGTATTACTTGGGAGCTTGTTAGAAAGGCAAAATCTCAAGCTTTGCCTCAGGCCTACTGAATCTGAATCTGAATTTTATCAAGTGATTCGTAAGCACATTAGAGCTTGAAAAGCACAACCCAAAACACTGTAGACCATGAGGTTCCAGTGTCTACTTGCGTTATAATTTTTGTAAAAGAACATTTAAAACATTCCAGATCCAGTTGCAGATTCAGTTTCATGAATCTTCCAATATGTTCAGACTCAGGTTTGTCTCAATACTATGAGCGAGGAAAGAAATCAGTGGTGAATGATGATACTAGGGACTGCACGGCCTTAGTGGAATGAACACTAAGCTTGGAGTCCCAGAGAATTACGCGCAATTCCTGACTCACCACTAGCTGTCACTTGACAAAATTGGGTTAACGCCACCCGTGTCATAGCGCTGTTACGAGAATGGACTGAGGTGGTGTAAGCAGAGTGCTTAAATAAATCTAAGTTCCATCCGTTGCCTGAGGACGATCTCTTCATTTCCCCCCATAAAACCTCAATATTCATTTCCCTTCTCTGGTTCATTCCGTAATCTGGTGCCTCAAAGGTATCAGGCAACTTCGCATCAGTCATACTCTTACTTTGGAGGCTCACGTGTTCTCAAAGCAGCAGCCTCTTAGGCCTCGTCATGAACTCAACACGATAATCCAGGTGAAACGACTTTTTCCCAAGCCTCGTTGCAATTAGAGAGCCCCAGAGACGTTTCATGGCCATCTGTCAAACTGTGACTTGGAGAATGCTGAATCCGACATAACTGATCCAGAGAGCTCTTCTCACTTACATCGCTGGACTATTTGTCCCTGTTTTTCCAGCACGATCCTAGTTTACTCTTGTTTTTCAGGTGTGATCATTAATACCCCAATTTCGCTTTTTAAAAAAGCGTCCCAGCTTGTGTGGTGAATTACACAGTCAGCTATGAGCAGCTGACTTTGGCTATCCAAAGTTCAACAGCAGGTGCAGAAGAAATGCTCCACGTGTTCCCTCGCTTTGCCTAAGCAGCTCTTCCAAAGGTTGCTTCTGATCTAGAACCGTGTCAGTTCCATCAGGCCTCCCAATCCTACGCCGGGCCTGCTAACTCTCTTTTGGCATTCAGTACTCTTTCACCTCCCTGCTCTGTATCTTGCCCTCTGTCGCAGAAGATGCAAACTCGGGACTCCCTTGCTGGACTGAGGTCCATAGGGTCTTAGATTCCATGCTAAGACCCACTGGCATGAGGTTTCAGAGGCAAATGAGAATCACAAATACATTTGCTTCTTCTTGTGTAAATGGCAAGCAGATTCTTGGATCCCCAAATGCATGCTTTTCGCTGCACTTCTGCATCCCTCAGCCACTTAATCTGCTTGGAGGCTGAAAAGGATCTGTGAGGTTGGCAGTGAACTTGCTACAGATCCCTGACCCTGGGCGGCAGCGTCTCTGGAAGCTTCTGCTTGACGTGCATCTTCTTTACTCCTTCCAGTGCTTTGTTATTTGCTTGCTTGCTTGCTGATGCTTTACCACATCTATTGAGCTATGATGGATATGATTAACCCTCTTCTTTGTCCCCAGCCCCAGGCAGCTAATGATCCGCTTTATGTCATTATAGATTAGTTTACATTTTTAAGTTTTGCATAAATGGAACCTTTACAGTATGTACTCTTTTTTTTTTGTCTGGCTTCTTTTACTCATCATAATGTTTTCTGAGATTCATCAATGTTGCTGCAGGCATCAGGTTTCATTACTTTGTCTTACTGAATAGCATTTGATTATATGGCTGTACCTTGTTCACCCACACACCCATTGATGGACACTTGCACTTGCTTTGTTTCCCATTTGGGTTATTACAAATAACCAAAGCTACTATGAACGTTCCTGCAAAGCTTTGTATAGACATATTTTCGTTGTCCTTGAATAAAGAATTAAAGAATGCAATGACTGGCTCTTTTCTGTGGCACCTCAAAGGCAGTAGGCTGCCTCAGGATGAAGTTGAACATCTCTTTCCCAGCTATCGGCTGCCAGAAACTCATTGAAGTGGACAATGAACACAACTTCATACCGTTTTTGAGAAGCATATGGCCACAGAAGTTGCTGTTGATGTTCTGGGTGAAGAGTGGAAGAGTTATGTGGCCTGAATTCGTGGTGGCAATGACAAACAAGGCTTCCCGTGAAACAGAGTGTCTTGACCCATGGCCGTGTCCACATGCTTCCGAGTAAGGGGCATTCCTGCCCTAGGCCAAGGAGGACTGGAGAAAGAAAGTGCAAATCTGTTTGGGGTTGCACTGTGGATGCCAATCTCAGTGTTGTCAACTTGGTCATTGTGAAAACAATGGGGAGAAGGATATTCCTGGACGCACCAATGCCCCCGTGCCTCATCGCCTGGGGCCCAAAAAGCCTAGCAGAATGTGCACACCTTTCAATCTCTGTAAAGAAGATGATGTCCACCAGTATGTTGTGAGAAAGCCCCTAAGCAAAGGGAAGAAACCTAGAACCAAAGTGCCCAAGATTCGGCGTCTTGTTACTCCACATATCCTCCAACACAAACTTTCACGTGTCATTCTGAAGAAACGGCGTACTAAGAAAAATAGGGAGAGGCTGCAGAATGTGCTAGACTTTTGGCTAAGAGAATGAAGGAGGCCAAAGAAGAATGCCAGGAATAAGTTCCCAAGAGACGGACGCTGTCCTCTCTGAGAACTTCTACCTCTACGTTTGAGTTGAGTCAAAAATGAGATTTTCTAAGAGTAACAAATAAATAAGATCAAACATGTTTAAAAAAGAGTGCAATGGCTAGACCATAAGGACCAAAAGTTGTTCAACTTTGGAAGAAATTTCCAGTTGCTCTGCCTCTTCACCAACCCTTGTAATTGTCGTTTTAATTGTATCCATTCTAATAGGAGAGGAGTAGGATGATCCACATCTCCGTCAAGACCTAAAACTGGGGCACGTGGGTGACTCAGTAGGTTGAGTGTCCAGCTCTTGATTTTGGCTCAGGTCATGATCTCACAGTCTTGGGATTGAGCCCTATTCAGGTTTGTGCTGGGTATGGAGCCTGCTTAGGACTCTCCCTCTCCCACTGCCCCTCCCCTGCTCATGCCATCTCTCTCTCTCTCTCTCTCCCTCCCTCTCTCTCTCTCTCTCTCTCAAGACAAAAAAAGACTTAAAAATGGCCACATTCGCCTGGGGAGATTTTAGGTAAGATATACAAAATGGTAGGTAACGGTGAAGGGTGAGAGAGAACAGAATGAATCATGGAATGGGGTGGCCATGGGGAAGGACTTGGAGAAAATACCCTCTCTTTGCCCTGTGAGCCTCCAGAATTGAATGTGGAGTTATGAGGAAAGTTATCAGGTCAGTGTGAGAATGCTCTTTCAAGACTTAAAGAAAGCCCCTTTTGTCCAACCAGAGAACCTTAGCTTCCCCAGAATCACCCCCACAGGGGTGTGAAGAGTGGTACTTTGTGATTTCAAAGCCATATCATGGCCTCCCCAGCATCCACCACTCTATGTTGATGTCCAAAGTGGTTCCCTGTGATGCCTGAGGCCCCCAAGCCACCATTGGCTTGGGTAGTGCTTAGCTGATCAATCAAACTGAAGAATGTGGCTCTTTGTTGTCCTGGGGAGGGTAAACATAGGGAGGTCAGAGGCTCTGAGTTAGGCCAGTTCTTGGTTTCTTCATGGCTAAGGCAACCAGGAAACCTTAGAATCCTAGAATAATTATAGTACAGTAAACTCCAAAGACCAAAGGGAGGAAGACGAGAAAGACCCTCTATCAACCGAGGTCCAAAGATGATATCAAGGTGACATGACTTGAAGCAAGCTCTTCTTCTTCCCCTATTGACTTTGTCTCCCAAATCCTTTACCCTCTCCTTGCCTGGCACAAGACCCCTGATCGGTCCACATCCTTCTTCATGATGTCCCGCCTCCCAGGTAGTCCTATCCTCTTTCTCCAAAGTAGTGCCCTGGGCTGACTCTCTTGCCCTTCCAGGCAAGATCAAAAGGCCCTTTCAAGGGAACCTGAGAAAAGCAATCTCAAACATCTACCACTCATTCAAAAAAGCTTAAAAGAGCATAAAGCCAACAATATTCATCTGTTACCATAGGATGGATAGAAATGGCATCAAAGTAAGAGAAGGGATCAAAATAAGAGATAAGACCAAAGGTCCCAGAACAAGAGACCCCGGAGAAGCCCACCACTTCACATAACTTGCGCGACCAGTAGCTGAATAAAAAAGGCCAAGACCTTAGAAACATCTGTTGAGTCTCCAGAGGCCTGGTTTCTGGGAAATGGCCAACCACACAGAGTCTGAGTCTTCTACGAGCAGGGTAAACTGATGGCTATGATTAAAATAAAAATCAAGTTGTGAAAAGATGGTATTTTGTGTGTCTCTGTGAATTCTCCGTGTGAGAAGGGAGGGATGTGGGGTCCCTGGATAGTGGGGGACCAGACCGTCAGGTCCACAGTTGGCCAGACATTAGGGATAAGGACCAGGTTAGAACTGAGCACTGAAGATAAAGACCCCTGCTTAACCCTTTATCTCCGGGACAAGGAATAAAAGGATGTGAGGTTACTACATTTGTTTGGGGGTGAGGAGCAACATTAGGGTCTAGATTACCACAACCCAGATGGGAGGAGGGTTTGACATGAGGAAGGTGACTGTGACTATGATACTTTCCCCCCAAAAGGCAAAGCAATCACTTCCTGGCCACCTACCGTATCATGGGGCTCTCTGCACCCCACCACCGTACGCTGTAAGCTAAAGGTGCTCAGAAGTCACAAAATGCTCACCTTACAGAAAGCCACTGTCGGCGCCCCCAAGGACTGAAATAATGGTTGGAGGGAACCTAATCCAATACTGATTAGGTTCCTTCCTTGCTAAGAAACTGGGGATGGGGTGGTGGGAGAATTCCACTCCCAGGACAGGTGATAAGGAAGATCTTTGCAGAGT
This sequence comes from Lynx canadensis, assembly GCF_007474595.2. Taxonomy (NCBI): domain Eukaryota; kingdom Metazoa; phylum Chordata; class Mammalia; order Carnivora; family Felidae; genus Lynx; species Lynx canadensis. The sequence continues at coordinate 116,738,434 of NC_044321.2, read as the reverse complement.
TTCAATACAACTGTAAAACCAAGTAAAGGCTGGTCTTCTAACTATCCCCACACCCCGGGCATTTCTAAATAACTACAGTGACGAAACACTCTTCCTCAATAAAGTCAAATTGTATTCTTTTAATTGAAATTCAAGTTAGGTAACATACAGTGTACTCTTGGCTTCTGGAGTAGAACCCAGTGATTCATCACTTACATACGACACCCAGTGCCCATCCCCACAAGCGCCCTCCTTAATGCCCATCACCCATTTAGCCCATCCCCCCACCCGCCTCCCCTCCAGCGACCCTCAGTTTGTCCTCTGTATGTAAGAGTCTCTCATGGTTTGCCTCCCTCTTAGTTTTTATCTTTTTTTTCCTTCCCTTCCCCTATGTGCATCTGTTGTGTTTCTCAAATTCCACACGTGAGTGAAGTCATGTGATATTTGTCTTTCTCTGACTGACTGATTTCACTTAGCACAATACCCTCTAGTTCCATCCTCATTTTTGCAAGAGGTACGATTTCATTCTTTTCCATCACCAACTAGTATTCCATATACCACATTTTCTTTATCCATTCATCAGTCGATGGGCATTTGGGCTCTTTCCATAATCTGGCTATTGTCGATAGTGCTTCAAATCAGTATTTTTGTATCCTTTGGATAAAATTCTAAACATTGTTGTGATTTAGGTTTTAAAAGTATAGGTTTATTCTACAACTAAACAAAAACTAAGCTGAATTCAAAGATGGCCAAAGGATTTTTTTTTTATATATTTCCCCAAAGAAGATGTACAAACAGCCAATAGGTACATGAAAAGATGCTCAATGTCATTAGTCGTCAGAGAAACACGCAAGTCCAAATCGTGAGGTACCACTCCACACACACCAGACTGGCTAGTGTGAAAAACTGAAGAAGAACTGCTGATGGGAAGGAAAATGGTGCGGTCGCTGTGGAAAACAGCTTGGTGGTTCCTCAAAAAAGTAAGCATAGAATGACCATATGGCCCAGCAACTCCTAATTATATACTCAAAAAAATTATATGCTCAAATACTTGCACACCAGCATTCACAGCAACAACATTCACGATAGCTAAAAGGTGAAAACAACATAGGGCCCGTCAACGGGTGAACGGCTAAACGAAACATGGCACATACGTGCAATGGCAGAGTATTCGGCCGGAGAAGGAAGGAAATTTTGACACCTGCTACAGCATGGACAAACCTGGAAAACGTCATGCCACGTGAAATCAGCCAGGCACAAAATGTCAAAAATTGTATGATTCCCCTTATATGAGGCACCTAGACCAGGCAAATTCATAAATACAGACGGTAGAATAGAAATTACCCAGGGCTTGGGGAGGGAGGAATGGGGAGTTACTGCCTGATGTGTACAGAGTTTCTGTTTGGAATGATGAAAAAGTTCTGGAAATGGATAATGGCAATAAGTGCGGTGTGAATGAAAATGGTTGGGGGGGGGGAATTTTACTTTATTTTTACCACAGTAAAAATGCAAAAAAAAAGTTTATGTAATATTCCAAACAGCTCATTTTTAGTACTTATCCTTTAAAAAAATCATTGTCTTCTGCAACGGACTTAATTTGGAAAAGGCCCTGTTACACTGCTGGCCTAATGGTTTGGAATTGTTTGGGATGACTTCCAAAACACTTCCAGTCTACAATCCCGCAGGTCATATATGTGATACACACATCCCACATTTAAACAGGAGAGTCCAGGGGCGCCTGGGTGGCTCAGTCGGTGAAGCGTCCGACTTCGGCTCAGGTCATGATCTCGCGGTCCGTGAGTTCGAGCCCCGCGTCAGGCTCTGGGCTGACGGCTCGGGGCCTGGAGCCTGCTTCGGCTTCTGGGTCTCCCCCACGTGCACTCTATCTCTCTCTCTCTCAAAAATCAATAAATATTATTATAAATAAATAAACAAACAAACAGGAAATTCTTAAATACACAATGCTATGACAAAGATTTTAAAGGTAAAGACACACGGGGTTGGCTTGTTTCGTGAGCGCCTAGGAAACACTTCAATATTTTCGGGTGTCGCTTTTAAGCTTTGTCCGATGGGACCAGAGTAATATTCGGTCTAGGGTAGTTTTCCCCAACCCCGGCTGCAAACCCCCCTGCGTGCACTACCTCGTGTTATCACAGAACACCGTGTACGCTATTCTCAGCCCTGTTGGAGCCCTGAGCATTGTTCCCCCGAAACCCCTGGGGTCGTTCCTTCCTCGCCTAGGGTAGTTCTTTCACCCACATTTGCTCACGAGGGCCAAGGAGTGGTCTGCCGAGGACTGCAGGGGGGCAGCTGTAGATCCCTGGCCTTCTCTCATTCTGTCTCTCTCCTTCTCCCCTTCTCTACCCGCCTCAACTCCTTCCCCTCTTGGTGCTCTGCCCCCTGAACTCCAGCCGCCCTGATCAGCCTGGACTCCCAGCTCTGCCTCTTCGCCTCGGGGGAGCCACCGGGGTCTTCCCGGGTTTCCTGTTCCGGCACCGCGACCCGGAAAGTCAATCCAGGTGGTAAGTGGGGTCCTCCTGGGGCACACCTTGTTTTTATCCCGTCTCACGGACATCGCTGGCCTTCGTTAGCCAACGGCCAATGGCCTGCACACCGATACTCGATATACTTCGTCTGTTTTGGTTTTCGTTTTAGTTGTTCCCCATAGGAGGGTAAATGAAGTTCTTGTTACTAAGTGGCAGTCTTATCCCTCGCAACGGCTTGGAGAAGAACTAATTTACTGCAATAAATGCCTTCCTGTCTGAAAAACTTAGAATGGTTCCTGTTTGGCTAATGGGATACTGACTACAGTTGTGCCTAGAGTTTGAAGTAAATGATGGAGCAACACAAGCGGAAGCTAACATTTATTCAGTACTTACTGTCTACTGGGCAAATTGAAATTGCTCAGTGGACATTAGCTGCCTCTGAAGGTTACCCATTTCATTTAATATTTTAGTACATGCCTGTGTAATTAAATTGCATTTATTCGTAACTATCACGTATTAGTATATAAGGAGGGGATGTAAGGAGTAGTGGTGCTGGCAGTAAACCAGGATTTATTTTTCAATGTTTATTTTTGAGAGAGACAGAGCACGAGCTCAGGAGGGGCGGAGAGAGAGGGAGACAGAGGATCCGACGCAGGGTCTGCACTGACAGCACAGAGCCCTACGCGGGGCTCAGACTCACGAACCGTGAGATGGTGACCTGAGCCAAAGTCGGACGCTTAACCTACGGAGCCACCCAGGTGCCCCTAAATGCTAGCAAATTTAAACAATCGACCTTGGACATTCGGTGGCTAAATAATTATATATTATCTCAGTGACTAGTTACACAGAGTCCTTACGGCGCTTTGCTTGCCTTATATTTCTAACACTTTTTAAAAGTGGGGTACTCCAGGACTGCAGAATCTGATCATAAAAGTGGAATTTCATTTTTAACCATGAATATAAATTACAAACATAATGAGATTTTTGTAGAATATTTTGAAAATGCAGAAGCTTCAAGACAAATTAAAATGACCAATAATCCTGCTGCCTGTCGATAAGAATTCTCACGGTCGGGGAACCTGGATGGCTCAGTAGGATAAGCATCTGACTCTTGATTTTGGCTCGGGTCACGATCTCGTAGTTCATGAGTTCGAGCCCCGCATCTTGCTCTGTGCTGACAGTGCAGAACCTGCTTGGGATTCCCTCTCTCTCTCTCTCTGTCTCTCCCCTGCTTCCTCTCTCTCTCTCTCTCTCTCTCTCAAAAACCAATAAATAAACTTGAAAAATTATCATGGTCGGCTTTATATTTAACTAGTATTTATCGAAATACAACTTTGAATGTTCATCTAAATGTGTGTATATGTGTGCATACTTAAGTTTCTCGTAAAATGACGTTGATATGGTATTTGTTATGTGCTTTTATGAACCGTAAGATCTTATATTTTATGCTTCTTGTGCCATTTTATAAAGATTGTTCTTGAGAAAATATAGACTTGTTATTCATGTACTTGCTTCCATTTTCAAAGAGAAATCCTTTTACTGTTCCACACCATAATAATTTTGGTCTATCCTAAGAGAATCTGTCTCTTTTGTTTAGAAGTTGCTTACGAAAACATCCCTTTTAAAAAGATGATAGTACAGCCAGTGGTGTGCCGGAGGGTTATCATACCACTTTGGAAGAGCTGATAATAAGCGTTTCTTCCTAATACTGCATTCAGTGATGTTGCGGTGGTTGCCTGAATTCAACCGTGGGGGTATTTGCAACACAGAAAAGGGGAAATGGTACAGATGAGGGCCTTTTTATTCTAGGGAACCAGTTATTAGATATCGACTGGCCTAACCTCCGGGTATAACCATGGCACAGAAGGCAAGGCTTTTAAATGAAGATGTAAATAGTTAGACAAGGAAAAAGTCAAATTGTAGAAAACATGTGTAAAATGTTCCCATTTTTGTTAACAGTAAATCTAAATGTGTATGCAAAGAAAAAGGTCTTTAAGAACTAGGGTTACCTCTGAGAAGTGTGACTGGGAACTAATTTGATTTTTCTTAAAAAATTGTACACGCTTGTGTTCATTTAGACTTTTATAATAAATATGCTTTACATATATTAAAATTAATGCCTATTTATTTCAGGAAAATAAGCTTGTGCTGATCCCGTGTTGAAGGTATTAAGATAATAACAAACATATCATAAACCACTTATTTACTGTTTGTGATATATCAGATGTGATTTGTGCTAGGGAATTTTTTATACATGACTACGCATCTAATCTCCCCCAATTCTGCATGACTTGGATTTGATTGTCCTCATTTGGCAGAAGGATCAGTTGAGATGCACAGAAGTTATGTTATTTGCCCATAATCAAACAGCCAGTTTTTCCCCCCTCTGCCAAATGGAGAGCTCCACCTGGTTGTTCTGGAACTACTAACTTGCAAGTTCCATCCTGGAACGAATGAGAAGATCTTTTTCTTTTTAAATTTTTTTAATGTTTATTTATTTTTGAGAGAGAGAGAGAGAGAGAGACCCAGAGTGTGAGCGGGGGAGGGGCAGAGAGAGGGGGAGACACAGAATCCGAAGCAGGCTCCGGGCGCCGAGCTGTCAGCACAGAGCCCGACGCGGGGCTCGAACCCACGAACCGTGAGATCATAACCAGAGCCGAAGTCAGACGCCTAACTGACCGAGCCACCCAGGCGCCCCATGAATGAGAAGATCTTAAGCATATTAGAAGAGTGATGACTGTGTGAATCTAGAACTGGTAGGCTATTGACAACGGAGGAACTTGAGCAGGATTCTGTGTAACGCGATTCCCCACAGAAGGAAATTCTTTGAAAAGGTCACCCAGACTCCAAGTGAGATGAGCAAATCCATTCTATTACCCGACAGCACACATCTAGCCGTGTGCCTTTGGGCAAAGGGCTTCCCCTTGCTGGGCCTCAGCTTCCCCGTGTATAAACCAGGGCATCTCAAATACTTCAGGAAATTGAAAATGAAATAATGACGCACTTATTATCAGACTGGCAAAAATCAGAAAGCTGGATAATGTCAAGTACTAGTTGACTTGTTGGGATGTTACAGTGTTGATAGGAAGGAACGTTATTGAGAATAATCTGACACTAGCTAGTCAATTCAATATATGCAAACCTTACAACCCAACAATTCTGTCTGTGAGAATTTATCCCAAAGACATTTTCCCACAGCTCCATAAACTCTATATAATGTATACATTATGGATGAAAAATATAATAGCGTGGTAAGAACCACAAACATTGCTGAGGTTTATAGCTGAAATCATTCCCTGGTGACATCAGAAACCTTTTTCCTGTTTCACATTCCAATTGCAAGATACACTAGGGCGCGCCTTGGTGGCTCAGTTGGTTGAGGGACCGACTTTGGCTCAGCAGAGAACCTCTGTCCCCTTCTCTCTCTGCCCCTCCCCCACTCGCATGCATGCTGTCTCTCTCTCTCTCTCTCTCTCTCTCTCAAAGATAAAATAAACATTAAAAAATATAGCAAGATACTTCCTGCCCTTATTAAGCCTTAAAGGCAAGATATTTACAGGCTTCTGGACATTTTGTAAATTGTTTTAGAGTGTGGAATATACAATCTGATGTTAACTTCATTTTGAAAATTTTTTTTTTAAAAAGTAAAGGACACTTCAATGAAATAAAGCGAAAACTTTTCCAGAGTGCCCACTTAACACCAGATCCTCTGCTAAGCTTTGCAGATACGGAGATATCGAAGGCAGAGTCCCTGACCTCAAGAAGCCTGCACGACCTCAGAAAACATTTTAGAAAAAAACTAAAACACGGATTTTTTTTTTTTCACCCATCAGCATCAAAAGAGAAGCTCAGTTCAGATTTTAAGTCGATGATATGGTTATCTTTTATCTGGACTGCAGCTCTCTAATTAAATCTTTCTGGCACTTTAACTCCAGGGAAACCCAGTTGATGATTCAAAGTCAGTCATTGAATGTGATTTAAAATCAATAAGAGTGAACGGCACCCCGGCTGTGCTGTCCTTTCAAAGGAAGTGGGAGCACTTTCATGCCTTGTTTGTAGAAAATCGATTCTCTCAAGCGGCTACCAGGCTGATATGGACAGAGAGAGCTTATGTCTATGGGCAGGCCAATGTTATTATCCCTGATCTGCATACATTATAACCATTTGACACCTTTGCACTTGAATGCTCTGCTGTGGGAATTGCTGGCCTGTTTACAGTTAAAGTGGAAGGTAACAGCTTTCTGTGCCTCGAGAGCTGAGGTTGACCAAAAGCAAATATTAAAGTGCCTTGTTTCCCAAACGAGCCCCGCCCCGGTATGTACTTAAATGTGTGTGGATACTTTGTCATATTCCACCAAGAACTGAGGATGCTTGCACTTTACAAAGGATCCGGGGATACATGGGACTAAAACAGGAAAACGTGAATAAGAAGCCATGAACAGAGAAAACATATAGCCAAACAGAACAACTACAACAAAAGATCAGTATCAAATGGGTGTATTTCCCCGTGCACAGGATAGCGTATTAGACATGTCATTTCCTATTGCAAAAGCTATCATTTGCTCCTTAGCAGTTACAAAGTATGGTGCAAACGCTTTAGACTAATACGAAAGATCGCCTGTGAACAGGCTTCAACTTCTCTTTCTAGCCACATCCATAACAACCCCTACTCAAGCAACCTATGCTCCAGAAAAGTTGACTAATGCAATGATTTCCCTGAGACTCCTCTGTTTGCCTCTGCACCTATATCCATGCTATCCTCCGCGAGCCCAAACCTAACATTCTTCCAAGCGCAGTCTAACTGCCACCTCCCAAAGTCTTTTTCTCAATTACCCACTAAGTGTTAATTTTTTATTCTCTCTACTCATTTATTTTACTGTTTACTACATGCCGCCTATATGATCGTTACCTGAATACGCGGCTTACCAGAAACACGCCTCAGAGGGGTAAATTTTTAAAAAATCAACGCTGTGATGTAAATTCTTATCAGAAGTAGCGTTATCTAGGCGTATAAGGCTGAGAGAATCACTCTATCCTGCAAATTACATCTAAGAATCTGTTTTGAAAATGTAATAAAATAACATGGACAAACTGAAGAATGGGTAGGAGTTGGAGGATACTAATTGACTTCATTAATTAATATCGAAGAATAATTGACATAGAAGAGGTGAAAGTTATTTAAATCAGAGGTTTCTTTGACCGGAAGTCAAGACGAACTCCATGTCCTTGCATGAATACCACTCCTTTGCAGGAACAAAGGCAAAGCCCAACAAAGTGCTCGTGGACTCACGATGACAGCACCACACCGCTGGCTCTGACGCTTTTTTCAGCAGAGGTCCAGAGGCAGCCTATGTGCTGAGAGTGATAAACAGCCCTCTGCAGGACTCCACCCCTCCATCATCAGGAATCAAGTGGGAGCTCCAGAATTCTACCTGCTCCTGGCAAGTCCCCTGACCCCCACGCCTTTCCTATAGGCTTGTCACCTCTTCCTGCCTTGTGATCATCATGATTCCATGTCATCCTGCCTGCTCTTCAACTAATCGTGTTGGGAACCTGGATCTCTACATGCAAAAGAATAAAATTAGAGCCTTATCTTACACCACACACAAAAAGAACTCAAAATTGATTAAAGATTGGGGCGCCTGGGTGGCTCGGTCGGTGAAGCCGCTGACTTCAGCTCAGGTCATGATCTCGCCGTTCGTGAGTTCGGGCCCCATGGCGGGCTGTGCGCTGACAGGTCAGAGCCTGGAGCCTGCTTCGCATTCAGTGTCTCCCTCTCTCTGCCCCTGCCCCGCTCACGCTCATGCTCTGTCTCTTTCTCTCTCTCTCAAAATAAACAAACATTTAAAAAAAACTGATTCAAGATTTAAATGTAAGACATGAAACTATAATACTCCTAGAAGAAAACATAGGGGAAACTTCATAAGGTTGGTCTTAGCCATGATTTCTTGTATGTGATACCAAAAGTACAGGCAACAGAAGCAAAAATAGAAAAGTAGAAGTACATTGAACTAAAAAGCTTCTGCACGGCGAAAGAAACAACAAAATGAAAAGGCCACCTACAGAATAGGAGAAAATATTTGCAAATCGTATGTCTGATGAGGGGTTAGTATCCAAAATATGTAAATAACTCATGTAACTCCATAGCAAAAGAAACAAAAACAAGAAAAAAAAAATACGATTTTAAAACGAGCAAAGGGGGGCGCCTGGGTGGCGCAGTCGGTTAAGCGTCCGACTTCAGCCAGGTCACCATCTCGCGGTCCGTGAGTTCGAGCCCCGCGTCGGGCTCTGGGCTGATGGCTCAGAGCCTGGAGCCTGTTTCCGATTCTGTGTCTCCCTCTCTCTCTGCCCCTCCCCCGTTCATGCTCTGTCTCTCTCTGTCCCAAAAATAAATAAACGTTGAAAAAAAAAATTAAAAAAAAAAAATAAAAAAATAAAAAAAAAAAACGAGCAAAGGACCTGAGTAAACATTTTCCAAAGAAGACATGCAAATGGCCAACAGGTACACGAAAAGATGCTCAATATGACTAATCATCTGGAAAATGCATATCAAAACCCCAACGAGGTATCACATCACACCTGTTAGGACAGCTATTATGAAAAGCACAATAGGGGGCGCCTGGGTGGCGCAGTCGATTAAGCGTCCGACTTCAGCCAGGTCACGATCTCGCGGTCCGCGAGTTCGAGCCCCGCGTCGGGCTCTGGGCTGATGGCTCAGAGCCTGGAGCCTGTTTCCGGTTCTGTGTCTCCCTCTCTCTCTGCCCCTCCCCCGTTCATGCTCTGTCTCTCTCTGTCCCAAAAATAAATAAACGTTGAAAAAAAAAAAAAAAAAAAAGAAAAGCACAATAGTTAACAAATGCTAGCGACAGTGGAAAAAGGGAACCCTTGTGTGCCGCTGGTGAGAGTGTAGATCGGTGTGGCCATTATGGAAAACAATATGGAGCGTCCTCAAAAATGAAAAATAGCAACTACCATATGATCTGGCAATTCCACTGCTGGGTATAGATCCCAAGAAAATTAAATCTTGATCTTGAAGAGACATCTGAACTCCCATGTTTATTGCAATATTATTCGCAACGGCCAAGATAGGGAATTACCCTAAGTGTTTATCAATAGATGAATGGATAAAGAAAATGTTTTATATGTGTATAGTGATATGTTATATATATTATATATATGTACTATATATATATATATTGTACATGTTGCACATAGAATGGAATATCATTCAGCTATCAGAAAGAAAGAAATTCTGTCATTTGCAACGATATGGGTGGATCTTGAGGACATTACTCTGAGTAAAATAAGTCAGGTAGAGAAAGACAAATACTGTATGATATCACTTATATGTGGAATCCAAAAATTCAAAACTGATAGAGACAGAGAGCGGAGTGATGGTTGCCAGGGGTTAGGGGTGGGGGAAATGGGGAGATGTTGGTCAAAGGGTACAAACTTCAGGTATATAAGATTAACAAGTTCTGGAAATCCAATGTATGGTATGGTGACTGTAGATAACAGTGCTGCATTATATACCTGAAAGCCGCTAAGAGATGAGATCTCACAACATGAGTGAATTTCGAGAGCCTTATACCAAAGACAGAGAAAGACAAATGCTATAATGATCTCTCTTATATGTAGAATCTAAACAAACAGATACATCAAGCTCATAGATATAGAGAACATATTGGTGCTGACAACGACAAGGGGTGGGAGATGAGAAATAGTTGAAGGGGATCAAAAGGTAGAGAGTTATTAATAAATAAATAGTTCTTATCACAAAGAAGAAATGGTAACTGTGTAACATGATGTCGGGGCCAGCTAAGACTATACTGGTAATCATTTTGCAATATATACATGCATCAAATCAACACTCTGTATACCTTAAAGTTACACAATGCTATATATCAATTATATGTCAATAAAACTGGAAAAATTATTTATTTTTGTTGTATTTTTTATTTTAAAAAATTTTTAAATGTTTACTTATTTTTGAGAGAGAGAGAGAGGGAGACACAGAACCTGAAGCAGGCTCCAGGCTCCGAGCTGTCAGCACAGAGCCCCATGCAGGGCTCGAACACACAAACCGCGAGATCATGACCCGAGCCGAAGTCGGACGCTTAACCGACTGAGCCACCCAGGCGCGCCCCTGGAAAAACATTTTTAAAAAATGATCAAAAGATGCAGGAAAAGATGTTCAACATCACATGCAAATCACAACCACAGTGAAATATTCCACCTCACACATACAAGAATGGCCATTTTAGAGATAGATAGAGTTATGAGTATAGTTATATAAGTATATAAATACATATCTTAAACAGTAAATAACAAGTGTTGGCAAGAATGTGGAAAAATTGGAACCCTTGTACATAGCTGGTGGGAGTGCGAATTGGTGCAGCCACTATGGAAAACAGGAAAACAATATAGAGCCCCCCCACAAAATTACAAATGGAACTATCATATGATTTGGCAATCCAATTCTGGGTATTTTTCCAAAATAATTGAAATCAGGATCGCAAAAAGACATTTGCATTCCCATGTTCATTGTAGCATTATTTACAATAGACAAGAGGTAGAAACAATCTAAATGTCCATTGATGGGTGAATGGATACAGAAAGTGTGGCATATGCATACACTGGAATATTATTCAGCTTTTAAAAAGCAGGAAATCTGGTCATGTGCTACAACGTGGATGAAACTTGAGGACATTATGCTAAGTGAAATAAGCCAGCCACAGAAGGACAAGTGGAATCATGCAGTAATTGAAGTAGTCAAACTCAGAGAAGCAGAAAGTAAGAATGATGGTCGCTAGGGATTGGGGGTAATGCAAAATGGGAAGTTTCTGTTCAATAAGCACAGAGTTTCAGCCATACAAGGTGAGAAGGTTCTAGAAGTCTGTTGTACAAAAGTGTGTATATAGTAAACAAGACTGTCTAGAAATTTAAAATTTGTTAAGAGGTTAGATTTCATGTTACGTGTTTTTTACCAAAATAAAAGCATAGATTTCATCTTGTTTTATATATATATTTATGCCAGTTACCACAAGAAGCTAAGAGTCCTGAGTCATTCGTCCTTTCTCTCCTGGACTCTAAAAGGTATAGTGCTTCTTCTTTTCTATTTCTCCCACCTCTCCTCAACTCCCGAAACTCATTCGCTGGATCCTCTGGAAATTATCACCACCAACATAAACACCACTGTGTGCAAAAGATCTCATCTTTCCACAGCATAGACCCCATCGTCCCCCCTTGTTAGAGGTGTTTACAGACCCTTGACTCCCTGTCCCTCTCTCCAACTCAACTCATGCCCTAATTCTGGGGAATTTCGGTATAAATACAGATGGTCCTACCAGTCCTCTGTTTTCTCATTTCCTTTTCCTTTCCTCCAGTGAACTTGCTTTTCTCTTCCTCATAGTCAGTCACACCTATGGCCACATCCTAGGCTTTATCATTTGCAATAACTACACTCCTTCATAATCCCATTCCTTGACCACGACCTTCTAACTGTCCAACTTGCTCTCTTTGGTACCACATCTAAAATATTCTTTGACCCCCCTCTAGCATCTCTAATACACTGAACCTACACTCTTTGGATTTCTGCCACCCACTTACATCCTCAGATGCCTCCTTATCCAGATTATATTATATAGTCAACGATCAGACTCATTAATTGCACGCATACCTCTTCCTAGCTGCACTGTTGTGCTTATTTGGGTTAATCACAACCATGCTATGTTCATATTTCAAAAGTTTGGCCAAGAGCTCAGTAGCGCATGAACTCAAGCATTGTGGATGTGTTAGAGGGGGCACCCTTGAGTTATGGGAATGGAATTGACAAGATCTATTGACAATGGGTGATTAAAAAGGGCAAGGAGCTAAGGATGGCTTTTATATATCTCTCCCGGGAGATGGAGTGTAGCTAGTGGAGACATTAACTGGTTTACGTTAATACGAGGGAGGACATGTGCACAGAAGAAAATTAATTCGCTTCCAGTCTTACTGGAGTTTTAGTTGCCACTGCATCACCCAAGTGGGGATGTCCAGCTAGTAGCTGAAAAATATGGTCTCAGAGCTCAGCAGACAACTCAGAGCAGGGGTTATTCAAGGATAGTAAGACACTAAATCCATATGAGAGAAAGAAATCGTTCAAGGGAAACCACGTAAAACAAAACATAGGAAACTGCATCAAGAACTTTTCACTATTTATTAGTGTACCTCACACTGTGTGACCAACACACTAGGATCTAACTCTCCCCCAAAGAAGGACATCATAGAAAAATAGAGATACATTTAACTCTATAATAACAAGCTATACAATTCCTCTAAAATTCTCACTTTTTGCATTGTCCCAAAGGGATGCATTATTAGAAAAAAAACGTTTTCTGATGAGAACCTGACCTGTTATAAGAAAATGAATAGCTTTGTTTTATTCTCATATATTTTGGTCCTAAGGGCTTTTTACTTAGGATTTAAGATCCACTACAGTCAACTATTTACGTTAGGATCTCTGTAAACAAAGACCCTACCCAAATATTGCGTCATAATGCCTGAACTATTCTGATCTTCATACAAACTCCAGCATCTGAACAGGTTATGTCTGTCCTAAGTACTGGAAGAAAGGGAGATTTATCAGAAATCAGCAAATGCTCATTAAATCCTAAAAGATTAAACATGCAGGCTGGGGCTCAGTGACTGTGCTTGGTCATTTTCCCGTTTGCTTTCAGAAACATTCTTCACTCAAATATAGCATCATCATTCCTGTAACAGGAACAATGCTATTTCCTGAAGTTATCCTGAAAGTCAAAGGCAAAACTGGGTTACAAACTTGGCCCAGCTTTTTATTAGTCATGTGATGTTCACAGGTCACTTGACCTCTCTAGGACTCAGTTTCCTTATATAAAATATTTTTAAAATACCTAATATAATTATCAAGAGGATAATTATAAATAATATATAAGACTGTTGAGTAACATATAAGATATTAACTCTCTCCAATGTACTTCGACTAAAACAGGAGTTTTTCTTTATTGGGCTTACTGATGTAAGTGTCCAGTAGAATATAAGGCACAAAAGAGGTATTCAACAAATATTTCTTGGATGCATCGATTAATTTGACTTTATTTTATCCAACTTTAAAATCCTTCAAATTGCACAGTAAATAAAAAGTAAAAAATAAGATATATGGAAAAACATTTACATCAATAAAGATGTGCAAAAATACTTCATGAAGGCCATGGGATCACAATAAAGCTAGTTGTTTTAAATGGGAAACATCAAATTAGAACAAGCAGAAAATCTTGAAATACAAATGAGGAGAAACTCCATGCCATAAATTCTAATCATCTCGATTTTAAAATGAGCTTATAGTAAGAAACAAAAATAAAAACACAATACAGTAAAACCTTGGTTTGCGAGCATAATTTGTTCCACAAACATGTTCGTAATCCAAACCACTGGTAGTTTCAAAGCGAATTTCCCATAAGAAATAATGGAACCTCACATGTTTCATTCCACAACCCAAAAATATTCATATAAAATGATTACAAGACTGTAATAGGATACAAAATGATAAAGAAAATGCAAAACGTAAATAAAGCCAAATTAACCTGCATTTAACCTGCAAAAACCTTCGTGGCTGGTGCGAGAGAGACAAGAGAGAGGAGGGTGATTGTGTAGGACAACTTTCACTGTCACGAATGGAATCACTTATCTATTGGCTCGATGGAACCTTTTTCTGCACGGGGGCCATTGTAATACACTCGCACGGATGTTGACTACGGTATGGTATTAATAAACTCTGGTCACACGCTGTATTGAATGTAACTGGCAATGTAAGGCAGCAGAGGAAAGGGTCTCTATCTGCGGGCAGCCAGGCCTAGAATGAAGCAGAGCATTCCTAAGCTCACTCTTGGGTGGAAAAGCAAAGGACTGTCCACAGGTGCCTTGAAGGGACAAAAAATACACCAGTACCAGGTGTGGGCGCTTTCCAGCGTTCTGAAAAATCACTGATTTCTGCCAAACACCACGCCTGAGACTGAGCATCCAAGCATGCGGGGGGGATCACTCACGATCCCGCAGAGAGAGTGAGAGAGAGAGAGAGAGAGAGGAACCATTGGCTCAGTTGTGATCATGTGATGTTCGGCATCATGTACTACTTGTAATGCAAGACATCGCTCATTTATCAAGTTAAAATTTATTAGAAATGTTTGCTCATCTTGCAGAACACTCGCAGAACAAGCTACTCGCAAGCCGAGGTTTTACTGTAATCTTTTACCAGGAGGTAGGATTTTTTTAACGACTCTTTTTAATGCATTCGTGTGTCTTTTCCAAATTCCATACTTTCTTCAATTGCTTTCCTAAGCTAAGAAACTGGCTTTGCTATTGTCAAGTATTTCTTACCTCTCAAGCATGCCACCTGTGGTTGCTGTGCAGCAGATGGTTTTTCATTTGGGAGGCTTGGATAGTGGGGAATTTTTTCAATAATAAATGTTGCAAAAGGCTTATTTTTAAAAATTTATCTGTGTATCAGACTGGAGATGATCAACATCACTTTACAAAGATCTTTTACTTTTCATAAATTCGTTTTCCTCTTGCTTTTGGTTAATGTTAACTGCATGTCCTTTTTAATAGGTTTATCTATTTCAGTTGTTCACATATGTTTCCCTGAGTTCATTTTAGTTTTTCCTCTTCCACTGAAATATCCACACTCTCTCAGTGTACTTTGTTAATAGACAACATATCACTGGGTCTTTTTTTATCCACTGTGTCAGTATGTCTCTTTTAATTGGTGTATTTAGACCATCTGTATTTCAAGTGATTATTCTTATATTTTATTAATACCTACCATGTTTCTAACTGTTTCCTACGAGTTGCACTATTTTTGTGTCTCGTCCCCCCTTCCCATCTTGTTCTGCCTTCTCGGATTTTACCTGAACATTTTAATGAGTCCACTTTCTCTCCTCTCTCACCACATCGATTCTACTTTTCAAAAATTGTTTTAGTGTTTGCCCAGGGGGTTACAATATAAATTTACAACTGACCCAAGTCAGCTTGCAGATAACATTCTATCACTTCGTGGATAGCGAAGGTCACATAACAGAATGTTCTCAATTCCTCCCTCCTGTCCCTTCTAACATTGCTGCCTTTCATTTCACTTTATCCGTACGCTTTAATTGTCTAATATGTTGTCAGTATTATTACTTTGAACAGTTATAATAGATCAATTAAACGTAAGAGACTCTTAAACATAGAGAACAAACTTAGGGGTGTTGGAGGGGTTGTGGGTGGGGGGACGGACTAAATGGGTAAGGGGCATTAAGGAAGACACTTGTTGGGATGAGCACTGGATGTTATACGCAGGAGATGACTCGCTGGAACCTACTCCTGAAATCATTGCTGCACTATATGCTGACTAACTTGGATGTCAATTTAAAAAAAAGAGAGTAAGTAAAATAGTTTTTTTTACCTTCATCTATTCTTAAGCTGCCTTAAAATACTTTTAGAAAAGTCTATTTTCTTAGTTTGAGTTTCTTAGTTGAGTTGCACAGTTATAGCAGAGCCCTGGATCCGATTATCTGTGTTTCTCTTGATTCCATACTCTTTCTGGTGCTGACTTCATCCTCAGGATAGCTTTCTTCATATTCATAAGATAGTTGTGCCTTGCAAGTGGGGCTGTAGGATTTTTTGTTAACTGCCAGGATAGAACTTGTTCTACTTCCCATAATATTAAACGTGTCTTAAGTTCACTTCTGATTACTCCTAAACTCAATCACTCTGTTCAGGGATTATTTCCATCACCTATCCAGTTAAGCTCGGGCTAGTGCCTCTCTCTGTGTGTAGGGTGTAGTTATTGCACTGTCTTTAGTATTCCTCCATGGGACTGCTATTACCAGCCACCTCTGAACGAATCACTGATTGGCCTAGGCCTGAATTAGGGGCCAGCTCCTGATTGAATCACCAAGGGCAGAAGATGGAATTATCCTCTGGAGTGTAGACCAATCGGAGTCTACCCCTAGACCTGAAAGTGGGGTTGATCCATTCCAAACCACGTTAAGTGCTATACAATTGGGGATGGGTGAAATGAATGTCACAGAAGCAACTATAACGTTTACTGCCTAGACCAAATGCCGAAAGCTTTTTATAAGTGAAAAGTTATAAATAAGGAAAAGACAAATACGAAATGAGAGAGAACAAAAGATGTAATCCAGAAATTCACACAAAAAAAATACTAGTGATCAACATCAATAAAATATGAAAAGATATTTCATCTTACTAGTAATCAAATTATATATATATAATTTGAGATATATATATATATATATATATATAAGTGAGATTACTTTTTCACGTATCATGTTTGCAAACTACTGTTCCTGCGTAGGGTTGGCAAGGATGTGAGAAAAATGGCGTTCTCATCTATTTTCAGTCAGACTATGAATTGGCAATAAAAAAGTCTTCTGAAGGGCAGTTGCCAATTGATATAAAAAGCCTTGAAAAGAACGTACATTTTTACTTAGCATTTTAATTTTTCGGCATCTAATCTAAAAACATTACCAAAGAGTTTGCAAGCATCTGTGCACGTGTTTCTCCACAGCGACATTGTTTATGAGAGCAAAGATTGTAAAGACACATGAAAATCCAAAAATCGCACATTATTAGGCTCTTTTACGTTCTAGACGTTGCCCGATGTTAGGGACGCTGCAATGAACGGGACACGCACGGTCCCTGACTTCATGAGACTTGGACCCAGGATGGGATGGTGTGGGAATTCTGAACACCGTAGCGATCGTTACAAACCATGACCGATAGGTGTGTGTTGACATGGAAATATTTTCCCGAAATACTGTGCTGAAAGGAAGACCGCAATACAGCTTGCAGACTTTGATTCAACTTCTACAAATAAAAAAAAAATGTATACTGATTTATGTACATACGCCCATCTAACGGTATATATTATATACATTATAAACATTCGAGGTAGAACAGTAAG
This sequence comes from Lynx canadensis, assembly GCF_007474595.2. Taxonomy (NCBI): domain Eukaryota; kingdom Metazoa; phylum Chordata; class Mammalia; order Carnivora; family Felidae; genus Lynx; species Lynx canadensis. The sequence goes on along the minus strand of NC_044321.2, from coordinate 116,720,983 downwards.
CACCAAAACATTAGCAGTACATATTTCTGTGAGACGGCATTATGGGCGCTTTCTCATCTCATTGGTGACAGTTCTCGCATTTCCAGACTGTTTTGCATTATGTATTGATAATTAGAAAACGTTAACAAAGCTATTTCACAGCAGAGCGATACAGCCATTACATTGACACATGCGCAGCTGTGCCTTTGCCTTCTTACCTCTCTGTGTCTCCGGGGCCACCTGTTCTCCCAACTCCCCCCTTCTACCTTCGATGGCGGTCATCTCCTACACGTCTACTCCCGAAGGACCGGTGTTTCCTTGGGCCTCGGCGCCTGTGCGAAGTCTCCCCGCCTCGCTCGGTCTGGAAAGCGCCTGCCCACCCTTTCACTTGTCTACCTGCTTCGGGTGTGCGAGGATTCGCCTCGGGGGGTCTTTCCTTCAAAGCACCCCTCCCCTCCCTCCTTGCCTTCAGACCACGACAAATGCCTCCCCTCTTTTTTTTTTTTTAATTTTTTTTTTTCAACGTTTATTTATTTTTGGGACAGAGAGAGACAGAGCATGAACGGGGGAGGGGCAGAGAGAGAGGGAGACACAGAATCGGAAGCAGGCTCCGGGCTCCGAGCCATCAGCCCAGAGCCCGACGCGGGGCTCGAACTCACGGACCGCGAGATCGTGACCTGGCTGAAGTCGGACGCTTAACCGACTGTGCCACCCAGGCGCCCCAAATGCCTCCCCTCTTTACTACCACAGACGGCACGGTGCGGCTTGTGTGCCGTGAACCGAGTGGTCACGTAAACGGAAAGATGAATTTCCTATTACTTTCCTCCTTCTCCTGCCTGCTGTCTCTCACCAGCGGCTCATCCCTTTCTACTCTCCTCCTCGCTCACCTGGTCCCCTCGGCACGAGCCCCCGTCGCTTTTTCAGAAGGGCACACACAAGGCCAATTGAGGGCTTTTGTCCAGGCCGTTTCTTCTGCCCCCGGGGGAGCTGCAGGGTCGTTCCCTGCTTTTTGAAGTCTTTGCCTAAATGCACTGGATTAGTAAGGCCTTCCCTTACTGCCCTCGTCGGGGGCGGGGGGGGGGGGGGATTCCCCATTTCTCATCACCCATAACTGGCTCTCTATGCAGTAGCATTTAACTTTTTAGTTGTTTATGGTTCCCTTCCCTCTTCCTTGACTGGAACACAAGCCCCGTGAGGGCAGGGGTCTACGTCTTTTCGTTTTTGATGTGTCCTTTGCACCCACAACGGGCCTGAAACACAGTAGGGGTTTAATTGTATCTGTTAAATGAGGAATAACCATTAAACCACAGAATCCCTGCTTATTTTTACTGTCAAGTAAAAACAAATCCAGATTTATGTAAGAAGCAGCTTTATTCGAAAAGACCGCCGCAACAGAGAGAATGCTCTGACCACAGGTCCCGCAAGTGTCTCAGAACTGAACAGAAGAAGGTGTTTCTCTTATAGGAAAGGGGAAGCAGGGGCAGCAGGAAGTTGGTGTGCGTGTGCTGGGGCCGGTGGTGGGAGCGAGCAGACGGCATCATGGAAACGGGAAACGTTTCTCTGTCTTTAGCCCATTCTTAGAATGAGCTATTGAATGGGGAATTTCTGCATCTTGGTTCTTGCTTAAGCTTGGGGGTGAGCCAAAGTTCAGGAGCCTGTGAGGAGAAAAGCGTGACTGAAGTTTGGTTAAGCCAGGTCAGAGGGTATGTTATGGATAATTGGGAGCACTTGGTCAGTCCCTGGTGTTGCTTAAAATAGGCCAAGACAGGGGGCGCCTGGGTGGCTCGGTCAGGTAAGTGATCAACTCTTGGTTTTGGCTCAGGTCACGATCTCACAGTTTGGTTCGTGAGCTCAAGCCCCGCAACTGACAGTGCAGAGCATGTTTGGGATTCTCTCTCTCCCTGCTCCTCCCCTGTGCTCGCTCTCTCTCTCTCTCTCTCTCTCTTTCTCTCTCAAATAAATAAAACTTAAGAAAATAAATTAAAAATAAAATAAAATAAAATAAAATAAAATAAAATAAAATAGGCAAAGACTGTCCTAAACACTACCATGGATAGAGTTAGAGTTGCCATGAGGTCAAAGTTGCTCACAGTTTTCACGGGTGGGCTGGACACACATTCTTGTTGGCTTTGAAGTATTACCTATATTATATGTTGAGCATTTTATCAACCAACAGCTGTTGGAAGGTCTTAGAGACAAGGCACTGGTGAGAGGTATGCCTAGGAATATAACAAAAAGAATGATTACTAAAGGCTGAATGTGGGAGTAAACCCCAAATCTGATACCAGAAGGGAGTCTACCAAGAGGAGTCCGGGACATTGGACCCAAAGTGTCCTTAGATGGTAGAGTGAGAATAGCAGTGGTGATCTGATGGTTTGTGTTTTGAATAGTTTTGGTGATAGCATAGACAATCCGAGATGTTTTGGAGAACACATGCATGGCAGTCCTTCTCACCACCGCTCACTGTATAAGTGCCCCTTTGGGAAGCCAGAATCATGTCCAATGCCATAAGATTTTAAAGGACCGCTTGTTAGGGGTGCCTGGGTGGCGCAGTCGGTTAAGCATCCGACTTCAGCCAGGTCACGATCTTGCGGTGCGTGAGTTCGAGCCCCGCGTCAGGCTCTGGGCTGACGGCTCAGAGCCTGGAGCCTGTTTCCGATTCTGTGTCTCCCTCTCTCTCTGCCCCTCCCCCGTTCATGCTCTGTCTCTCTCTGTCCCAAAAATAAATAAACGTTGAAAAAAAAAATTAAAAAAAAAAAAAAAAGGACCACTTGTTGAAACTTAGGTAGCTCTGTGGCGATCATATTTGTGGTTGCGGTAAGGTTTCCCAGAGCAAAGCATGGAAATTATGGCAGTTTGTAAAGAAGTTCAAACTTTGAAAAGTGAGAAGACTTTGGTTTCTTAAATAATCAAGGACATAATAAAACCAACACAAAAGCATAGGGAATTACTCTGATGAGGCACAGTATTCTTGCCTTTCTTGACAGATTACTTAGAAGTCAAAGAAAAACTCTTATAATTTCCTATTAAGAGCAGATCTACAATCCAAACACATTTTGTTATTTAACAGAGAGAAAACCCCAATTCCAGTTTTGTATGAGTATATTTGATATTAAATTTCCTTTTTAAAAAATGAAAAATAAGCCTGTTAATCCTTTGCCATCTTTGACCGCAACACATAGAATCCCCCCTTTATCACTATTTACATCCGTTTAAATTTTATCCTACATTTTCTTCTTTTTTATTCTGGAGCAACCAGTCATTTTACCTTAGGACAAAACTATTTTTTCCCTTAATAAGAACACATCTTCTATGCTTTGCCTACAAAGTTGTTCCTATATGCTACTATTGCCACTGATAGAGTTTTACTCACAGATACTGGTTACAACATTCATCCACAGTAACTTTTATTTTAGAGAAGCCAGGAGGTGGAAAATTGTGAACTGTCTGTCACACACCAGTATTTTGTAGCAGATCACCAGACCTTATGAATATAGGTCTCACAATTTTTATAGCTATAATTATCTCTTGTGGTATAACTTTTCATTGAGGCAAAAATGAATATTAATAGAGCCAAACATATATAGCCTTAAAAGTATGCTTACTAATTAACGTTTCAATATTTATCTTATGTAAAAATGATCTAGTTATTTAATAAACATTCATTAATTAATTTAGCATAAGTCTAAGGTTTGAATTTACCAGAAGATTCTGAAAACCGTTTTCAAGCTGACATATTATAAAACATAATTCGTGGCAAAATAAAGTTTGTCAGGATAATGATTTAATTTGGTTCAACACAAATTTACATTTTTAACAATCTTAAATGTTTAATAGATGTAGCGTTAGTCTATTCAATCAGTAAACCCGTGTAGGTTTTAGGAAGAATATTCCAAATAGAATAAAAAATTCTGGTTATATTTTATCTAAACTTGATAACTCAGAAGATAAAAGAGCTAATTTTATTAAACCAATAATACTAAATTAGTCTTGTTTGCCAAGATTTACTGAACTTGTGTTCACTTGAATTTTAAAAATATTTGGGTTAGCACTGGGTTTTGTACGGAAGTGCTGAATCACTACATTGTACCCCTGAAACTATAATATGACACTGTATGTTAACTAACTGGAATTTATTTTCTTTTTTTAATGTTTATTTATTTTTGAGAGAGAGAGAGAGAGAGAGAGAGAGGGAGAGAGAAAATTCCAAGTAAGCCCCCTGCTGTCAGCACAGAGCCCGACCTGGAGCTCCAACTCAGGACCACCAGATCATGACCTGAGCTGAAGTTGGACCCTTAACTGACTGAGCCACCCAGGCGCCCCAACTACCTGGAATGTAAATAAAAACTTTAAAAAATATTTGGGTTAGTTTCTATAAGACTATTTTTGAAAATCCTAGATGTTAAATTCCGTTAACTTTTGAGAATTTTAGACATATTTAATTTATAGAAGTGCTTATTTACCTCTAAGCCAATTAAAATAGAGTTCTTTAAGGCATTTTATAATCTAATATGTTAATACTATCTAGGGATAGGAAAAGAACATACATAAATACATAGACAGCCAGACACAGAGAACTAATGGCTGGACTAATGGCTTTAATTTCTAATTTTTAACTCATTGGTTACAAACAGTTGGCTCTTGCCCTTGGACACCTTTACGTTTTTATAAAGATCAGGACTACATTTCTGGTGGATGGGGCAATGGAGGACATCTGCTCATTATGAGAGCTGAAGCGCCCCCAACAATATTAGTGGAGGAGACCCTTAATTTTCTTTGGAGGCTGTGGATTAAATCTTGGGCAAGGGACTGAGGAGATATCAGGTGACCGTCTGTCTGGGTGTCTAGAGCTCATCTGAGTTGAAAAAGCACTCAGCCTGTTTCTAAGTAGCTTTTTCAGCATTAGGTGTTTGCTCTCGGGGTCCCGAAGCCGCTCAATAACTTCCAACAGGGAGAGGGGGGCCTAGAGTTTAAGTGACTATAAGATGTTGAAGGGCCCAAGTGGGATGGAAAAAGTTTGGCAGAAGTGGATAGAGGGATAGAGGAGGTAGGAGTGTTAAAGGGGGAGAGACGGATCGAAGGATTCAGGGAGATGAAGGGAAGTTTGAAGGTCATGAAAAGGAGGAAGGAGGATGGGGGGGTGGGTGATAGGAAGGGATAGGTAATTGATGAGCCAGCATGGGGAGATCCCATGTTTCCCAAAGAGGCCACGGAAATTCTAAATTCTCTGTAGTAAAATCTTGCTACTTTTGAACGTATTGAACTGAATTAATGCCATAATGATGGAGCATATAGTCCAGCAGGGAAAGTAGAGTGAGAGTTACCCACGGTATTAGTTCATTAGACCAGAGATAAGCCCTTAAAGAAGCCAGGAAAGAGTCCTGCTTGATTACTCCCCTGTATCGTCCCTGTCGGAAGGGCCAAAGAAATTCCCTCCTCCAATTCCCAAGGAAAAACAAAGGAGTCATCATACAGAAGAATAGGGAAGTTTCCTTCTCAAGAGCCAGGGAACGACTGCCCACTCAAAATGCCAAAGAAAGATTCCTATGCCCAAAGAATCAAAGTAACTCCTTACTGTGCTGTAATAGACATGATGCCCAGAGCACTGGTGTGAGAACTGAATTTACCAAAGGATTCCCGAACTCACGAACAGGAGCTGAGTTCGAAGCAATTGCAAGGTGCCGTTAGATACCTGGGCAGGTACGACAGGGTTCTGTAAGTGAAGTCCAATCTTGAGTTGCCTCATGACACTTTAAATCTGTCAATAAAACAGATCCAGGGGTAGGTAGAGAAAGAATTTATTTAAAAGACTGTTGCAATAGAGAGAATGCTCCGACCGCAAGATCCACAGGCATCTCAAAATCGAACAGAAAAAGGCTTTTTTTTTTTTTTTTAAATAAGGACCGGTGAGCAGGGCTAGCAGGAACTATGCCAGGGATGGGAAGCTGTGGGGGTGAATGGGCAGCATGATCTGGGGCGGGGGGGGGGGTTGGTTAGTAGGAATGTTTCTCTCGAGGACAGCCAGGAATGAGCTGCATCTCAGTGCCTGCTTAGGCTCGAGCGTGAGCCCAAATGTAGGGGTCTGTGGAGAGGAGGGAAGTTACCAAACCAACGGGTTACTAAGGAGCAGTTGTGTGAGTACTTGGTCATTACCATTCCGAAACTCCCTCAATTCCCACCTTGCCTCTCTCTTCAAGTTGGTATTGCCCAGTGTCCTGAAGAATGGTTTAAAATACCATACTTTAGAAAGTCAAAGCGTCAGGGACATCTGGGTGGCTCAGTCGGTTAACCGTCTGACTTCAGGTTAAGCTTCCGACTTGGGCTCAGGTCATGATCTCATAGCTCATGGGTTCGAGCCCCGCGTGGGGGCTCTGTGCTGACAGCTCGGAGCCCGGAGCAGCTTTGGATTCTGTGTCTCCCTCTCTCTCTGCCCCTTCCCTGCTCACGCTCTGTGTGTGTGTGTGTGTGCGTGTGTGTGTGTGTCTCAAAAATAAACATTTTTTAAAAATTAAAAAAAAAAGTCAAAGCGTCAGAGTAGCCACATTTCCAGTGTAACCATGTCCTCGGCTTCTCAAACTTCTGTTCCCTGGTCAAACTAAATGAGATCCTAGCATAGTCACAGATATGTTTATCCAGAGCTATTTCTGCCCCCATCTTAGCATAATCATGGTTAGTAGATTTAATGAAATAGGTATTTCACAGCTGTTTCCCTGAGATCATCTCAACTCCCTACGCAGACCCCGTCACTAAAATTTCCGGTGAAATTCTAACCACCTCCCAGCAAGAAGATGAAATCATGGTGTTCCAGACTTTTCCCTGGGGTTCAGATGGCCCCTGGTCCACATGTGACCACCGCAGCCACTATCCCCCCAGGAAATGGCTCCTGGGAAGTCCCTTTGTTTCCAGCTAGATCCCATATTTGTAAAGAACTGGACACACGTCGGGATACGGAGTAAGACTTAAGTGGGTAAAACGGTGTTGCTAGCTAGTTAGGAACACCATTTCTAACCATACAGGCAGGGGGGATTTTTTTTTTCTCTCCCGAGGGAACCAGAGTCGGGAGCCACCCTCGTCTACCTGCTTCGGGACCCTTCGGCATGCCTTCTTCGTCTTCGTAACCACGGTCCTGTCTGAAGTCTTTCCTCGGGGCCCTGACTGAGAATACTGTATTGGACGCGCTAACTTTTATCCGCTCCCAGGCCCTTGGTCTTTGCCTGGTGCTAGAGAACTACATCACCCAGAATGCTCTCCTCCGTAAGCCGCGGCGCCGCTGGCCAATGAAGAGGCCGGAGAGGGTCGTCTGCGTGCATTACGCGCCCTCTCGGGGCGGGACTTCTGGCTCTGTCCTCGCCGTGGTTATCTTACCCGTTCCCGGTTCGGGATCCCCGAGTCACACCGGAGGTGACGGAAGAGAAGACGTCCCCGCGGCACTGAGCCGGGCCTGAGGCTCGGCAGCGTCGCCGCCCGGTGTCACCCCGCCGCCGGGGCGGGCTGGGGCCCGCGGAGCTCGGGTCCCCGCCCGGGTCTCCTGGCCTCACTCCGCCAGCAGGCCCCGATGGCGGCGGCTGCGCTGTCGGACCCGGCGCAGGGGTGCAGTCGCTCCCAGGTGCTCACCCGCCCGACGCCACCTCCCGATCCTAAAGCTCCGAATGAGGGCGCCTGCCTTGGTCACTGAAGGCCGGGCGGCCGTGTCCAACACGGTGGGGTGCTCTGAGTGGGGTCCCCATTTCCGACAGCCAGTGGGAGAACGTGGAGGGGGAGTTGCAGGCAGAAGGACGAGCACGTGCAAAAGCTTGGACGTGCGACTGGGTCGGGAGCACTCGGGATACCTCGAGGGAAGCCGAGCGTCCCTGCGGTGTCCGCGGGCAATGGAACCTGGGGGGCGGAGTCACACCCGGGAAGGCACCTGACCGGCGGGACCTTCCTTCCTGGGCCGCCACAAGCCACGGAGAGTGGGGGACGCAAGAGGGACACGATCTGCGCTAGGATTTTAAGTTTCCCCAAAGTTGCTCGGGGGGTGGGAGAGGGGCGATGAAGGTGGAGGCAGGGAGACCGATGAGACTGCCGCAGTAGAGTCCAGGAGCGTCAGGACGGGGTCCAGACTAGAGTGAAGGCAAAGCACCCTGCGTCCAGATAGAGCTTAGGGACAGAGTCCTCTGCCTACTGCATCAGGCTGTGAAGGAAGGTAGGGAGTGAAGGACCACCCTAAGTTTTTTGGTTTCTTTTTTCTTTTCTTCTTCTTCTCCTCCTTCTTTTCTGAACATCTGGGAGAATGAGGATGAAGAAATTGGGTGGAGGGAGCAGGCCGCAGGGGGGAAGGTCAGAAGTTGCATTTTGGACCCGGTGAATCTGAAGATGTTCCAGAAGTGTGTGTGTGGGGGGGGGGGGGCGGGGATGGGGGGCGGGGGGAAGGAGAGAAAAAGAGATGGATAGATGGACAGGCAAGTCTGCAGTTCCAGGAGGGGTCTACACTGGGGATGTTTAAAGGGGTTTTAGGTCTGGACCAGGACATAACCTGGGGAGAGGATTTAGGAGAGGGAAGCTTAAAGTGGTTGCTTGAGATGGCCCGAAGTGAGAGACGGAAATGCTGGAGGGTAGGCACAGGGGGTGAGCACCCCTGAGGCTTCGAGAACCCCACTGGGTGCTGGCTGTTATCTGAGGGAGAGGAAGCCAGGGATAAGGGGTAGGGGGTAAAGAGCCAGGCAGGCATAGAGATCCAGCTGCGGGGAGGTGTATATTCACTGCCTTGTGGGCTCAGCAGGACCTTGTGGCTAATCCCAGTGAGCCAGGAAGAGTCAGCTAGGCCAGTGGAACAGCCTAGGCCAGACCAGGGCAAGGGTGCATCAGCCACTCTGCTCTTCAAGCCCCTCCACAGAGGGTTGGTCCGGCACCGGCATTCTAGTGGACGTGTCCCCTAGCAGGTTCTCCTTCAGGGGACCACGCAGCACCCAGGCTGCATTGCCGAAAGAGCTAGCATCCCACTGGCCTGCTTAGACCCCCCGCCCCCTGAATTGATGAGTGAATGAATGAAAGAAATGATGGCTTCTTGAAACATTTCCCTAAATAGAAACACACAACAGAAGCTTAAAACTTCCAGATTTAACTAGTTCACTTCACACAAGTTCTTACTAGTGGTTTGAAAAGTTCCTGTACCTCTAAACATTGGATTAAAGTCAAAAGTCTTAACTGTCACATTCTCTTAAAGGCTTAAAAAGCAGGAAAGCCACCCACATTTTCAAAGGCTCATCACCTCGTGTGCACCAAGGTGTTAATCCTGTGGACAGTACAAGCTGATATTCAGCAAGTGACACGTACTAAAGTGTTTGATGCCAACAACAGATAATAAGACAATAAGACGGATACCAGTGTTGCGCCCATTTGACAGATGAGGACATCACGGCACAGAGAGGTTGAGTTCTTCTGTTAGTTCACGCAGCTGGTATGAGGCAGTGCTGTAGTTTGAACCCAGGTGTCCCTTTGGGTATAAACGTACACCAGGCCCAGTCACTTCTCCAGCGGCCATCCTGTGTACGGTCATCATAGCCCTGATCGCTGTCAGGACTTGGCTTGTTTTTTCTTTGGTTGTCCCGTGGCTCCGTCCACTCCCTCACACTTCTTTGCAGGCTTGCCCCAGTGTCTCCTCCTCTGAGATGCCGTCCTTGGTTGCCCCGTGGAAAGTTGCCCCCAGCGTCTTATCTCCTCACTCTTATTTCGTTGTTCTTTGGGATCCTCTTGATCATTTAGTTAGTTCCTTGCGGATGATCTGTCTCCGACCCTGGAATGTAAGCTTCTCCTCCTGCTCTGTGCCCAGGCCTGGAGCAGTGCCGGCTGTAGTAGGTGCTCAGTGTGCACGCCGCCACCCTTCATGGGCTCCCTTACCGTGCTTTGGAAAGTCCCGTCCTCGGAGACCAACTCTGACCTTGTCTCCTTCTATCCTTCCCTTGCTCCCTGCCGTCCGGCCAGGCCAACCCGAATATGCCAGACTCTTTCCCACTCTCTCCCAGCTTTGGCCTTTGGAGTTGCCTCCGATGGGGACACTGTTGCCAGATCTCGCCTTGGCTGCCCTTTCACATCCTTCCAGGCTCTGCTCAAATGTCACCTCTTTGATGAGGCCTTTCCTGGCAGGGCTAGCTAAAATAGCCCCTGTCCCTGCCTGCTCTCATTTTGCCATTTTTGTGCCGGGAACTTGGCGCAATTACAAAAGCAAAGGCGCAGGGTAGGTTGAGCTTTTCCAGGTTGCTGACAGAGTAAATGGGAAAAAGAGTAGTGACAGAACAACCGTAAGTGCCATTATGTCCCACCTCTCACCTCCTTAGAATCTGATTCTCTCCTTTTCCTCACTTCACAGAAGAGAAACTTGACGCTCAGAGAAGTCAAGTCACCAGCCCAAGGTCACACAGCTCTTAAATAGATGAAACTCAAACTCAGCATGCCAACCGCCAGAGCCTCCCCCCCTAACCGTGACAATACCCATGGTGGGCTGGGGGTAGGAGCTGGGGTGACACGTAAACTTCGTAGAATGTGTTTACGCTTAGGAACGAGGAGGGCACGGGGAGCATCTCGGGCAGAGGAAACCGCATGGGCGACGGCGGTATGCGGGTCGTTCGAGGAGGAATGAGAGGGCTGGTGTGGTTGCTGAGGGCCCCCTCCCTCCGCTGAGGTGCATCCCAGAGGGCAAGACTGGATGCCAACAACAGATAATAAGACAATAAGACGGATACCAGTGTTGCGCCCATTTGACAGATGAGGACATCACGGCACAGAGAGGTTGAGTCTGAGCCTCCGGACACTGACTGTGACAGGGAGGTGATGATGGTGTTGCCCTCGTGGGCCACGGGAAGATTAATCCAAGTAGCGGAAAACATGCCGAGTGTAGACACGGGCCAGGCATCCCAGCGTCTGCCTTATGAACATTTCCTCTTGCATCCCGACAACAGCCTGGTGAAATGGGAACGATTAGTAGTATTGAGGCAGAATTCACCGTTCAGAGAAATAGTGACTTCCCAAGGTCACACAGCAGGCAAGCGTCAGATTCAACCCTAGGAGTCTGGCTCCGCGGCTAGGGACGTTTCGGGACGTTTCACCACTTTGATACGGCACGTCAGGCACTCAGCACAGAGCCAGGCACACGGCGAGGACCAGTGAGACTCAGCAGCTGCCGCCGTTACCATTTTGGCGTCACGATTACTGTCGTTATTTCCTATTTTGACATCTTCGGGTGCTTACTATCCGCTCCTCTCAGGGCACAGAGGCTCGTTACTGTCTTGTGTCGTCGTCCGCTGGCTTCCCCCATAGCAGCCTTTTCACTGTGACACAACTGCCTTCTGTGCGAAGGCTGCACCCACCTCCCCCTTGAGCCCGGCACCGGGCTAGGCCCTCAGCAGGTGCGGAGCGACTCAGACCTTGGGTACCCCTGCATCTTTTCCAGGGACTGAGTGTCAGACTAATCCCTCCCTCTCTTTGACTTTCTGGGGATCAGTGACCCTCGACGGTCTGGCCATGACCTTCCCTTGGAGGTCCCGGCCCAAAAGACGGAGACCAAAAGTCCGTGCTGCGGACCGGGCGCCCCCTTAGGGAGCCTGCAGCCTCCTCCCTTCTGCCCTCGCACTTCGGGCCCGGCGGGGCCAGACAACACGGGGGCCTTCCCTCTCTCGTCCCCACAGCTCCCGCCCTGTTTGGGTCCCGCATGCCGCCTGGTCTCCCCGTGTGTCCAGCAGGCCTTGGTGGGGCCAGATCAGAGTCCCCTTCAAAGTGGTTCACGGCGAAGGGAGGGCTTATCGGAAGGGGGTGGGGATACGCTGCAGAAGCCAAGGGCACGATGCCCAGCTGGGCCCCGTGGGACAAAGCGAGAACCGAAAGGAACCATCACGTGCCTCGGCCTCAGTGTCTCTCGTCGTGGCTTCTCTGTGTCCGCTCGTGCCACACTCGGCCGATGGGCTCTTTCCGCTGCAGATGGCTCCCCGAGGCCCCCGGATTCCGTGCCTCTACTTCCCTCGGCGAGCTTTACGTCCTTATTCGCGGTCGTTCTCTGCGGTTGTGCTTTTCCTGCGTGTGCAGCCTGAAGGCAGGAAATGCCCCCCCCCCACCCCGAGCCTCTGTTTCCCTCAGCTTCTCACCCCAGTGCCCATCACAGGCTGGCCCGTCTGCGATCCTTATCCTGAACAGCCACAAGAAGGAAGCCGGCTGGCCCAGGGGTAAAGGGGTCCCCAGAGCCCCCGCAGCAGGGGTCCTTGGGGATGAGCTATTCTCCAAGAAGAAAGGCGAGTCAGGCACCCAGAAGGCATATACCCTCACTGTCACCTGGCATCCTTCAGGGGAAAATGCAGTGTCAGTTAAAGGGTTAAAGCTCGGTTGTTCCCAGAGGCCTGCGGCACGGACCGAGATCCTACAGTTACACGAGGTGACTGCAGAGGTACACAGACGGCTCATCAAATGGCACCGGCGGCCGGAGAAAGCTGTTCCTTTCCCCGCTTCCCTGGGGGGGTCGATGTAAAGAGAAGCAGCTCCCGTTCCATGCGTGCGGACCACGTGTCACGCCTGCTCCGGGCACTGTCCCTGCCCCACTCCTTTCACGACCCCAGCCTCTCGGTCTTCGGCCAGGAAGGGGTGGTTGGCCGATATAGTGAGACTCCGTTTAGAAGATCGCCCTGGACTTTGAGAGGATATCCACTCATGCCCAATCTGCACTTCGGGGAGCAGTTTCCACTCTAGTCCCTCCGTCCCCTGCCTTAGCCCGTCTTCCTGGATTTCCCGTTGAAGGGGTCGGAAATCCAAGGATTGGAAAAGAAAGAAATTGCAAACACAGGTTTCCGGAACGTCAAAACACAACAGGCACGGAGACTATTTTCATCTTCGCTTCTCCCCGAAGGAGTAATCTTGCTTCTCCGTATCCTAATAGCCACCTGTGATGTAGAAGATTCCCTTCTGGAGACCAAGCACAACCTGGCCCCGCCCAGCCTACCACCCAGGAGCCTTGCTCCAGGGACAACGGACTCAGGGAGCCGCAGGGGGGTCAGCAAGGAAGGGCCTTCAGAAATTCGGGAAAGGCTATTGAGACCCTGACCAATCCTCCAGAAGATTCTCTCTGGGAAATGGGCCTTGAATGCCACAGTCTGGGGACAGATGATAGTATGAGCTCGAGGGTTTTACGGCGGCAGTTCTCTCCAGGACATTCTGCCTATGAACAGGGTTCATCCTGACCAAGCAAAGACGCCGTGCTGCATCCAGGGAAGAATCCCTACCACTGCAAGGACTTTGGGGGAAGGGGATAAACAGGAATTTCCTCCCTGCTCGACATCAGAATCACTCCGGAACGAAGTCCTGTGAGCGCAAGCAGTGCCATAAAGAGCTTCTGACCGGGCACACCTCACTTGACACTCTCCATACTAGGAAGGAGGCCAACGGGTGAAGTGAAGGTGAAAAGGCCTTCACAGGCCACGCTGCTTTTGTCCGGCATAAAATAATGCACACCAGAAAAAGCCTCTGGGTACAGAGAATGCAGGAAAGCCTTCTGTGACACCTCTTCCCCAACATATTACACAAGGAGGGACACTGAGAAGCCCTCTGAGAGCACTGAGTGGGGAGCAGCCTTTATCCATGGGTGTCCAGCGGATGCCAGGATGGATCCCTCATTCAACCCTCCACCGTCCACACCGGGGAAAAGCCGTGCAGGTGTATCAAGCGTGAAAAGGCCTTAGAGCACGGATCAGTGCTTACTTTTACAGGGTTTTATTAGGAAATGACCCAGCCGACGCCTCGGTTGAGCGTCCGGCTTCAGCTCTGGTCATGATCTCACGGTTTGTGAGTTCGAGCCCCGCGTCGGGCTCTGTGCTGACAGCTCAGAGCCTGGAGCCGGTTTCCGATTCTGTGTCTCCCTCTCTCTCTCTGCTCTTCCCCTGCTCGTGCTCGCTCTCTCTCAAAAATAAATAAACATTAAAAAAAATAAAAAAAAAAAAAAAAAAAAAAAAAAGGAAATGACCCAGCCTAGGAGGCCTGAGTGGCTCAGTCGGTTAAGCGTCCGACTTCGGCTCAGGTCATGAGCTCACAGTTTGTGGGTTCAAGCCCTGCATCGGGCTCTGTACTGACAGCTCAGAGCCTGGAGCCTGCTTCAGATTCTGTGTCTGCCCCTCCCCTGACTGTGATCTGTCTCTCTCTCTCTCAAAAATAAATAAACATTAAAAAAAAGAAAAGAAAAGAAAAAGAAATGACCCAACCCTACAGCCTTTCTCTATATCTAAGAATTCATGCCGGGGAGAAACTTAGCGGTTCTTGCAGACTTGGGGAAAACCTTCATAGTTTGATCTTTAGTTTGCAGTGGAAAGCTCTCTTTAGAATATTACGCAACAAAGGAGGAAGAAAAAGAAACGCATGCATGACTTCTTCCCGCCCTCGCTGCCATGCCTTTGCTGAGTTATCATTGGTTATTTTTTGGAGAGGGTATGCTAGGCAAGTAATGGCCCCCCGGAGATGTGTGTGTCTTCATCCTGGAACCTGTGACCGGGACCTTGAAAATGGAAGTGGGAGCCAGAAGAGTCGATGTCAGAGTGATGTCACGTGGGAAAGACTCAGCTGGCCGCTGCTGGCCCTGAAGACGGAGGAAGGCGAACATGAGCCAAGGAGGCAGCTCCTAGAACCAGAAAGGGCAAGAAAACAAGCTGTCCCTTACAGCCTTCAGAAAGGAACCCAGCCCTGCTGGCACATCGGTTTCAGCCCTGTAACGCCCCTGTTGGACTTCTGACCCCCAGAACTATATGATAATGAATCTGTATTGTTTTAAAGTCGTGCTAATTTGTCAGAGCAGCAATAAGAAACTACTAGCGACGGTAGGGGGTCGTGGTCGGGAGGCGAAAGGGCCTTTTCGTCTTGTCTCTTACAAATGGTCACTGCCATCCAGGGTACTTGAAGGCAGCTCTGCAGTTACTGGAAGACTTCTCTCTTCCAAAACGTTGTCTCTACCCTTGAGGAGCAGAAGTCTTTGTAAAAAATATGAAGTCCTGACTCTTCAAATATTTACAACTTACAAGAAATCAGAATACTAAGTATAGTGTTTTTTGAAGTTATTATAGTTATGCAGATAAGGATCCATATACGAATGAGCGCATCGTACCACACCCCGGAAACCTGTTGAGGGCTTTCATTAAAAAAAAAAATCGGGGCGCCCGGGTGGCTCGGTTGGTTAAGCGTCCGACTTCGGCTCAGGTCGTGATCTCACGGTCCGCGAGTTCGAGCCCCGCGTCGGGCTCCGTGCTGACAGCTCAGAGCCTGGAGCCTGCTTCGGATTCTGTGTCTCCCTCTCTCTCTGCCCCTCCCCTGTTCATGCTCTGTCTCTGTCTCAAAAATAAATAAACATTAAAATAAAAAAAATTAAAAAAAAAATCAACAGCAACTTTCTTTATGTGGTTTGGAATGCCCGTCACTCACCGTCATTTGCTCCTGGTCCCCTTGTTTGATTATTCTTCATCTTCTATGTGGAGTGGGGATGAATGGGTAGCTGTGTGTTTCTCAGCTCCCTCAATCCTCTGTAGAGGGGCTTCCTTCCGACGCCCACCTGCGCAGTCATTTAGAGGTGGAATGAGAACTAAAACAAAATACTACACACAGCCAAATTCAACTCCTGATCAACTCAGAGAAAAAACACAGAAAAAAAAAATCCATTATTTGAGCTGCTAAAAGACTGTGAAGTGTCACTGTAAAGTGATTAGAATTTTTTCTCATTTTTACAAGTTTTTAATTCCAGTATAGTTAACACAGTGCTATATTAGTTTCACGTGTACAATATAGCGATTCAACACTTCCCTACATCACCCGGTGCATCAGAACAAGTGCCCCCCTTTATCCCCATCACCTGTTTCACCCATCCCCTCACCCGCCTCCTCTTTGGTAACCACCAGTGTGTTCTCTACAGTTGGGTCTGTCTCTTGGTTTGCCCTTCTCTCTTGTTTTCCTTCGCTCACTTGTTTTGTTTCTTAAATTCCATACATGAGTGAAATCGTTTGGCATTTGTCTTTCTCTGACTTATTTCATCATTATGCTCTCTCATCATTATGCCCTCTACTCCATCCTCGTCATTGCAAATGGCACGATTTAATTCTTTTTTTATGGCTAATACTTCACTGTGTGTGTGTGTGTGTGTGTGTGTGTGTGTGTACCACATCTTCTTTATCCATTCATCAGTGGGTGGCCACTTGGGCTGCTTCCATATCTTGGCTACCGTAAATAATGCTGCTATGAACATAGAGGAGCATGTATCCCTTTGAATTTGTCTTCTTGTATCCTTTGGGTAAATACCCAGTAATGTGATCACTGGATCATAGGGTAGTTCTATTTTTGAGGACTCTACAGACTGCTTTCCACAGTGGCTGCATCAATTAGCATTCCCACCAACAGTGCACTAGTGTTCCTTTTTCTCCACATTCTTGCCAACAGCTGTTGTTTCTTGTGTTGTTGATTTGAGCCATTCTGACATGTGTGAGGTGATAGCTCATCGTAGTGAGCTGTAGCGATTTGCAATTCCCTGGTGATGAGTGATGATGAGCATCTTTCCATGTGTCTGTTGGCCATGTGGATGTCTTCTTAAGAGAAATGACTGTTCATGTCCTCTGCCCATTTTTAATTGGACTGTCTGCTTTTGGGTGTTGAGTTTTATGAATTCTTTATGTATTGTGGATACTAACCCTTTATCGGATATGTCATTTGCAAATATCATCTCTCATTCCATAAGTTGCCTTTTAGCTTTAATGATTGTCTCCTTTGCTGTACAGAGCGTTTTATTTTGATGTAGTTCGAATAGTTTATCTTTGCTTTTGTTTCCCTTGCCTCAGGAGACATATCTAGAAAGATGTTGTTATGACCAATGTCAAAGAAGTTACTGCCTGTGTTCTCTTCTAGGATTTTTATGGCTTCAGATCTCACATTTAGGCGTTTAATCCATTTTGGATTTATTTTTGCACATGGTGTAAGAAAGTGGTCCAGTTCCATTCTTTGCATCTTGTCCAGCTTTCCCAACACCATTTGTTGAAGAGCCTTTTCCCATTGCATATTCTTTCCTGCTTTGTCAAAGATTAATTGACCATATAATTGTGGGTTCTTTCTGGATTTTCTACTCTGTTCCATTAGGTCTATGTGTCTATTTTTGTGCCAATACCATGTTTTGATGACCAGCTTTGCAATATAACTTAAAGTCCAGAATTGCGATGCCTCCAGCTTTGCTTTTCTCTTTCAAGATAGCTTTGGCTATGTGGGGTCTTTTGTGGTTCCATACAGATTTTAGGGTTGTTTGTTCCACTTCTGTGAAAAATGCTGTCGGTATTTTGATAGAAATTGCATTAAGCGTGTAGATTGCTTTGGGTGGTATAGACATTTTAACACTATCCGTTCTTCCAATCCATAAGCATGGAATGGAATGTCTTTCCATTTGTGTCCAAGTGACGAGAATGTTACCAGATGAACCAGAATGAATACAGGCAGGTATGTGTGGGGGTCACAGTTACCACCATGGGCTAATTCTGATGCTGCCCTCACTGGTCAACGTTGTTTTGGAATTCCTTTTTGTGATTAACTTGAGGCTAATTTTCAGACCATATGAGATGTTACCTCAGTGTTACCTTAGGTTAACAAATTTAGGGTATAGAAAGGTATAAAAATAGCCACGTCTTCACGTTGGGCCGTCTTCAGGACCGGTTCAAGGATTACCTCCCAGTCTGACTGCTTTTACCAGAGTGGACCCGTGCCACCATTGTGTACTGTACCCACCTATACTTTTGTCTGTACACGTATAATTTTGTGAGAACTAGGTGCAGAGTTTTCTCTCTGTGGGAGAGCAGTGCCTCTTTAGGACGCGGCCCCTGCCCGTCTTCCCCAGGAAAGCCCCTGGGCCGTGGCTGTGGCCGGGCTTGTCGCGGACCGCCTGGGTGTGGGAGAGTTGGATGCTCTCTCTCTCCTGAAACACTTGGTCCTCAGAA
The DNA here is from genome assembly GCF_007474595.2 of Lynx canadensis. Taxonomy (NCBI): domain Eukaryota; kingdom Metazoa; phylum Chordata; class Mammalia; order Carnivora; family Felidae; genus Lynx; species Lynx canadensis. The sequence goes on along the minus strand of NC_044321.2, from coordinate 116,703,044 downwards.
GGGGGTCCTTTCCGAGGAGGGGCCTGTCCAGAGCTCCCTGGGGCCTTGCAGCTCTCAGCTCAATCGAGGCCGGGGAGGAAGAACCTTCCTGGCTGTGAGAGGCCCGTGGTCAGCACTCACCGCGATATCCTCTTCTAGAGAACAAGAGAGAACAAAACAAAACACCCGAAACATCATGCAGGAGTCTGGACAACCTACCCCTCAGAAGTGAGCGCACGGGGAGATGGGTCTGGCATCGGGGGCTGTGCTGCGAGCTGCCTGTGAGAACCCTGCCCTTCAAGAACGCCTCACACGGTGACGCCTGCCGACATGCTCTCTGAGAGCAGGGACACGCTGAGAACGTCTACGGGGGAGCCGCGGGACTTGAGCTACCCGGATGCAACCGGAGGGAACCTACGGGGTCGTGCACAGAGGTGTGAATGGAATCGGGGAGCAGGGAGGTACTGATACGAGGAAACTTTTTCTTCCCGAGGCCTCGTCAGTAGCTCTTTCATTTCCTCCGGCAGGTGCTCTACCGAGCCCAGACTCTGATCCTAAGGCCTCAGAGCAGCTGGCCTGGCTCGGAACTGGAACATCCCTGGGTCTGGGCTTACTGCACGAGGGTGCCGGCCCCGGACTCAAATGGCTATCTGAGCCCCGTGTGCCCCGTTCCTCCATGTTTACGCAGGGAGCTGTCCCGGCTCTGCTCCCTCATCTGTTGGGTCCCTGCTTATTGAAGACTATTTAATGAAAGCGTTTGCATTTTGGGACGTCGGGGTGGCTCAGTTAAGCATCCGACTCTTGGCTTCAGCTCAGGTCATGATCTCACAGTTCATGGGATCCAGCCCGCGTTGGGCTCTGTGCCGACAGTACGGAGCCTGCTTGGGATTCTCTTACCTACCCCCCCCCCCCCCCCCCCCCGCTCACGCTCTCGTTGACCCTCTCAAAATAAACATTTTCCAAAAGTGTTTGTATTTTGTACGGATGCCTATGGGTGTTAGCTTCATAGGAAACTCTTCCCTGTGAAGATTAGAGACGGCCGTTCACCCTGGTTTCCAGGCTGGTTCCCTTTCCTGCTGTCCTTAACACCGCAGCTAATATTCAGCAGGGAGAGTGTATTGTTCATTCATTCTTGGCCTTACTGTGCCAACTGGGAACTGTGTTCAGATCACCCACTTTACAAACCCTTCCTAGTCTCTGTTTCCAGTTTCTCAGGTCAACATTCATCCCTGGAACAACCCAACTGTATTTTATTTAATGTTTTCTTTCTTCTTCCTACCAGGTGTTTCCTAAGGCTCCAGGGGCTGCTGGCCAAGATCATATCTGGCTTGTCACTCTGCACCCAACTGTGATAAAAGTCTTAGGTTGAAAATTGTCCTTTCTAATGTCATCCTTAAGATCTTTCTCTCCCTTTCCTATTTGCTCTCCCGTGGAGACTGCATCTCCTGACATTTTCAGACTCCGTTTAATTCCCTCATTAAAAAATGCCCAGCATCCCTTGTAGCTCACATAACCCTTGTAGTCTACACTACAAGCCCATACAAGGCTATAACTCCAGCTACCGCTTCTGCAGTCATTACTGACATCTCGCTCAAATTTCCTTCTTCGCTGGTGGCCTGAACTCTTGGCTCATGGCCTCTCCCTCCTCCCCTCCTCCTGTTACCATGCGCCATGACTTCCTTAAGCGTCTCTGGTGGGTGACCCGACCAAAGCTCCACAACCTCGGTTCCTCGCCGTCTTTACTTCTAATGATCTTTTCTCCCATTACACTGCAGCCAAGGCTTCTGTGGTTCCACTGTGGACATAGCCATCAGGACATGTTGTCATTATGAAACTCCAAAACATGCCTCCTCTTGTTACTCCCACCTAGCTGTCCACACTCTTAGCTTCGTGCTTTCGCACTGCAGATATTTTGCATTCTAAATGTCTAATCCACTGACACCATTATATCCTCATTCTCAGTGACTCCCCTCCCTCTGTAGAAATCCTAGATTGCATGTTTTGTTATTATTGTGAATCGCTTGAAAACATGATCGAAAACTGCCTTGTCCTAAACGGTAGACCCATGTCACCACTGAGCAACTGAGGCCAGTATTACTGAAGGACTTAATTTTTAATTCTTTGACAAATAAAAGTTATATATATCGAAGATGTACAACGTGATGATAGGTGTACACATTGTAGATGACTATTGCAATCAAGTTAATGACCGCATCCATCACAAAACACAGCTGCCCCTTCTTGTTGGTATGGTGAGAACACTTAGCATCTACTCTTTTAGGAAAGTTCAAGTATACAATACAATATAAATTAAATATAGTCATCCTACTATACATCAGATCCCTAGAACTTATTCCTCTTATAGCTAAAAGTTTGTTCTATTTGACAAATATCTCACAATTTTCCTCAACCCCAACCCCTGGTAAATTCTATTCTACTCTCTGATTCTATGATCTCAACTTTTTAAATTCCAACATACAACTGAGATCACATAGTATTTATCTTTCTCTGTCTCGTTGATTTCACTTAGCATGATGTCCTCCAGGTTTACACATGTTATTGCAAATGGCATGATTTCCTTCCTTTTTTATGGCTGAGAAACATTTCTTTGTGTACCCGTGTGTGTGTGTGTGTGTGTGTGTGTGTGTGTCACATTTTCTTTATCCATTCATCTGTTGTTTATCTTGGCTATTGTGAATAATGCTGCAATGAACATGGGGTTGCAGATCTCTCCTTGAGATCCTGTACCAATTTACATTTCCGTCAATAGTGTACAAGGGTTTCTGTTTCCTCCACATCCTCACTAACACTTGTTCTCTCGTGTCTTTTTCATACTTGCCATTATAATAGGTATGAAGAGATTTCTCGTGGTGATTTTGATTTCTGTTTCCCTGAGGATTAGTGATGCTGAGCACCTTCTCATGTACTTGTTGGCCATTTGTAGGTCTTTGAAAAAAATGTCTATTCAGGTCCTTTGTCCATTTTCAATCAAGTTATTTGTTTTTTTGTTTTTGTCTGTTTGTTTTGTTTTCGCTACTGAGTTGTATGATTTTCCTATATATTTTGGATATCAAACCCTTATCAGATATATAGTTTGCAAATATATTCCCCCATTCTGTATGTTGCCTTTTCATTTCATTGAATGTTTCCTTTGCTGTGCAGAAACCTTGTAGTTTGATGTAGTCCCACTTGTTTGTTTTTGCTTTCATTGTCTGTACTTTGGTGTCAAGTCCAAAAAAAAAAACTTGCCAGGACCAATGTCAGGAGCCTTTTCTCCGACCCTGCCCCCCACCCCCCACACAGGAGTTTTGAGTTTTAAGCCTTATATTTAAGTCTTTAATCCATTTCAATTGCTGTGGATGGTGTAAGAAGATCCATTCTTTTTCATGTGGTTATCCAGTTTGCCCAGCACCATTTATTGAAGAGACTATTGTTTCTCCATTGTCATAGAGTAGTTGCCCACATACGTGTGGGTTTATTTTCAGTCCGTCTATTCTGCTCTATTGGTCTATGTGTCTGTTTTTATGCCAGTACCATACTGTTTTGATTATTATAGTTTTATAACATCAGGAAGTTTTGAAATCAGGAAGGGTGAGGCCTCCAGTGTTGTCTTCCTTCTTAAGATTGCTTTGCCTACTCCAGTCTCTTGTGGTTCCATACGAATTTTAGGATTATTTTTTTATATTTCTGTAAAAAATGACATTGGAATTTTATAGGGATTACAGTGGATCTGCAGATCACTTAGGGTAATATGGACATTTTAACAATGTTGATTCCTCCAACCATCAAAATCCCAGAGGAGAACACAGGCAGCAACCTCTCTGACCTTGGCCATAGCAACTTCTCACTAGGCACATCGCCGGAGGCAAGAGAAACAGGGGCAAAAATGAACCATTGGGACTTCATCAAGACAAAAAGCTTCTGCACAGTGAAAAAAAAACAATCAACAATACTAAGAGGCAACCTGCAGAATGGGAGAAGATATTTGCAAATGACATATCAGATAAAGGGTTAGTATCCAAAATCTATAAAGAAGTTATTAAACTCAACACCCAAAACCCAAACAAGCCAGTTAAGGGATGGGCAAAAGACATGAATAGACACTTCTCCAAAGAAGACATCCAGATGGCCAACCGACACATGAAAAAATGCTCAACATCACTCACCATCAGGGAAGTACAAATCAAAACCACGATGAGATACCACCTCACACCTGTCAGAATGGCCAACATTAACAACACAAGAAGCAACAGATGTTGGTGAGGATGTGGAGAAAGAGGAAACCTTTTACACTGCTGGTGGGAATGCAAACTGGTGCAGTCACTCTGGAAAACATGGAGGTTTCTCAAAAAGTTAAAAATAGAACTACCCTACAACCCAGCAATTGCACTACTAGGTATTTACCAAAGGATACAAAAATACAGATTCAAAGGGGTACATTCACTCCGGTGTTTGCAGCAGCATTATCAACAATAGCTAAACCATGGAAAGAGCCCAAATGTCCATCAGCTGATGAATGGACAAAGAAGATGTGGTATGTATATACACAGTGGAATATTAGTCAGCCGTAAAAAGAATGAAATATTGCCATATGCAACAGTGTGGATGGAGCTAGAGTGTATTATGCTAAGCAAAGTTAAGTCAGAGAAAGACAAACACCGTATGATTTCACTCAGATGTGGAACTTGAGAAACAAAACAGATGAACATATGGGACAGAAAAACGAAGAGAGAGGGAAACAAACCATGAGACTCTTAACAATAGAGTGTATAGACCTTCTACCTCAGTTAAATTTATTCTTATGGATTTTATTCTTTCTCATGCCATTATAAATGGGATTGTATTCTTTATTTCTTTTTTATAGAGTTCGCTGTTGGCGTATAGAAACACAAGTGATTTTTACACATTCATTCTGTGTCTTGCACATTTACTGAATTCATTGATTCTAAGAGTTTCTTTGTAGAGTCTTGGGCTTTCCCATATATAAGAGCATTGTCATCTTCAGCCAGAGACAATTTAACTCGTTCCTTTCTAGTTTGGATCCCTTTTGTTTCTTTTGCTTATAAAAAGACCATATTTGGATTGTACTTTATGATAGATAGGAGTGCCTTGGTAATGGCTTCAAGCTCTCAGCCACCAGCTTCTTTCCAGAAAAAAGAATAAGGTGAATGAGAGAATCAAAACCATGGTATACTATGCGTACTCAGGTGAAAACCTGGGAGCCTGGACTCTGATGAACTACCAATCTGTTGCTAAGCAAGAAATTTTACGGTTTTGCCCGTTTCCCTAGTTACTTAATAAACGGGTAAAACGTATTATATACATTTGGTATATACATTCAAACTCAATTTTGCTTTCTATTTTACTGAAAATATCCAAATGCTTCTTTATTAAAATTGCTCATTGATAAATCCTACTGACCTAATAGTTTATGATCTAAAGCAAGATTGAAAGAACCCACAGGTCCATTTCATATTTTACTTCCTAATCCTTTTTTTTTTAAGTTTATTTATTTATTTTGTGCAAGAGAGAGAGAGAGAGAGAGAGAGAGAGAGAGAAAGAGATAAAGGAGAAAGAGAGAGAACCAAAGGGGGAAGGGCGGGGTGTGCAGAAGAGCCAATGTGGGTTCCACGCTGACAACACACACACTGATGTGGGACTTGAACTCACGAACCATGAGATCATGACCTGAGCCTAAACCAAGAGTCAGACGCTTAACCGACTGAGCCACTCAGGTGCTCCTTTGCTAATCCTTCTTATCAACCACTATTTAATATAACCCCTATCTTCCTTAAATATAATATTTCTTTTAACTGTATCCTTTTCCTTAAAATAGTTTAAACTTTTTACAAGAATGGTTTCAAGTCTGACATATTTGGCTAATTTTCTGTGAAAAGCTTTTGTAGTTCAAAAATAGATGTCAAGAGGTCCTAAGAACTGGTCCTGCTGAGGAATGCTACACTTGGGAAATTGTTATTTCACTCACCTAGACTCTTAGTAAACAGGAGGGGGGGGTGCAGGGAAAGAGATTGTGTGTGTGTGTGTGTGTGTGTGTGTGTGTGTGTGTGTGTGTGTTGCTAGTTGCTGGTACCTAGTGAATGGGCAGGTATGACTTGTGTTCCATCCTCAGAATACTTGGGAAGAATCTGGAGTTTATATAGAGCCTCTCTGAGGTCAGGATGGGGCAAGACTCTTCCGTCAGTGGAATCTTCCTTATGTATGAGCAGTATCATTGCCTCCTGTACATCCCCAACCCTCTCAGAGAGATTTCTTGGCCTCCTTTGCTCCATTATATGGCTGTTCTCAGTTGCTGCCTGTGCAGGAGGAATCTTCCCTCCGTTGATAAAGACCTCAGTTCCTCAAACAATCAGTAACAAGATGCTGAGTTCCCAAAGTTCAAAATTAGTTAGCTGAAGCTAAGCGTACCTGATTCTTTATTTCAAACTGTCGAGAGAGAAGAAAATATTCATCAGTACTATGCCTCTATACTCAATTCTGTGATCATCCTTTTACATTCAGGAGGACATTTCTCAGCTGCCTGATTGCATCTCTTAACCTTAACTCTTTGTCAGTTGAAGGTACAGCTTTGATAGTGCAAACACACATTGAACAGTCCCTTAGCAACCACTGAACTCACTGGGTTAGGTACTGAACTGCAACGTGGTAGAGAACGTCTCCTGAAAAAGACAAGCTTTGAATGACACAATCTAAACTTACTGGAAGCTAAATCAAAATAGGCCGCATTTAATTGGTGTAAGAAGGTGTTTCGAACAGATGGAACGTAGTGTCACTACAGCCTCCAGTAAGCTTAAAGTGGAAAATTCCTCCTTCTTTCCTTCACCTAAACTAAACCAGATTTGTCTTTCAGCGTCTCTCTGCTCTGCTTGAACTTGCCTTGCTTGTTTCAGGACTGTTAGGAAAGTGCGCATGACAGGCACTCCAACACTTAAGAATTCGTTATGAAGGCAAGTAGAATCCGAAAGTCAACAGTGCTCTGAAATTTAGGGAAAAAGCACAATTACTCTAGCATTTTGAGGATCTCCCCTTACAATTTTTAAGACCGAGAATTTATTCATTTGGAAATCCAGTAGAGAAATCTATATAATTGGCATTCTTCTCCCAATAGGGCTTTGGTTGTCTTTTCTGTTCTGGAGCCCTAAGTTGGAAAATCCCCAAAGGTGGCTACTAAACTTCAATGTTTTCTTTGTAAAATGTAGGTTCCCAGGGGTCATGTCTATCTCAGTAGGTCCGGTCTGGGGTGTCCAGGAATAGGCCTTTTAAAACAAGCATTCCAGGTGACTCGGTACAAGTCCTACTTAGACTACAACATGAGGGAAACTGACCTAGGAAACTGACTTCTTCCTGAAGTTTGGAGAAGTGAGCCCATGCCAATAGGCCCCATCCTGCGACAAACACAGAAATGCTGGATAAAATTTAACAAAAATTGTTTAATATATAGCTAAGTTTAAAAGAAGGGGTAGTGCCCTTGTGCCAGAAAGGGAAACATAAAAGCCAGAGAACTTATAAGTACGTTCCATCAATTTCTTTTTTAGATTATCACAACAATTCTTCAAGGGACAACCAGTATGGAGATACGTGCTGGAGCTACCATGATGAAATTGAGATCCAGAGATATGAGATAACGTAAGATTATACCACAAAATCCATAAACATCATTGAAACCAGGAAAGGAAGTTAGCTATAAATTCAATACTTCTAACCAGTGTATAATTTCAGGTTAATAAGAGGCAGTAAGGTGTGTATTGTTTAGAAAGAAAGGAAGAAAGTTATCTGTAGATGATATGATTGTCTACATGGAAAATACGCACACATCTACAAAATAAATTTCAGGAAGAAGGTTTTGTCAGCCATTTAACACACAAGATCAAGGCACCAAAAATGTTTCTATATAACCACCATGGCCAATTAAACAAGGTAATAATGATTTAAAAATCCACAGTAGCAACCAAAACTATGGGTGTGGGATGATTGATTTTATGTCTTGCTTTGGGCCACAAGGTGCCCAGACGTTTGGCCAATATTATTCTGGTTGTGTCTCTGAGGGTGCTCCTTGGTGAGAAGAACATTGAATTGGTAGACTGAGTCAAGCAACTTGCCTTCCATAATGTGGTTGGGCCTCACCCAATCACTTGAAGAACCTAACAGAACAAAAAAGCCCAGTCAAAGGAAACTCCTCCTGCCTATTCAGCTGGGACACTGGTCTTCACTGGTCTTCAGACTCCGACGGAAACATCAGCTCCTTTTGGGTCTCTAGCGCTGCTGAATTTTTTGAATGGAAGTTACACCATTGGCTCCCCTGGTTCTCAGGCCTTTGGACTCAGACCGGAAACCACACATCAGCTCTCCTGTGTCTCCAGCTTTCTGACTGCAGATCTTGGGACTTCTTGGCTTCCATAACTGTCTCAGCCAATTCTTTACAATGAATCTCTCTCTCTTTCTCTAAATGGATATATACACACATATACACACTTCCTATTGGGTCTGTGTCTCTGGAGAACCCTTGATTAATACAGGGGGGCACCTGGGTGGCTCAGTCGGCTAAGCATCTGACTTCAGCTCATTTCATGACCTTACAGGTTGTGAGTTCAAGCCCTGCATCGGGCGCTCTGCTATCAACGAAGGAGCCCACTTCAGATCCTCTGCCCTCCCCCCTCCCGCCACCACTCTCTCCGCCCCTCCCCTGCTCATGCTTCCTCTCTCTCAAAAATAAATATATATTTTTTTAAATTCAGGGTGTTCAGAAATTACTAAATAATGCGCAGGGCCTGCTCATGTGTAGGAAGAAGTTATGTTGCTAGCTTTGCAAGGCTGAACCAACCGCTAATTTCCACATGCAGGTTCAAGCACATCTCACCTTCTGTTTGAATCCTGAGTAAAGCAGGGAGTGTATCTCCACCCTCTCTCTTGCTCTCTCTTGTCCCCATATATAGGGCAGTGGTTCTCAAAGTATGACGTGTGGGCTGGCAGCACATGGGTCAGCATCATTTCAGAACCTATTACAAATACTTCACCTCAGATGCATTAAACTATAAGCACTGGACTTAGACATCCGAAGTCTGTTTTTTTTTTAATATATTAAAATGTTGAGCGTCCGACTTCGGCTCAGGTCATGATCTCATGGTTTGTGCATTTGAGCCCCGGATCGGGCTCTGTGCTGACAGCTCGGAGCCTGGAGCCTGGTTCAGATTCTGTGTCTCCCTCTCTCTCTGCCCTCCCCCACTCGCCCTCTGTGTCTCTCTCTCTCTCTGAAAAATAAATAAACATTAAAAAAAATTTTTTTAATGTTTTAATGCAGATGCTGATTCAGTAGGTCTGGGGTAGGCCTGGGACTCCGCATTTCTGGTCAAAGCTCCCCTGTGATGCTGCTGCTCTGGGGACCGTGCTTTGAATAAAGAAGGTCTGGGATTTACAGTGACATCATCCTCACAGATCCAGGGTTCCGGACAAGCTGCTTAGACTCTTGTATTGCTTCCTCAGCATCAACAACCTGAATCACCCTCGGGCGTAGCTCCTTCGAAACATCACTAATCCCTTCTCCCCTCTTCTCCCTCAAGTCCCATTTCTTCCTCCCTATGATCAAAATACTAATTTTGTACAAGTGTGTGCACGTGTGTGCACACGCACGTGCTCGCTTGCTCTTTTCACTCAAGCACCCCGGGGGCTGGAGGTGGTGATTTGTACATCCCTAATTCTGACCACAGTACATATCCTGTGGCCCATGCCTTCAGTAGACTGTAAATCTACTCTAAGTTTAAGTCTGGTCCATAATGTCCCATTTTTATGATTTGTTCCTGATAGTCCTTCATCCCAGGCCAGATGAGTGTTTCATAAACTTGGCAAGTTTTCTCAAGAAAATATAAGTTCCCCAAGAGTCCGTGGATCATAATTTGAGAAAAACTACAATAGAATCTAAAGGATGTTACTTTAGGGGTGCCTGGGTGGGTCAGTTGGTTAAGCATCCGACCCTTGATTTTGGCTCAGGTCATGATCTCATGGTTGTGAGTTTGAGCCCCGCATCAGGCTCCATGCTGACAGTGTGCAGCCTGCTTGGGATTCTCTCTCTCTCTCTCTCTCTCTCTCTCTTTCTGCCCCTCCCCCACTGGCATGCGTGCACCCTCTCTCTCAACTTAAATAAATAAACTTTAAAAATAAAAATGAAAAGGGGCGCCTGGGTGGCTCAGTCGGTTAAGCATTGGACTCTCGATGTCCACGCAGGTCGTGATCTCACAGTTCCTGGGTTTAAGCCCCAGTTGGGCTCTGCACCGGCAGTGCTAAGCCTGCTTGGGATTCTTTCTCTCTCTCTCTCTCCCTCTCTCTCTGCCCCTCCCCTGCTCTCTCTCTCAATATAAATAAATACACTGAAAAAAAAAAACAGTATAGTACTAGCACAAAAAAAGACATATAGATCAAGGGAACAGAATAGAAAACCCAGAAATAAAGCCACGATTTTATGGTCAATTAATCTTCAACAAAACAAGAAAGAATGTCCAATGAGAAAAAGTCTCTTCAACAAATGGTGTTGGGAAAACTGGACAGCAACATGAAGAAGAATGAAACTGGACCACTTTCTTTCACCATGCACAAACAAACCCCAAATGGATTAAAGACCTAAATGTGAGACCATAAAAATCCAAAAGCCATAAAAATCCTAAAAGAGAGCACAGGCAGTAATTTCTCTGACATCAGCCATAGCAACATTTTTCTAGATATATCTCCTGAGGCAAGGGAAATAAAAGCAAAAATAAACTATTGGGATTACATCAAAACAAAAAGCTTTTGCACAGTGAAGGAAACAATCAACAAAACTGAAAGGCAACCTACGGAATGGGAGAAGATATTTGCAAATGACATATCTGATAAAGGGCTAGTATCCAAAATCTATAAAGAACTGACCAAGCTCAATACTCAAAAACCAAATAATCCATTTAAAAAATGGGCAGAAGATACGAACAGTCACTTCTCCAAAGAAGACGCCCAGAGGCCAACAGACACATGAAAAGATGTTCCACATCATTCCTCATCAGGGAAATGCAAATCAAAACTCTAATGAGCCATCACCTCACACCTATCGGAATGGCTAAAATCAGCAACACAAGAAACAAGTGTTGGCAAGGATGGGGAGAAAAAGGAACCCCCTGTACTGTTGGTTGGAATGTAGACTGGTGCACTCACTCTGGAAAACAATATGGAAGTTCTTCGAAAGGGTAAAAATAGAACTACCCCTATGATCCAGTAACTGCGCTACTAGGTATTTATCCCAAAATTACAAAAACACGAATGCAAATGGATACGTGCACCCCTATGTTTATAGCAGCATTATTTACAATAGCCAAGATGTGGAAGCAGCCCAAGTGGCCATCGATTGAGGAAGGGACAAAGAAGATGTGGTGTATATGTGTGCAATGGAATATGACTCGGCCATCAAAAAGAATGAAATCTTGCCATTGCAACGACGTGGGTGGAGTTAGAGAGTATAAGGCTAAGCAAAATAAGTCAGTCAGAGAAAGACAGATCCCATATGATTTCACACATATGTGGAATTTAGGAAACAAAACAAACAAGCAAAGGGGATAAGAGAGAGAAGGGCAAACCAAGAAACAGATATTAACTATATATAGAGAAATGAACTGATGGTTACCCGAGGGAGGGGGGAGGAATGGGTGAAATAGGTGATGGGGATTCGGGAGTGCGCTTGTCGCGATGAGCGCTAGGTGGCGTACGCAACTGTTGAAATACTATATTGCACACCTATGTTACTAATACAACATTGCATGTTAACTATACCGGAATATATAATAAAATCAAATTTAAAAATTGTAGGCTGTTGAACCAAGCCACCTGAATTTGCCTTCTGCTATTTTGTAAGCAAGCTCCGTGTCCAACTATGGAGCTTGAACTCACAACCCTGAGATCAAGAGTTGCATGTTCTACTGATGGAGTCAGCCAGGCGTAGCTTCTATTTTTTAATTATACCTCATTCCTTTACTAGCTGCCTGACCTTGGGCAAGTTATTTAATTGAATGTTGTAAGCACTCAAAAAACATCATTTTATGCATACACGTATACACACACACACACACACACACACACACACACACGGTCATTATGTGAGAAGGAAGAGGTTTAAATGCTTTCTAGACTGTTCTATGAAAGGTCAGATTTCTGTATTGGGGATTAGTAATAATGTCAGTATGAAAGGGAAGTTGATGTGGCTTATGCTCTCTTTTTTCCCATCAGGGATGAAACTTTTGTATCATGTAACAGCTGCTGAACGAACAGCAGTGAATCCAGGAAGCCATAGAAGAATCCATTAGTGTATGTTATGGGTAGATTGTGTCCCTTCTCCCCCTGCCCCCCCCCCACCAAATATGTGTTGGGAGTCTTAACCCCCAGTAGCTCACAATGTGAAACTTATTTGCAGAAGGTGTTTACAGAGGTAATAAAGTAAGGTCATTAGGGTGGCCCCTGATCCAATGACTGATGTACTTAGGAAAAGGGGAAATTGAGACACAGAGACATACATAGAAGATGATACAAAGAGACACAGGGAGAAGAACGCCATCCGCAATCCAAGGACAGAGGCCTGGAAAAGATCCCAGAGAGTCTTCAGAAAGAACCCACCCTGCCCACACCTTGATCCTGGACTTGTAGCCTTCAGAACTGAGAGACAATAAAATTCTGTTGTTGAAGCCTCCCGTTTTGTGACACTTCACTTTTTTATGGCAGTCCTTCAAAGCTAAAACACTGCAGTCTCTTCTCTCAGATCTGTGTGCACACTACCTTTGTCCACACAACTCAGCCATCCTGGCCCTTCCACTACCTTCGGTCAAGCTACCTTTAACCCTTTTGGGGGAGATAAACGTGTGTGTCTAATACAATTGTCTTTTATTTGTTAGTAATTTGCCCTGTCTTTTCAATTTTCCCAGGATTTTGTTAGTTTTCGTTTGTGCTCTGTTCGCATTATCTGGTACATGATTTTTTAAGTGGTCTGTCCCAACCCTATTTTCCCCATAAACCCTTTTATATTCTACGCATCAGTTTACCAACTGCGAGGTTTTCCCGGAACACGTATTTTGCATTGCGTTAGTTCTCTCACTGCTGCCTAAGAAATTAGCACAGACTTGGTGTCCCACACCACACCCACATTTATTAGCTCAGTTTCTGTGCACCAGGAGTTGGGCACGGGTCGGCTGGGTCCTCTCAGAGCCTCACAAAGCTGCAATCCAAATGTTTGCTGGAGCCGAGATGTCTGGACTCTCGACTGGGGAATCTTCAGAATTCACTGTCTTGAAACTAACTATGGAGGGCCCTGGAAATTTACTATCAGCTGGAGGCGGCCTCCAGATCCCAGAGACCCACTGTGGTTCTTTCTCAAGTGGGGTTCTTTAATAAGCTGCTCGCTTCATGCCCACAAGGAGTCTCGCTACAGTCTGCTAAAATGGAGTCTTTTTTAAACTAAAAGAGACTTTTTTTTGATGTTTATTTATTTTTGAGAGAGAGGGAGAAAGGGAGGGGAGGGGTAGAGAGAGAGAGGGAGACACAGAGTGCAAAGCAGGCTCCAGCTCCAAGCACAGAGCCCGACTTGGGGCTCGAACACACGAGCCATGAGATCATGACATGAGCCAAAGTCCGCCACTTACCTGGCTGAGCCACCCAGGCGCCCCTGGAGTCTTATATAATCTAATAATCACGGTAGTAGCCTCCCATCACCTTTGCCATATAATGTAGCCTAATTATGGCAGCGACATCCATCACCTTTGCCATAATCTGTAGGTTAGAGGCAAGTCACGGGTTCTGCCCACCCTCAAGTGATCATACAAAGGCATGAACACCAGGGGACACACGGGTGGCTCAGCTGGTTAAGCGTCTGACTCTTGATATTGGCTCAGGTCATGGTCTCACGGTTCATGGGATTGAGCCCCGTGTCGCACTCTGCGCTGACAGTGCGGAGTCTGCTCGGGATCCCCTCTCCCCACATCCTCTCAAATAAATAAACATTTTAAAAAATTCAAAGAAGGCATGAATACCAGGAGGTAGGAATCGTCAGAAGTATGGCAGGATTACACTTAATATAAAAGACTCTTGTACCTCCCTGCATGGAGGGCCACTTACACCTCAAGAACAGCCACTCACTGTATCCAGACCACCCAACCCTGATGAACAGATGTCCAGGCGGGTCTCAACTCCAGTTTCTTCTAGGTCTATACACGTTTCAGCTTAGGCATATATTCTAAAACAAATGCCCCTTCCCATTTTCCTAGGCTTAAGTTCTTTTTTCTGATGGGAGTCGGAGCTCCTGATTTCATAAACAGGGATGGGAGAAGGGAGGTCTGACACCTGCTTCTTCCTTCGTCCTGTGTTTTGGTTTTGGTTCGCTTTGGTTTCTAACCTCCCCTGTCCCGAATTTCTTCCTGGCCCCAATAGTTGGGCACTCCAGATACGGATTAGCCAGTTGGCTCACTGTCGTAAACTGTGTACATTGATTCTTTCACGTCCTCAGGTGTTTACAGTGAAGGACGCCCACATGATGCTTGCAAAAGCAGCCTCTTGAAAGAGGTGCCTGGGAAAATGGAAGTTTAGTTCTTTGTAACATTTTACACAATATGACATTCTAAAAATACCCATTTTCAGAAAAGTCTTGCTGTTTTCACAAAAGGAAAAACTGTGGCCTGTACAAATAGAACGTGCAGTCTCTCGTTTAGTCTTCCTTTTTAATCATCTAGTCTCGAATAGCTTTCCCATATGTGAGATTATTTTTAATGTTCAATGTATTAGTAAAATGGCTCAGTACTAACCACTTGGGTATTTTCGGATGGGGGAAGTATGCTTGAATCTCCCAAATTGCATTTACAGTGAAAGATGCTTCGTGCCAATGACTCAGATCTTGACAAACGAGGCACGACGTTCATTAGTTTAATGTTTTCCCCCTATTGTGATAGAAATACATAATGACACAGCCTAAGTAATGTGAAATTATTCAGCAATGTAAGAAAAATTTCAATAAGCACTGCCTCCCAGTTACAGTTCTTAAGCTCATCTTTCAGATTTCTTCAGTAGAAAATTGCTTAGGGGATTCTGGAAAACTTGCTACCTTTTCCACTGCAATCATGGCTAACAATCATTATCCCTTATTTATTTTTCTCAGTTTTTCTCAAAACCATCAAACTAATACAATGAATTCTTAGCTTCCATGAGTCTTTAGGATAAAGGATGCAAGGAGTCATAGGAGGCTAAGATAGCTCATTGTGGCGAACATCTCACAATGTATATACAGATATCAAAATATCACATTATATATCTTAAGTATACACAAGTTTTGTAAATTGCACCTCAACGCATCTGGGAAAAAAGAGGCTAAGATAATAGTGTTATTAGATATTAATGTCTATAATCTATAGTTAGTGTGGCACGTATTTTAAAATCAGGGGATGTATCTGAAAAGAATAAAGGCAATGTCAGGAGGTCACGTGCCCAATCATCTTGGCATTAGGCAGGACTCTATCTAAACCCTCTAAAATTGCATGGTAGAATGTAAAGAATGATAGCTTAGATATCTGGAGACCTTTGCTCTACTTTAGGCCGTGCCCTATATTTTCTAGATCTCAGTCTCTTCATTGACAAAATTAAGTGGTTAGACTCCTCTAGCTACTCAATGATAACAGAGTACCTTTTAAATAAAGTTGCCTTCAGTGCAAGAGGGTTCCCGTTTCTTCACATCCTTGCCAGCGTCTGTAGTTTCCTGAGTTGTTCATTTTAGCCACTCTGACCAGTGTGAGGTGGTATCTCAGTGTGGCTTTGATATGTATTTCCCTAATGATGAGTGACACTGAACGTCTTTTCATGTGCCTGTTGGCCATCTGGATGTCTTCTCTGGAAAAGTGTCTATTCGTGTCTTCTGCCCATTTCTTCACTGGATTATTTGGTTTTCGGGTGTTGAGTTTAGTAAGTTCTTTATAAATTTTGGACACTAACCCTTTATCTGATATGTCATTTGCAAATATCTTTACCCATTCTGTCGGTTGCCTTTTACTTTTGTTGATTGTTTCCTTTGCAGTGCAGAAGCTTTTTATCTTGATGAGGTCCCAATAGTTCATTTTTGCTTTTAATTCCCTTGCCTTTGGAGATGTGTCGAGTAATAAATTGCTGCAGCAGGGAGGGGGAAAATAGACACAAACAGAGGGGGAGGGAGCCAAATCACAAGAGACTCTTAAATACAGAGAACAAACTGAAGGTGGACGGGGCGGGGAGGGAAAATGGGTGATGGGAATTGAGGAGGGCACTTGTTGGGATGAGCACTGGGTGTTGTATGTAAGCCAATTTGACAATAAATTATATTTAAAACAAACAAACAAACAAACAAACAAACAAACCTGCCCTACCTGGATAGATCCATCAGTGAGTTCTCTTAATTTTATATCGTTCATATATGTTTCTATTTAAATACTATTTTTCTCCTTAATTGTGAAGTCACATAGTTGATTACTATTGTATAGAGTCATACATGTACTTTCCTGGTACACAGGTATCATCTGATCCATCAAACTGTGCTGTTCAGCTCTGACTTAAAGCAAGGATTCACTGTGTTATAATAACCACGGAAACTGTCATCAGATTGACCTGGGTTCAACCCCTGGCTCCACACGTTTGTAGGTTCATGACATTGAGTGTACCCTTGACCTTCCATGAGACTGTTTATTCGTCTGTAAAGTGGTCAATCATTATAATCACTCCCATGCACACGCTCGCATTGCCTTGTTCCCCTCTCATCTTATTATACTCCTTTAGCAAAGCCACTCTTGGTCGAATAAAACTCTCAGGCTATCCCATGTGTGTATGGTGGAGCTGAACATGGCTAGAAACAGCACAAATTTGTTAGCTCATCTCACTTGAAATTCCTAATCGTAAACCTCAAGTGTGCCTTCAGTGCCGTCTAAAACCATACTTTTTCTCCAGTTTTACTTTCCCACTCTTTGAAGTGACTATATTTTATCTTCTCTTTCCTTAATGCCCTTCCAGCTCCCTTGCCCTAATTCTTAGATGATTTGAGTGTTCAGCTAGGAGTGGCCATGTAACTAATGTTGAGCTTTTGGAATGGACGTCATGTGCTTGAATTCTGGGTCATCTCAAATTACAGAAAAATGAACTTACATGGTTATTTTTTTTCTACCCATGAACTAGAACATGGACATAGCAGCAACCCTGCTTTGACCATGCAGTTGAAGACAACGTTGGGGAATGTCAGAACAAAAGGAATATATGAATGTTGTTCCCTGAGTGACTACTTTGAGCAGAGTATCTCCTCTAGTTCAGAACAACTGAACTGTTACATGAGAAAAGTAAGCTTTGGCTTTATGGAAGCCACCAGATGTTGGTATTCCTTTGTTATACAGCCTCAACTCTAAGAGTACGTATTTTATGATTGAGGTTTCAATTACATACAATGAAATGTATAGACCTTAAATATCCAATTCTTGTTAAAATTGACAGTCACATATAATCCCACCCACCACCCAAAATATATAGGGTATTTCTTTCATCCCAGAAGGTTCCCTTGTCTTCTTTTTCCCATTAGCCCCCATAGGCAAGCATTTTCTAACTTCCGTCAATGTAGATTAGCTTTTTCTTTTATGGACTTTATACAACGGGAAAAAACAGTATGTACTGTCTGGTGTCTGACTTCACTAAGCAAGTTTTTGAGATTCATCCATGTCAGTTCATTCTAATTTATTTTGAAGTTATAATTTTTAATATGAATATACCACAATTTACTTATCCATTTCCCAATTGGCATTTGGGTTGTTCTGCATTTTTGACTGTTATGAATAACGATGCTGCGATCATTCTTATAGAAGTCTGTCTTCATAGTGAACAACTTCTTATACTGTGTCCAGTCTGATATTAATCTCATGGGATAAGTTCTCCATTTGTGATTTTGTGTTTTCTAATCCTAGCATTTTCACTTTGAAGGTTTTTTAATACTTGCAATCTCTTTGGTGAAATTCTTCAATTGTTACCCTCCATTGTTCATCTTTTCAAATAAAGGTATTTATGATAGACATTGTAAAACTCCTGCTTGATAATTTTATTTATTTATTTATTTATTTATTTATTTATTTATTTATCTTTTTTATTTTATCTAAATCCCAGTTAGTTAACATATAGCATAATAATGATCTCAGGACTAGACTTTAGTGATCTGTCGCTTACATACAACACCCAGTGCTCATCCCAAGTGTCCTCCCTAATGCCTATCACCCATTTGGATCATCCCCCTACCCGATGTCTCTCCAGCAACCCTCAGTTTGTTCTCTGTCTTTAAGAATCTCTTATGGTTTGCTTCCCTCTCTGTTTTTATCTTATTTTTCCTTCCCTTCCTCTATGTTCATCTGTTGTGCTTCTTAAATTCCACATATGAGTGAAATCATATGATATTTGTCTTTCTCTGACTGACTTATTTCGCTAAGCACAATACACTCTAGTTCCATCCACATTGTTGCAAATGGCAAGATTTTCATTCTTTTTGATTGCCAAGTAATATTCCATGCACATGTGTCCCACATCTTCTTTATCCATTCATCAGTTAATGGATACTTGGGCTCCTTCCATACTTTGGCTATTGTTGATAGTGCTGCTGTAAACATTGGGGTGCATGTGTCCCTTTGAATCAGCATTTTTGTATCCTTTGGATAAATACCTAGTAGTGTAATTGCTGGGTTACAGGGTAGACCTATTTTTAATTTTTTGAGGAACCTCCACACTGTTTTCCAGAGTGGCTGCACCAGTTTGCATTCCCACCAACAGTGCAAGAGGGTTCCCCTTTTTCTGCACCCTCACCGACATCTGTTGTTGCCTGAGTTGTCAATGTGAGCCATTCTGACAGGTGTGAGGTGGTATCTCAGCGTGGTTTTGATTTGTATTTCCCTCATGATGAGTGATGTTGAGCATCTTTTCATGTGTCGGTTGGCCATCTGCATGTCTTCTTTGGAAAAGTGTCTATTCATGTCTTCTGCCCATTTCTTCACCGGATTGTTTATCTTCTGGGTGTTGAGTTTGGTGAGTTCTTTATAGATTTTGGATACTAATCCTTTATCTGATATGTCATTTGCAAATATCTTCTCCTATTCTGTCAGTTGCCTTTTTTGCTGATTGTTTCCTTCGGTATGCAGAAGATTTTTATCTTGATGAAATCCCAGTAGTTCATTTTTGCTTTTGTTTCCCTTGCCTCCAAAGACATGTCAAGAAAGAAGTTGCAGCAGCTGAGGTCAAAAAGCTTGTTGCCTATTTTCTCCTCGAGGATTTTGATGGCTTCCTGTCTTACATTTAGGTGTTCATCCATTTTGAGTTTATTTTTGTGTATGGTGTAAGAAAGAGGTCCAGCTTCATTCTTCTGCATGTCACTGTCCAACTTTCCCAACACCATTTGCTGAAGAGACTGTCTTTTTTCCATTGGATTCTCTTTCCTGCTTTGTCAAAGATGAGCTGGCCACATGTTTGTGGGCCCCTTTCTGCGTTCTCTATTCTGTTCCACCGATCTGGGTGTCTGTTTTTGTGCCAGTACCATACTGTCTTGATGATTACAGCTTTGTAATACAGCTGGAAGTCCGGGATTGTGATGTCTCCAGCTTTGTTTCAACATATGACCATCTCTGTGTCTGCTCCCTTTGACTATTTCCTCTCTTGATCATGGTTATAATTTATTGCTTTTAACATTTCTGATAATTTATTGCAATCCGTATATTGCATATAAAAGTACAATAGACTTTAAATAATATTTTTCCCAGGAAGAGATCATATCTCTTCTTCTGTTGGATCTCTGAATGTATTAGAGGTGGGGAATTAAGCCTATCTAATCTACAGTTGACCTAAGTATGAGCTGCTTCTTTAATTTCAGTTAGATTGATTTCACCGTTAATTTTAAATATTTCAAAGGTAAGGTCAGAATTTTCCTTTGAAGGATATGAAAGCATCAGCAAGACACTAGAGAACAGTTTATTTTTATTATTATTTTTAATGCTTATTTATTTTTGAGAGAGACAGAGAGAGAGAGAGAGAGAGAGAGAGAGAGAGAGAGAAAGCAGAATGCAAGCGGAGGAGGGGCAGAGAAAAAGACATAGAATCCGAAGTAGTCTCCAGGCTCTGAACTGTCAGCACAGAGCCCAACGCGGGGCTCAAACTCGCGAACTGCGAGATCTTGACCTGAGCCAAAGTTGGACGCTTAACTGACTGAACCACCCAGGTGCCCCTAGAGAACGCTTTATGCTTAATACTGCACTCACTAGCTTTCCAATCCGTGGGAAATCAGTCTGCTTTACAGAGTGGCCTGGCCAACAATTATTGGGTTGCCTTCGGATTCTCTTTGTTCTTCAATCTTTTCTCTGGATCTCTGGTCCTTGGGTGATTTCTGAGTTGTCTTGCCCTAAGCTTTTGGAGGGCCACTGCGGTGGCCTGGACGAAGAGCCAGCTCTCCTGTCATGTCTTCAGGCTTTGGCTTTTCACCGAATGCTCTTTGCATGCCTCAGTGGGGGATCTTTCTCAGCTCTCCTGCCTCCACTCAGTCTTTGCTGGACTACCCTTGTGATCTCATTGAAGGCCCATGGGAAAGAGTTGGCAGGTAAACGCAGACTTGCTTGGAGGTAGGAGCTCTTAAGAATTCATTCGGTAACTCCAGGGTACATGTAGCCATTAAATGTTTATTCAAACGTTTTGCTCTTTTCTCCTTACCCCCGTATCTAAGGGATTTTTCTACCTCTTCCTACTTTGTCAAAGATGGAAACAGCAGCAGTTCTCATATCACCTAGAGAGGGCTTGAAATCCATGTATTTTGTTCACCAAGACCTTCCCAGCTCTCTGATGGGTTTTTAAAACGTATGACTTTGCATGTTATCCAGGTTTTTCTCAATAGGGTAAGAAGGACAATTTCTTTTGACTTTCTATGACCTAACTGGAATTGAACTAATAAAATTTTTATTCATTATTAAATAGATCAGAACACAGAACACATTAAAGTTCCGAATATCTTAACCAATACAATAAAATAAAAATGAATGATAAACATAGGGAAGGAAGGCATAAGGTTATTATCATTGTAGGTGATATTCTCATCTACATAGAAAATCAATGAGAATACACTAACAGATAATTAGAGCTAGTAGGAGAGATCAATAAACTGGAATTCAAGGTAGCAGCAAGAAAACCATACAAAAACTAAGAGCTTTCCTGTATACCTGCAACATTATCTCTTCCACAAAAACCTTATCCAGCCATCTTACACAACGTTAGAGCTAGGTGTTTCTTTCCGTCTACACTGACAAAATTTCTTACACATTTAAATGGCAAAATAACCTATTTTATTATTAGTACCTAAGATGTATCTCTGTCCCCAAATAGACTTTGAAAGCTTGAGGGCAAGAATAGGACTATTAATATGTGCATCATGAGCATTTAGCACAAACCCCAGCAAGTAGAACGAGCTCAGTAAGTAACGAACATTTGACTGAGTGAAAGGCATTGAACTAAAAGCCGCCTAAGGTCTCTTTTCCCAAGCATGAAGATCGTACTTTTATAAATTATCTTTTTAAGGGTGTAAAAAAAAGTATGAAATATTCACCTCCAAAATAATAGTGCACATACTTAAACCTTTTGGTATGCTGTGGATTTTGCAATTACAATACTTAAAAGTAATAGATGGTAAATCATTAGGTTAAGTCCATGTTTCAGAGAAAGAGGGAACAAATGAGTAATGTGATCAAGCTTTGTACATTGAGTGACCCTAAGAAGCGACACTTCATTTGGTTGTTTGCTATTTCTTTAATGAACCGGAGCAGTTTTCTTAATTAGCGGGGGCCCATCTGTTTCAAGAACAAATGACATTTAGTATAACAAAGGCTGAAACAACAAGACAGCTTAATTTTGGAGTGCAAACAGCAACACCAAGTGACATAATTAGCAGTTTGTGTTTTCCAGATATGGTTTAGTAGGTCTTCTAGAATGGAGGTCAATCTGGTCATCTTGTCCTTTAAGAATTCATAATGTACCGATTGTTATTTCTTCATAGAGGAGCAATGTTATCTGTTACAGGACAGAATTAGATATTTATGAAATAGTGGGTTTCTTCTTTGGGTTTATAATTTGACATATACAGTAAGCCTATTATTTTTGAGGCTTATTTGTTGTTTGTAAATTGTTTTCCATATTAGAGGTTTTCATAGGAGAAAGCTATATTTTCATTTCTGTTAAAATTTTCATTACATTTACTATGTAATGGATATTTTATAGTTCTTTACATGTTTATAGCTCTTTTAGGCACTTACCAAATTCAAAGGTGACTCCCTTCTTTGGTTAGACCAAATTCTGGTCCCTTCAAAATAAGCAATGAGGTAGAAATTTCAGGAACCAAAACCCTCCTTGTCGACCACCCATCTCTCTACTCTTTGTAGGAAGCACAGAACTGTGTAGACAATGGGAAGATAGAAAAATCTCACAAGGAGAGGGCCCAAACTATCTGAATAATATTTGCATAACATCTGAGTGCTGTTTAATATTATTTACGGCAGAAGATAAAGGAGAAGAAAAAAATAATGTGTTTATATGTCTTGATTCCTATAATTTCTATCTCATTGCTTATTCTGAAGGAACCCATAAAATGAGACCTCCTCATGCAGAAATGATTGGCCATGGGAACAGCCAGTCATAGTTCAATTGCCCAGTTTGCCTTTTTTCTACTAACACTATTAAAATAGCAAACAAGAGAATGGAAAATTGTGTTTCTTACAGAAACTACAAGAGTATTTCATGTGATGTGATTCAATTATTAGTTCAACTAAAATTTATTCAAAATCTACTATGATCCCAAGCATTGTGCTAGACAATAGAAATGTAGCAGTGAAAGGAATAGAAAAAAAAAAATCTCTGCCCTCAGGGGGCTCACATTTTCATGAGGGGAGACAAACAATAAACAAAATAAATACATAATGATATAATGGGATTTCATGCAATACTAAGTGTTCTGTGTTAACATAAAGTAGGGTAAGGGAAGAGAAAAATAACAGCCATGGGGCTGCCCTTAGCAGGTGCTAATTAGTGGAGGAAACGAGTGATGTATCTATATGGAGATAAGAGGGTCTCAGGCACAACAACCAGCAAAAGCAAAGAGGATGAATCAGGAATAAAGTGTTTGAGAAACAACAATGTAGCACATGTAGTTGAAGTTCAGTGAACGAATTGGCAAGTGGTGGAGTACGAAATTGAAGAAGTAGGATAGATCAGGCAGCTGAAAGGTCCAGAAAGATGACAACTAAAAAATGACAACTGGATTTGGCAACTCAGAATTCACTGGAGACCGTGACAAATGTGTTTATAGTGTAGCGTTCCAGTACGCTGTTGGGGACAAGAGTAATTGTTTTATGTTCAAGAAAGAATGAGAGATGAAGAAGTGAAGACAACAAGCGTAACCATCTCTTTCAACAAGGTTTGTTGTAAACATGGTGTGAATTCATCATATTTGGGTAAAAGAAATAGCAAAATGTGATGGATACATACTATGGAGCAGCGAGAGGCAATGGCCAGGTAAACATATCGATACGGACTTTTTTTTAATTGTATAGCTGAGTGAAAGAATTAAAGAAGGTAATGAATCTATACACAATGCCATTTACATGAATTAAAATATTTATGGAGGGGCACCCCGGTGGCTCAGTCGGTTGAGCCACTGACTCTTGATTTCAGATTAGGTCATGATCCGTAAAAGATTCTCTCTTTCTCTCCCTCTGTCACTCTCCCTGGCTTGACACCTCTCTCTCTCTCTCTCTCTCTCTCTCTCTCTCTCTCTCTCTCTCAAATAAAAAAATAATTTCAAAATATTGATGAAGAAAAGATGTTACAGGGGCACCTGGCTGGCTCAAGTCAGCGGAGCACGTGACTGTTGCTCTTGGGGTTGTGAGTTCAAGCCCCACGTTGGGTGTAGAAATCACTTAAAAAGAAAATCTTTGAAACAAAAGAGAAAAGATGTTACATATTTCACAAGGAAACATAGTGTTGAAGGACCTCTAGCAACCACAGTATCAAGTTAATAAATAAGAGCTGACACTCTCGCCGAGGTGAGTGATGATCACAGCTGCGGTAATTATTACGGTCACGGTAGTAAATTTACAAACATGGAATAAACTTAGCCACAATTTAATACAGTTTTCAGAGAGAACAGACGAAAGATCCAAAGAGTGCTGAGAATTACCATAAATAAAAACAGGAGAAGAGTCCAGATTGTCAGGGTCAGGTTAATAATGGCAGACAGGACAAAAAGAAAGATGATATTACGTGGAGCACTTGTGAAAGGAAAGTAATCTAAAGAGGATGATTGAAAGACAATGTTTGGGGTGGGTTTACAAGGGGATAATGATCAACGTCCCAAGGCTCCAACTTTTGGTGTCTTTGGTCTCTAATGGGCTCATTAATACACTTTTTTCAATGGCCCAGAAACATGTTGAGTGAAAGGCTCAAATATTGGCAAGCTAGCCCAGCCAGAGCTCAGTAGGAGGCCAAGTAAGTGTATCAGTTTGAGATATTCATCCCAGCTGGATGACAAACTCTTAGATCCAAGTTGCTGAAGCACAGGGGTCTGAGTGTAACAAATTCAATGCTGAATTAGATTAACTTTTTTTTAATCTTTATTTATTTTTGAGAGAGAGAGAGAGAGAGAGAGAGAGAGAGTACGAGCAGGGGAGGGGTAGAGAGAGAGGGAGTCAGAGAATCCGAAGCAGGCTCCAGGCTCTGAGCTGTCAGCACAGAGCCCAACACGGGGCCCGAACTCATGGACAGGGAGATCATGACCTGAGCCGAGGTCGGAGGCTTAACCGACTGAGCCACCCAGGCGCCCTTAACTTTTTTGTTTTAAGAGAGAGAGAGCATGTGCTGGAGCGGGCAGGGGGAAGAGGAAGAAGGAGAGAGAGAATATCTTAAGCAGACTCCACGCTCAGCACGGAGCCTGACGCAGGGCTCGATCTCACGAACCGAGAGATCATGACCTGAGCCGAAATCAAGAGTCAGGCACCTTAACGAACTGAGCCACCCAGGCACCCGTGAATTAGACTAACTTTTGAGGATAAAAAGTACTAACATGGCTAAGAGAGATGCTGACGTAAGGTATGTTATCCAAATTATTTCACTACGAAGTGAGGAGAATTTTAGATACTGGAAGATACTGATGTTATGAAATGACGGTTACAGAAATCCTGAAGCAGAAGCTAATTTAAAGAGAAATGGCCTTACACGATAAAGGAGGGAAGTGAGAAAGCCATTTTGAAAAAATCAGTTTTGATCAGGTAGATTGTATCTTACCCCAGGCACTGAGATTGTAGTCAACTAACCCTAATCCTGCTGGGGCTTTTCAACACCAAATTGTATCAAACCAGACTTCCTTTCTCCTGGGCCGGTGTGCAAACGGCCTTTTAAATGGAAACGCAAAGCATCCTTGTTAAAAATCTCTCTAGTTTTTTAGACACAGTTATTTGCCCTCTTTGAAAGATTTGAGTATAATAGTTGACAGTGAGCTCACACAGATACGCATCTGTCTCCATATACTTTGTCAACTCTCCTTCCTCTATATACCCTTTGAATTATAGCTGTGACTCATGGTTTTTGCCTCCATTTTCGTAACTTCATGCATGACTTCTGGGTGATGTTATCGGCATCTGTGTGAAACCACCCTGTATTACTGATGCCTCCGTAAGAACTGCCTCAATCCCAGAATTCTCTCCTGAGTTCAAGAATCATATTTCCAACTGCTCACTAACCATCTCTTCTCGACCTTCCCACAGGTGTAACAAACTGCAAACTTAAAACTGAACTCATATAATCTGTAGAGTGAGAATGAAGGCAGAGGGTGACAGTGGTTTCCCAGCACAGACATTAGCACTGGGGGCAAGGAGAGCTGCTAATAGAAGTCAGAGCTGTAGGGCAGCCAGGTAGGGCTTGGGACAATGTATCTGAGCTCGCCTCACATACTTATCTGAAAACACTCAAGTTCCCAGGATCCCAAGGGTTCAGTGACTGGAGATCATGACAGGACCACAGCCATCAATGTTAGAGAGTAAATTACAACGAAACTGACAGAAGAATATGAGGTTATATCTCAGAGGAAGCCAATGTAGACTATGGCCCTGGTTATCGTGGACCAGATGGCCCGGCCCCCTCTGATTTCAAGACAGAAATACCTTCAATCCTCCTAAGTAGGAGGGAAGGAGGAGGGGAAGGGGGAAACTCCTGAACTGATCAGACAAAAGAATCTAAGGTGTAAGCTGAAACTGACTCAGTTTATTTTGAATCGCCTTAATAGTTTTAGCACTGTTGAATGCCGATGGAAGCTTCGGTCACAGAAAATTTTACCTTTTGTACATCAGAGGACATGTCTGTGAAATTCAACTACATTAATTCAAACGCATTCAGTAATGAAAATAGAATTTAATGTTTTGTATATTTTGCAATCAGAATCTTAGAAAATTTCTTTAATAAAGATGTAAAGACTACACGACAAGAAGAAGAAGGGTGTGCTAGCTTTATAATAGGAAATCTGGACACATTCAAAAATAAACAAAGGCATTGATTGAGCTGGGACATGCTGTACTAGTAATGCTTAAGAGCATTTGCTCTAGAATTGGGCAGGTGTAGGTCCGTGCTTGGCTACACAACTCATTTGCTTTCTGATATGGGCAAGTTACTTAACCTCTCTAGGCCTTAGTTTCTGTATTTGAAATTGAGGATAATTATGCCACCAACATAAGAAAGTTGTGTGTATTAAATGAAATATTTCCCCATAAAGCACTTAACTTAGGGTTGGACATATAATATTCCAATAAATCTTATATACTGAAAAAACTGGACCCATTGTTTCCCCTCTCACAGTGTTCTCTGTCATGGTTAATGTGCCATCATCCATCTAGTGGCCCAAGTCAGAAATTTGGCAGTGATCCTAGATTTTTTTCCCTCTCGTCCCCAACCACAATCATGACATTTATGCCATATGTCTTAAATCTGACCCTTCGTCTCCTTAAGCCATTACCTTAGTTCAGGCACTTACCATATCTGTCCTAGAAATGCTACGAGAGCCACCTAATCAGTCTCCTTTTCTATAAATATCTGAATATCCTTTCCCTAAAACGCAGACTACGGGTCTCACCACTAAATATGTGCCATTATTTCAGTTTTACAGATGATAAAAGAGTTTTACAGGAGACTAACTTACCCAAGGTCATACAGTTATGAAGTAGCAATGGCAGTATCATTAAGATGCTGCAGAAAGTAAAATATATATATATATATAAAAGCAAAGTAGAGGTATTATTCCGAGGAAATGCAATTTTGGAAAATAAATTTCTAAAGTGGAGTTCAAAACATGACAGCACCCATTTGTTTGTATAAGTTATGGGGTTTCTGTACAAAATTATCACTCATATTCCAATCATCATGCTTTTAAATTATACAGAACAGCTAAGACAGGGGTCACAAGGGCAGGAGTAATACCAACCCAGAGACACGTGATACAAATTCCTTTAACAGAAATAAAAGTTACAAAACTTAACTGACCTAGGATGGCTGCATACAGCAAGGGACGCAGTAGCATTTTCCCAGCTGGAGGCACAGCCCTTCTGGCCACACACAAGGCCACGCGATTGTCAGTAATATTGTGTGATCAGGGTTAGGATTCCATCAAGTCTTTCTAGAAGATAAGCCTAAGCACCTTCCCCCTCATCTGTTTGTTGTCGTTGGGAGGGCTCTCACTCCCCTGTGGCAGCCTCTAATTGTCCTGAGAGACAAAAATAAACACAAATAATTCTAAAGTAGAATTTTAAGCATGTTTAATTTAATTCAACACTTGGTGAACACCCACTGTTTGCAAGAAAGGCTGGACGCTATGGAAGACTAAAGATGAGAAGAGCAGATTTGCTGCCACCAAGAACCGAGACGCTAATATGGGATAAGGGATAGGGAGAGCATTTTGGTAACTGAGAAAAGAAATCTGTAGGCCGGTTCGCTAGAGTGCTTCATTAGTGGGAGATAAAGCTATTGGGTGCTTCATGCCGGATAAGTTTAGTAAAAATAATTGACCTCTTGCACTGCCTACATACATACACATATGAGAACATTAAATAAGATATATGAGGTTGTCATTGTCATTTTTAAAATTCAATAAATTTAGAAATAGATAATTCTATGATGGCTTCTTTGAAGTCAGCATAGTAAAGAGCACATTTTATGGGGCGCGGGGGTGGCTCAGTCGGTTGAGCATTCGACTTTGGCTCAGGTCATGATCTCGCAGTTCAGAATCCAAGCCCCGCGTTGCGCTCACTGCCATCAGCGTAGACCCCACTTCAGATCCTCTGTAGCCCCCCCCTCTCTCTCTCTCTCTCTCTGCCCCTCCCCCACTCATGCGCGCACATGCACGCACTCTCTCTCAAAAATAAATAAACATTTTTAAAAAACGAACACATTTTATAAAGGAGAAATTCAGGATATTTTTTGAGGTCTCTTAACCACGTATTACATGCCATATCCAAGGGTAAAAAGGACCAGAACTGTGCTATTTTGCTGAAGTTTTAAATCACTTTTTGTTTCCTTAATATCAATCTGCACAGGATTCTGTCAGGTCAAAAAGGAGAGGCAATTTCTTGTTTTATACTCATAAGCTACAGCTCAGCCAGCTGTCACTCTATCAACAGACTGATGTGAGAAGAGACGTTGGGAAGATACATAGTGCGCGCAAGACAACCGTGGGCTACCAGGCTGAGACAGGGAAATACAGAAAGAAATTCCTGAATTGTATTTGCTCCAGAGGCAATTCATTCAGGGAGGTAACTTATACTCAAATAATGAAGGGGGGGAAATGAGTGAAAATGTAACTGTGGATCATTTGGGGTTGTTACTGGCACAGGCGAATTCTCTTTGTTTTGGTAACTCTGAGAGGTGCTTCTTCAAACAAACAAGACCTTTTCCATCCCAGGAACATCAGAAAACCGTCCTTGACACCAGTTTCAAGGCTAAGCATATGTTTCCGTCCACATCCCGGGCAGGACATTTTGACATTTATGACCTCTGATGCATATGTCAAACCTTTGGTTTTCTTAACTGTCACTGAGTTTATTGTTCACTTTCTGGTCCAAATGACAAAGTAATTTGATTCACAGTCATAGCATTGAAAATCCCAATTGGTTTATGTTTTGAGCTATGCCAGGGGCAGGAACTGCACATAATATATGGCAAAATCTAGAAAATGTCCGGAAAGTATGAAACAGATCAGATGTGAACTGCCAAGCATCATATGGTTAGGCATAGGAAAATGTTGGTATTTTCTCAATTGGTTTTAACATCTATCTTTAAATTTCCATTTTAGAACCTTAATGATACATATTTTAGAGTGTTATATGCTTTTCTAATTAGATAGGTCATATCTGCTAAATAATCTTTAGTGAAAGCACTGTATCTACCAATTTAGGTTTGAAGAAAATAAGGTAGATGGATTTATATGAGTGAATAAAATAGAATACGGACTTCAATTTTTAGCAATATGGCAGACTAGATATTCTGAAAATCCTTAGCTAAACAGAAATGCAACCCAAACACACCAAGAAATTCTGGATGAAATAAAACATCATTTTAAATTAATATCTGAACTCACAATAAAATTAGGGAATTCCTCAGGGAACAAAATGAAGAGAGAAAATAGAAGTTCACAGCAATAAGTTGTTTGGGGGAAATTTTCTTGTCTTAATAAGGAAAAGGTTTGTATTTGAAAGGTCAGATGATGACAGGAAAACTTGCACTCCTAGAAAATAGGGATTTATATTTGAAATGCTTTTTAAAATTTGTTAACCCATGAGTTAGTTGGATATATTTTATTGTCTAAACATGGTGAGTATATTTTTTTTGACCTCTAATGTAATTGAAGTAAAATCTGAGATCGTGGTTTGTATGACACCCAGTCTATGAAATTTGTTGAGGCTTTCTTTATGGCATGGCCTGGTACGTGTTTAATGTTTTATGTTCCACATGTGCTTGAGAAAATGTGGATTTTCTAACTGTTGGAAGACTGTCATCTATTATCTATCTGCCTATACACATACATATGGATATCCTAATTTCCATTTGCAGTATCCTAATATACATTATACAATATCTGAATATTCATTAGGTGAAGCTTGTTAATCATATCATTCATCTTTTATATACTTTTTTTTCCTGATTCACCTGTCAGTTGAGAGCTGTGTTGAAATTTTCAAAAGGAAGATGGTTTCATCAACTCATTTTTGTAGTTCTACAAATTTTACTTCATAAATTTTAAGGCTATTGTAGTAGGTGCATACATATTTAACCATGTTAGATCTTCCTGAATGTAAACATTTCTGTGTGGTGACCTTTGCTATCCCTAAATAATGCCTTTGCACATGTGTGTTAGTATCTATTTTCTCTGATATTAATATAGCTACATATTAATATAGCTTTCTTAGGATTTATAGTTGTCTCATAGGTCTTCCTTCATCATTTTCCTTTGAAGTTTTGCATGTACTTGGATGTACATCTAGTAAACTGCACATATTTGTGTTTCTCCCAATTAGTCAATATGTTTTCATTAGCCAGTTTAATCCATTTGCATTTATTCTAAATATTGACATATTTAGACCTATTTCTACCATACTAATCTATTACTTCCATTTGTCCCATCATTTTTGCTTTATCTTTATTCCTTGTTATTTTTGTTTCTTTCCTCCTTCTCCTTCTCCTTCTCCTTCTCCTTCTCCTTCTCCTTCTCCTTCTTTAATTAGGCTCCATTCCCAGCATGGAGCCCAATGTGGAGCCTGAACTCATGACCCTGAGATCAAGCCCTGAGCCAAGATCAAGAGTCGGACGTTTAACTGACTGAGCCACCCAGGTGCCCCCCACCTTTTGTTACTTTATTTTAAAAATGCTATCTATCTTGCCCCTTTCATAAGACAAGAACTTTATTAAGATCACACATTCATTGGTCTCCCTTACTCCCAAATTCCATCATGTAAATATTATCTAAAAGTTTTGATTTCAAGCAGCTATGAATATATGTTCTCTTTTTCCCTGGCCTTAGATTTTTAAATGATATCAATAAATTTCACCAAGATATTTGATAACCTTAATTTGGTTCATCTCTTCCCCTTTATTGTCTCTCATTTAGGCACTTTACTCAAACTATTTGCCATATGAGGCCTTGTGTGGCAAACTTCTGGAGTCCTACATGTAAGGATACTTTTGTGACTTTATATTTGAAAGACAAAAATATTCTCCATTGTTTTCACAGGTCCAGTTTTACTGTTGAAAATTCTAATGTCAGCTTGATTTCTGTTCCTCGATATGTGATCTTTTCTTTCTTAAAGATAAACCTACTACTAGGTTTATGTTTTATTTTTCTATATTCTCTTTTCTGTTAATATTTTCTCCTCTAGATGTGTCTAGGTGTGTTTTTTTTCCTTGTTCTTCCATGTTTGCCCCCTGGGGGGGGCTTTCGTTCTGAGGTCTTTCTTTTAGTTTGGGCAAATGATTATCTCTGTTATTGCTTCAAATTTTTCTAGTATGTTTTTCTTTCTGATATGCTGCCTACTTCTATCCTCCATATTTCTTAGCTTTTCTTTTACAGTTCCTACTTCTTTCTTTTTTTCTCCTTTCTATGAGATTTCTTCCATCTGGTCTATAGATTTCCTGATTTCTTCCTCGGTTTTATCCATCTGCTTTTTATCTCCTGTATTACATAGTTTATTTCAATTATATTTTTGCTACCCAATAGGATTTTCTTCTTCATCTTCTTATGTTTTTATTTCATATTGCTTATATCTTCCACTATCTCTTTTAGGAGGTTTATTAGACTATGTATTATTAGCCTCCCTTGTTCTAATACTTTTGCTTTCATGGAATCTGTGCCTAGAATGCTAGATTTATCTTTTTAGGTTTATGCTTTATGTCATTTCCCTTTGAAACATGCCTTGGAACCCAGCTGCCAAGCTGGGAGGAAGCCCAAGCAACCTTTTGGGAATGCCCACATGGGAGAAACAAGGCTCCTGGCCAACATCCCCAGCTGTGTTCCCAGACATCTGCCAACTATATGAATGAATTCACTTTGGACATTCCAGCTGCCACAATGTCCCAGCTGCCATCACATTAAGCAGAAGGACCAGCTAGTCAACTCATAAAATAGTGAGAAATAGGAAGTTGTTGTTTTAAGCTACTAAATTTGGGTCTGTTTTGTTACACAGCAACAGATAACCAAAACACAAAACTTTCCCATGTGGCTTTTCAGAGCATGATACTTGGGATCCCAGAAGGAATGTTCCAAGAGAACAAACCCTAATTGCTAGTGCTTATCAAGCTCCAACTTATATCACGATTGCTAATGTTCCATTGTCTATTGCTTATCACATGCCCAAGGCCAGAGTCAATATAGTAGGGATATTATGGGAGGGAATGAATAAAGGGAACTGTGGTTCATTGACAGCCACCAAAGTTAACAATCTACCTTGATACATTTCAGAGAATACATACCCCATTCTCTGGCCATCAATAAGAAAAACATACATTTTAAAAATCCAAAGATTGGGAATTTTAAAAGACCATATCTAAAAAAACTCAGGGAACAAAGAACACATAAAAATGGAAATCAGGAAACATTTAGAACTGAGTGGCAATGAAAATAACCATATCAAAACTCATGGGATTCAGCTGTCATATTTAAAATGAAATATATGGCATTTAATTCTATATTTAAGAGGAGGAATGATTGGAAATTAATGATCTATGCCTTCAACTTGAGAAGTAAGAAAAAGAATGGAAGAAATTGCTCTTTAAACAATGCAAACAACTTAGAATTGCATTGACTTGTAATTTCTAAAAGAGCTTTCACATATATTATCTTAATTTATTCATATATAATGTATACATAGCCCTTTGGCTATGAGAACCCAGTAGGTAGCTAGGTCAGGTATTATTACAGCCAATTTTAGAGATAATCATATTGAGGTTCAGAAAATTTAGTGATTT
Organism: Lynx canadensis; assembly: GCF_007474595.2. Classification (NCBI taxonomy): domain Eukaryota; kingdom Metazoa; phylum Chordata; class Mammalia; order Carnivora; family Felidae; genus Lynx; species Lynx canadensis. Next base: position 116,669,999 of record NC_044321.2, on the reverse strand, counting down.
ATTGGATAACACATGGCTTGTAAGTCACAGAGTAGTGATTCAAAACCAGGTTTATGAACCTGCATCTAGAGATCATTTCAGTGTATTATAATGCTGGCTTATATTCGGAGAGAAGATATCAAATGGATAAATACGATGACCACTGTAGAACAGTTTTGGGCGAACCACAGCATAAGATGCAGCATATGTAACCACTGTGGCTTCAGCTTAAGAGAGTTCTAGGAAACTGCCATTGTATCAGAGTGTGTAAGCTATTCCTGTGTTCTTCAGTAAGAAACTACAAGAATTATTCAGTGCTAAAAATAAATTGGCTATCAAGCCATGAAAAGACTTGGAAAAACCTTAAATGCAGATTACTAAGTGAAACAGTCAATCTGAAAAGCCTCCATGCTGTATGGTTCCAACTATATGACATTCTGGAAAAGGCAAAACTACAGAGACAGTAAAAAGATCAGTGGTTGCCAGGGACTGGGTAGAGGAGAGGGATGAATGGGTGGAGCAGAGAGGATTTTTAGGGCAGTTGAAATAGTCTGTATGACACCATACTTACGGATACATGTTATTATACATTTATCCAGATCCATAGAATGTACAACACCAGAAGTGAACCCTAAATTAAACTACGGGCTTAAAGAGAGCGGAGAAGATAAAACATTCATTATTCACCGAGTAATAGTAATATGTCAATGTAGGTCCATCAATTGTAACAAATGTCCCACTCCAGTAGGGGATATTGATAACGGGGGAGGCTATGTCTGTGTCGGGGCAGGGATATATGGGAAATTTCTATATCTTCTCAATTTTGCAGTAAATCTAAAACTGCTGTAAAAAATAAGTCTTAAAAAAAAAGAAATTACAAGAGTGAGGCATGGTGGATATCTTACATTTGTCCTTTTAGTATACCTTCGCCCTTCCCCTCCCAGCTCTATGCCATGGTAGGCTGACCCACACGGATTGATTGCGTCAGTGATTTCCCTTGATCTCTTGTGTCTGGTTGTGATCTGACGAGGAGAGGAAATACAGAGGCAGAAGGAGGAAAATGAGGTCAGGGATTTTATGCCCATGCTTCTCACTCTGTTGGGTGACCACAGTTGAGTCCCTCTATGGAAGCTCACAGCTCCTGCCAGGCAGCCTTCTCCATACATCTACCAGGTTTCAGTAAATTGTCTCTCCCTTTGTACTTTCAGGTCTAAAGGTCATTACACTGTTAGTTTTAGCCCTGGGATACCACACTCTCTGTTACTGGTTTTCATAAATCCCGAACATACCCATATTAATATCCCTTTACCAATTTACTTCCAAACCACTCATTTTAAGCATGCCATAAAATTCTTGACAGAGAGCTGAAAGATTAGAAAAAAAAAAGTTAAATAATAAGTGCTGCAACCCGTGGTTGTTCATCTGAAAATCTGGAATGAACGACAGGAAACCTCTGTTAAGGAAGTCCTTTCTGACCTTAGCCAGTGTTAGTGAGATTGCTGAAAATTTCTATAATCGTGAATTTTGCTGAACTGGAGCAGTTAAATTCTCTGCCGCAGCCACTTTCTAAAATTAAAATAGGTGTGCTGGTCAGGCAACCATGCACTATACTGGTTTCAATACGGTTACCTAAGAGGAGCCAGTAGATTTGGGAGAACCCAGAAATTCAAGGCCTCTCCAAAGCACCTCTTTCAGTACCTCTACTAAATAAAAATAAGTGATAATGGTTATGTTGGAGGCCAACATTACGTTGTAAGGAAGATTAGAGATGTCTCTCAACCCAACACACCAGCCTAATGGTTTCCTTGTCCACACTGTGAGAGGCCAGGCCAGTAAGCAGGGAGCAAGAGAAAAGAGCTTTGCATCCAGGAGAAAAAGAAAAGCCCTAGGGGTAACGTTACCCCATCCTTGGTTTTTCCATTGGCTTACTCAGGGATTTGAACAGCACGACCCAATGGTGCTTTTGGCATTCGTTGCTACCAAATAGAATCCTCAGAATGAGTTGTCGGGCAGTCAACTGAAGTTTTACTTGATAAATAACTCCAGAAAAAGGATCTAGTAATGACTTGTGGTTGTTCAGCCTCTCAGTCAGTCCTACATCCCCAAGGCCAGCACCAGGAAGTAACGGCTATCTGTTAGCAGAAGCCGCCACCTTGGTCCAGCCGTGGGCAAACCTTTCCTAATTTGTCAGTGGGACTGAGGGACATGTTAAATCTGAATAGGCAGAAGCAGAGATGGTCAGACTGGCCATATAAGGAACTCATTTCTTGTCCAGGAGATGTTCATGAGAGTCACTGATTCAATCATTGAACCTTCCATCCGTGTCCAGTATAATACATCATTCTTTGGACCAGTGAATAATGAATGTTGTATCTTCCCCCACAGCCTTTTAAAAAGAGCTTTCCATGAATATTTACTAATGATTATGAGAAAAGCACTTGCATATTATTTACTACAGAATATATGCATAGGATTATGCTTGTATTTTAAAGTTTTATTATGAAAATTTCAGACATACAAAAACATGGAAAGTATAACATAATCAACCTCTGCGTTCCCATAATGAACGTAAAGAATTAAAAAAAAAGCATCAACAAAGAGAGAGAGAGAGAGAGAGAGAGAGAGAGAGAGAGAGAGAGAAAAAACAAAAAGAAACCTCAAACTCATAGTAACAGATAGAATTGTGGTCACCAGAAGCTGGGGGTGGGGGGAAAAGGGGAGATATTGATCAAATGGTACAAACTTTCAGCAATAAGATGAATAAATACTGGAGACCTAATTTACAGCATGTACCTATAGTTAATATATATACTTGACAGTTGCTAAGAGAGTAGATGTCAGGTGTTCTCGCCATACACAAACATACACAAATGGTGATCATGAGAGGCAGTGCATGTGTTCACTCGTTTGATCGTGGTAATTATTTCAGTAGACATATATCAAAATATCATGCTGTATCCCTTAAATAGATGCCATTTTGATTTGTTCCAAATAAATACAAATTAAAAAGAATAAAGCCTTACAAATTCAAGTCCCCTGAACTTCCTTCAAGTTATACTCTTTCACCCTTCCATCTCCCCGGTGCTCCCCACTATCTTGAATCTGGTATTTATCACTCACGTACATGTCTTAATTAGTTTGCTATTATGCAAGATTCCTAAATGATACATATAAATGTATATTTATATATCATGTAAAATGTAATCTTATGCGACTTGTTTTTCACCATGCAATATGATTTTAAGATGTATACACATGGATACTTCTTTAATTCACTTACTTCTGATGAAAACATTGCATTCTATAAATATACCATCACTCATATGTTACTGTAATTACTTGCTTTCTCATTAGATTCTAAGATTCATGAGAGTATGGTGTGTCTTATTTATACCCATCGCTACATCCCAGATTCCTAGTACAGATCCCAGTAAACAGTAGGCAATCAATAAGCACTTGTTAACTAAAAGGGCTGCTTTCATAAATGTCGACTCTGTGCTTTTAGCTCTTCCCTAGAAGCGCAGTTATGAGTAGCTACGTGATTGAATTCTAACCAATGAAATGTGAGCCAAAATGAGTTGTGCCACTTTAAGGCTTGCACCTTAAAAAAGAAAACCCATTACCCATTCCTCTCTGCTCTTCTGCCCTGGTAAGTGGATGAGATAGAGATAACACCGAGGGAAATCTTGAAAGCCAGAACTTCGATATAGCAGAACCTCTGTTAGCCAGAGACTCCAAATGACTATGTGGTAGACGGGCCTGTGGGCAGTTCACCCACACTGTACTTTGAGGTAAGAGATACGCTTCTGTTGTGTGTGGGCCATTATGCACGTAGCCTTTTTTACAGCCTTCAGCTTACCCTTTCTAATAAACATTTCTGCATGCAGTTACCTCTGAGCTCTGATTGAGTTAGATCTTCGAGTTTCCCATATGCAACGTTTTCATTGTTTCCTGAGATTCCGACATTTTTAGCTGTGATTTGCTCTGTGAATCGAGTTGGTTTGTAAAGGATTTAAATTTCGATTGCATTTAATTTTCCGGGGGCGGGGATAAATCCTTGCTTTTCCAGTTTTGTAATCAATAAGTATTATCGTTCAGTTATAATGATCATAAAATGTTGCCTGCCCTGTTTCTATTTGGAAGGTATGAATTTTTACTTATGGTTAGTGTTGCAAATGTTTTATGTGTACTTGAATAGAGTGTCGGGTTTAAGTTTTTCAGGTTATAGAGTTTAACACACATCATTTAGCTCTACTTTATGGTATGTAAGTGCTTTGTCCTTATTACTGAAGAGAGTATCTTCCAAAGGTAGCACTAACGCTCTCATCCCCTGTGATTTTCTGCAATGAGGCTTGCCACTCTCCCATCAAAAGAGCCTGCTTCTCGAAACACGTCAGTCAGAGAAAGACAAATACCATGATTGCTTTCACTCACATGTGGAATTTAACAAAACAAACAAACAAAGGGGAAAAAATGAGAGAGAGAGAGAGAGAGAGAGAGAGAGAGAGAGAGAGAGAGAGATCAAGAAACAGACTTAACTATAGAGAACAAAAACTGATGGTTCCTAGAGGGGAGGTGGGTGGGGGGGTGGGTGAAATAGGTGATGGGGATTGAGGGGTGCTCTTGTCATGATGAGCACCGGGTGATGTATGGAGGTGTTGCATCACTATTTGTGCGCCTGAAACTAATATAACACTGTGTTAACTAACTGAAATTAAAGTCTGCCTCTCCAGAAACCGGGCAGGCCCATTGACCGTTTTGACCACTAAGATATTACAGAAATGGCACCGTGCGAGTTCCAGGCACAGCACAGAACAGCTCCTGCCTCCAGTCTCTTGGAAGCCAGACGCCAATACGAGGGGGCTGTGAGGAAACCCTAAACCACGTAGACAGACTGACGGCTCCCACCTTTTGCAACCACCCCAGCCCGTGAACCAGACACGTGAGCGAAGAAGCCTTCGGTCGATTCTATCCATGGCACTTGGTGGGGGGCCGGTGAGAACCACTCACCTATGCTCAGTCAGCACCGAGAACTGTGAGAAATAATACATTATTTTCCCAACTGGAAGCAATGAAGTGTTCTGTCGTGCAGCCAAAGTGAAATGCTCTTATTTATGTAAATAGCATGTCAAGGGCAAAAGAGGCAAATTAAAGGATATCTCTACGATCTCCTCCTACTTACTGCACACCCTGTTTTAAGTACTCACTCCACAGAAGCGAGACGGATCCTCGACTCAGAATTCGGTACAAATGTCAAGACTGATGATATTACACACGCAACACGAGGGTTTGAAATGACTTGCCACTTACATAATAAGGCTTTCCAGAGACAGGGGTGGGTGGCTCCCGAGGAGGTCTACAGATGGCTTCACAGGTCAGGGAAAGGGGACTGGCTTGAGGTTTTCATCATGGTTACGGGGGTGGGGCTGGGGTGAGGGCTCTCCCTGGGTGGGCCAGGGCCTACGTGGTTTGAACTTCCCACCGGCACCAAAGGAGGCGGCACCGACTTTCTTAGCACCTTGCCCAGACCTAAGGCAGGAGGAGGAGCACTGGAGCTTGAAAGCCGTCAGCAGTTAAACAACAATGGAGTCAGGCCCTTTATTATACCTGTGCTATTACATTGTAAATTTTGATGCTATATTATTTGGTACATAAAATTCGTAACCTAGGGGCACCTGGGTAGCTCAGTTGGTTAAGCGTCCGACTCTTGATTTCAGCTCAGGTTGTGATCTCATGGTTTGTGAGTTCAAGTCCTGCATCAGGCTCTGTGCTGACGGTGCGGAGCCTGCCTGGGATTCTCTCTCTCTCTGCCCCTCCCACGTGCACACTCTCTCTTTCTCAAAATAAATAAATAAACTTTAAAAGATTCACCTTTTAAAAAATTCATAACCTGGGGCACCTAGGTGGCTCAGTCCGTTAAGTGTCTGATTTCAGCTCAGGTCATGATCTCACAGTTCGTGACTTCGAGTCCCACATCGGGCTCTGTGCTGACGGCTCAGAGCCCGGGGGCTGCTTCAGACTCTGTGTCTCCCTCTCTCTCTGTCCTTTCACCGTTAATGCTCTCTCTCTCTCTCTCTCTCTCTCTCTCTCTCAAAAAGAAAGAAACATTAAAAAAAAAATAAAAACATAATAACCTAAAATCTAAACTTAAAAAACACATTGTTATTCATTTCTCATTACGAACTACCCTTTGCTGTACTAATACTTTTTTTCTTTTCATAGTTTTATTTAAATTCTAGTTAGTTAACACACAGCATATTTAATACTTTTCTTTAAAAAAATTTTTTTTTAATGTTTTTAGTTTTGAGACAGAGAGAGACAGAGCATGAACGGGAGAGGGTCAGAGAGAGGGAGACAGAGAATCTGAAGCAAGCTCCAGGCTCTGAGCTGTCAGCACAGAGCCCGACACGGGGCTCAAACTCACGGAATGTGAGATCATGACCTCGGCCGAAGTCGGACACTCAACCGACTGAGCCACCCAGGCGCCCCTAATACTTTTGTTTCTGAATTCAACAGGTCTGATACCAATATAATAACCTATTTTTTAGAATTTTTGTTTTTATTCATTTAAAATTTATGTAGATGGAAATGCACAGCTCTTAAGTATAGATGTGCTGGATTAAAATAAAATAAAATAAAGTAAAATAAATCTGTCCATGTAACCACCACCACATAGAGCATTTCTATTACCCCCAAATATTTCCTTTTACCCCTTTCAGTCAATTCCCACCCCTGTTGTCAATCACTATTCTCATTGTTCTCCTCATACTTTTCACCGATCTTGATTACCACATACATGGAATCTTAGAGTCTGTACCCTTTTGTGTCTGTATTCTTTCACACAACATGGTTTTTTAAACACTGTATTAAGAAGCATTTCAAATTTACTAAAAAGTTACAGGAGTTCGAATGTGAAAATCCACATACCCACCCACTAGAGCCTACCGCTACCCTCTTACTATACCTGCTTTCTCACATATCTGTCTATTCACCAATACATATTAGATTTTGATGCATATAGATATCAGTTCACATATATTAGTATGATGTTTTCTAAATACTGCAACATGCATATCTTGTTAAACAATTTTTAATGTTTATTTTTGAGAGAGAGAGAAAGAAAGAGTGTGAGCAGGGGAGGGGCAGAGAGAGAGGGAGACACAGAATCCGAAGCAGGCTCCAGGCTCTGAGCTGTCAGCACAGAGCCCCACGCGGGGCTTGAACTCATGGACCGTGAGATCATGACCTGAGCCGAAGTCGGATGCCCAACCGACTGCCCCAACACGCACATCTTTATAGTTGAACATGTTCTTATAGGTCCTTTTCTCTCTTAGTGGTAAATTTAATATATAATAAAATGTTCAGGTATTAGGAGTACTATTTGTTGAATTTGGAAAAATGTATACATCTGTGTTGCCTAAACTTTCAAGGTGTAGAATATCGCCACCATTCCAGAAAGCTTTCCTCATGCCTGTTTTTAGTCAAACCTCACCCTTACTTGAGATTTCTAAGTGCCGCTTTAGCTATATCCATAAACCTTATTTTAGAATAACTTTAGTTATAGAGTCATACAACATATTGTGATAGGTTATATTGTATTACTATTCATTTAAAAACGTTTTGTAGTGTTACTTTTGATCACGAAAGGCTTTGTGGGCTATGCTTCATGGATGCAGGTTTAGTTTTCTTCTACTTTGGTATTTTACAGTGTGAAGGTTTACATCCCATCAGGAGGTCATAAAATAAAGCCAGTGGCCTATATAGTTGGCTAACATCTAAAAAATTAAATCATATGTACCAAACAGAATGCAAACATATAAGAGAGTTAACTGTCGTTTGTTACAATTTTGTTTCAACTGTTGTTTTGTTACATTATCGTTTCAATTGTGTGTGTGCACTTGTGTGTGTGTGTGTATGTGTATGTGTGTGTGTCCATGGGTGTGACCAGCAGGTTCATGTGCATACATGCATGTGTACATACACTGGGTCTTGATAAATGAAGTATCCTCCTATAAAGCTGCAGTGAAAAGGGCAGAAAGTCACTGCTATAGAAAATCGAGTTTCACGTAGGAGAATAATACGATTACATTTGCATTTTATTAATACGACTCTGGCAGAAGTTTGGTGAATAGATTACAGGTGGGCAAAAGTACATGTGAGGAGAACAGTTAGAAACTTATTACAATGGTCCAGACAACAGATGGTTACTGCCCAACTAACACATTAACTCAAGGTGTAGAAAGAAAAGGAGAGATGTACCAGATAAAGAGACTTCATAATTGATTGAAATTAGAGTTGAATGAGAAGCCTAGGCTGACTCACATATTTCTTGGATGGCTGCATAACGCCATTAATCAGATTAGAAAATAACAAAGAAGGAGCACATTTGCAAGGGAAAACATATTAGGATTTGGCTGTATCCAGTGCAAGATTTCTGTCTTCGTCTGTTTGGGCTGCTCTAACAAAAATACCATAGACTGGGTGACTTATAAACAACAGAAGTTTATTTCTCACAGTTCTGAAGGCTGAAAAATTCAAGATCAAAGTGCCAGCAGACATGGTGTCTGGTAAAGGGCCAGCTTCCTGGTTCGTAGATGGCCTTCCTCTTGCCGTGTCCTCACAGGGTAGGAAGAATGACAGAGCTCTCTGGGGTCTCTTCCACGAGGGCACTAATCCCCTTAGGATGGCTCTGCCCATGTGACCTCATCACCTCCCAAAGGCTGCACCTCCTAATACCATCACATTGGGGATTATGTTTCAATTATGAATTTGGGGGGGCTACAAACATTCTGTTTATGGCAGGCAGTGAAGGATATCCACTTAAGGGTATCCACACATTTGCCTACATAACGCCAAGAGAGCTATCTTGTCCAGAAATACGGATTTGCAAGTTATCAAACCATAAGTTGTTGAACCTTACTAGTAGTTGAGATTGTTCAAAGAGTGAATATGATAAGAATAGAGATCTTAGAATAGAGCTCCTCCGAATACCAATATTTTGAGTCTAGGAAATAGGAGAGATCAAAATAAGGGACTTAGATTGAACTATGATAAAAGAAAGAAGGAGTAGGTTCTGGAAGCTAAGAATACTTCACAAAAGAGTTGTTGAAGTGCCAAATGCTGCAAAGAAATCAAATAAAAAAGAATTGAATTTAGCGACCAGGAATCAGTGACTTTGGCAAAAGCCGTCTCATTCAATTTTGACAATATCATGATGTTGGAAGCTCTGGTATTCTGACAAACGTTTAACCAGCTCTCTGAAAAAGACAGACGGGGTGGACGTATATTCTTAGTGAATTTCAATGATACTAAGGATTGTGCAGCATGCAACTTACAAATACTAATAAAATATACAACACTCTCGATTGTAAACTGTCAATTCTATTTAGTCAAGTTATCCTCACGGAATCCTTTTGTTGATTTTTGCCAAACTCCTATATTCTGGCCACAGCTGGTGAATCAGTGTAGTTCTCTCATCAATGTTGGTTGATATTGTCACTCATGTTATGATGAAAGGGAAACATCAAAGGTGAATATCAAAACTCAACTCATTCTGTCTAGAACAGGAGTCAATTTTTGGTAAATTGTAGGATAGTTTTCTAACACTGGAAGAATAGGTCATTCATTTCTGCTCTTCATCACGTAATGGTTACAGGTGTGAACACTTTTAAGCTTAATCTGCATTACTAACACTTTTCCTATCACTGTAATAAATCTAGAAAAGCACCAGAACAATAATCCAAGGTCCGGTTTGTATCATTTTGCTGATTTCCATGGTGTAAATACTCCCACCATGCAATCTACCAACATGTCACTGTTCAGGGAGCTAGACAGAGATACACAGCAGATACACTGTATATTGTTTCCAGCATACAGATTCAATAGATGTAATAACCTCAAGAATTCAGAAAAAAAAAAGAATTCAGGTAATAAAGTATAATAAAACAGGAAGTTATGAGTTTTGAGTATTACTTACCTTATAAAAATGTAATTTGTTTGCCTCCAGGTTTATATAATTTATTTTCAATGGTGGCTTGAAACATCCCTGAAAAGTTAACAACTGCCCCTTGCACAGCAAGGAGAATAGTCTCAGACATGAATCTGGTGACTGTGGTCTACTCTTGGGTCCAGCAAGTATGATTTTGATCAAGTAACTTTACCATTTGGAGTCTCGATTTCCTCATCTTCAAATGAAGGATCCGAACATTTATTTTGAATACTCTTAGGATCCTTAGAAATAATGAATATAATTCACACATGTTAGACCCTCAGTATATAGAAACCGTTATCATTCTTTTCCTTAGTGCGAAAGACTGGTGATCAGAGTCCCATGTGCATTTGTTGTTGTTGTTAAATTATTTTTTAACTTTTCCGTATGGTCTCTCTTGACTTGGAAGAGCCCAGTTGATTTTGAGAATATCTTCTTTCTTTTTAACTGAATTTCCCATTAAAGTTTCTAATACTGTTAAGGGTTTTTCAAAATTGCCTGTAATTCCCACGCTGTCTGACTGGTTAGGCATTTCCTTCTTTGAATTCCTAGCAGAAGAGTAAGTGGGGAAGCATGATGCAATTTCAGGAAGATCCTAAAAGTGCCATCTGATTAGGTGATGACTGATGTGAAGTCATATATCCAGCAATTATTCACATAGGCCTGGGGCATGGGCAAAGGGAGGAGATTCAGCTATTGTGAGTCTCAAAACAAAAGCGAGTCTGTTCTCTAAAAAACTCATCTTTCCCCTTTTCAGTTCTTTTGATTCTTTCCCACAGATGTGATATCCTTGACATCATCCAGAAATGGTTACATATACTGAGCATTTGAATGTCAGATGAATGGCCTTGAATACTGCTTTTGAGTGTTGTATTTCATTTAATCTATTTATAAGTTCTATTTTGCAAAGGGAAAATCTATTACCTTCTGAAGTCATATTAATAACTACTTATCTATGTGTTTGCATGACATTCCCCTTAGTATTTGTGATATCAAAATCAAGCTCGATAGCAATCTAGGTTACTTAGGCAAATAAAAGAGAGACAGTTGTTTCTCAAGCCCAAGGTTTTAATTTAACATAACAGAATGGCTATTTTTTACCCTTTAAAATTATCTATATTGAAATAACTTCTCAAAGAAACAAAAAAATATTTAAAGTGTCCAATTTGCTACATATCATCACTCTTTTCAACACACAATTTAAAGCTAATGTGGTTAATGGAAATAAAAGATGACTACGGATGCTTTATATTAAAAATCATTTCATATCATCAAAAAAACCCACCTTAAGCCTATAAAAATAATCATGAGGTTCCAAATAAGATCATTCATTATAATGATATTTTAGCTGGGTTTCAAGACCACATTCATGTAAGAAAACTCATGTGAATGAAAGTACAGGCAAAATGTGACGACGCTAAGAAAATGAATGCCCAGTTGAAGAACTTACAGAGTAAATTATCAGGGCCATTATTCAAAAAAAAATTTTTTTTTTTACTCTCTCCTTCTAGTCCCTTGGGAGGAGTGTACTTCATGGCCCCCTTGTGGTTGGGTGAAGTCACACGGCTAGTTGGGACTAAGAGTTCTGAGTAGAAGTAACAGGGCATAGTTGGACCAGGGCATTTAAACACCAGTGTGAGTCCATCCAGATCTCCCTCTCCCCCTCTTCCGTCTCCCTCTTCCCCTCTTCCCCCACCCTCTTTCTACCTGGGAGGTAGCCTCTAAAGGCTTGGTCTTTTTTAGTGAAAGAAGCAGCTTTGTTATTTATGTCGGATCCCACATACCACACTTGATAGTTTATGCTAATGAGGTGACTTGTGTTGAGCCCCTAGATAGTTTTTACCAAGGAAATAATTTATGATGGGAGCTGGCCATGTCAGAAAGACCCATCATGCGATTAAAGGGTTGATGCCAGCCCAACGTCTAGGGAGCGGGAGGTTGAATTCAATCTCCTAACCAGTGATTCAATCAATCATGCCCACATAATGAACCTCCAATAAAAAGCCCCAGTAAAAGTCGTGACACCAAAGCCTGGGTGAGCTTCCCTGGTTAACAATACTACTCTGTGCGAGGAAGGGGAACTGTTCTCACTCCACAGGGAAGAGGCTGCCTCAGCTTCCCATCTGGTACACGCCCAAACCTTGTGCCGTCTCTCCTTTTAGCTGGCTCTGGACCGTATCTACCTATGTCTCTCAAAGCCACGGGTGCAAAGCTTCTTCTTCATTGGCTTTTCTTCTTTGTTGTCAAGTTCTAACTCTACACACAAAGACGTTTTTGCCAGCCTTCTTCCAACATCCGCCGTTTTAATAGAATCACAGCCACTGTGGCCACTTTTTCTCTGCCTCCTCTGTTGCTTCGTCAACATCCCACACCCAAATGTAGCAATCTTCCAAATCCTCATTCTAGGTTTTCTCTGCTTCTGTCCTTATGCTCTCTTCTGGGACGTTAACCACTGCTTCCAAACTTATTTTCCTGGATGTTTTTTTGATAGTTTTCCTTTTCTATTAGGGTCCAAATTGCCATTTCCAACTGCCTCGTCGATACCCCATAAGGATGACTCATAAGTCCATCAAACCCACAGTCTAGAGCAATGTACAAACTTCACCTCAGCTTTTTCCTGGTCCTCCTCTTTCTGCATTCTCCACTGCAGCGATCGGCCATTACCACAATTCTGTCATCATGTCTCACTGGGATATTTAAAAGCTTCCTAAACCGTGCTAACTCCGTTTATATTTCCTTCTTAAAAAAATTTCAGACTCCCCATTGCTAGCATGATAACATTTATACTCCCTAGCCTGGTACTCAAGACTTCCAAAAATCTCATCTCAAACACCCTTCCAACCTTATGTTCTATTTCTATCCTTTACACGCACTCAGTGTTCCAGCCCAACTGAGTTAGTTGTTATTCTCCATTAACCTCCTCCGTATCCCTCTCTCTGCTTTTGCTAATATTGGAATAAATAACTGAGGTTCTTCTCACTCTGCATATCCAAAGTCTTACCACCCTTTCAGGCCCAACTCTAACCTTAAACACACATTTTGTATTCATGCGGACTACAGCCACAGATGTAGGTTAAGAGGTGTTCTTGCTGCTGTCCTGGCCCAAGGCGACCCCTAGTGGTTAGACCTGCCCAGATCACTTCCTGGTGAAGCTAATCGCTTCAAGTCAACAAAACACAAACTGAAATCAGACGTTATCTTTCCACTTGTGTAGTAAGAAATTATATAGGAAAATATAAGGTGAAGTAAGGTAACATATTGCTTGAGGCCTTATAGTTTTCTAAGGGATACAAATAAACTGTGAACTACTGGTATATAAAGGCTCCTAGAGCCATGACAATGATTTTCCTAGATAGAGTAGCCTTTTTAAAAAACTAAGCCTTTAAAAAAACTAAGCCAGGTATCACATGTTTTTATTCATATGCGGAAGCTGAGAAACGTAACAGAAGACCATGGGGGGAGGGAAAGAAAAAGAAAAGTTACAAACAGAGAGGGAGGCAAACCATAAGAGACTCTGAAATACAGAGAACAAACTGAGGGTTGATGGGGGAGGGTGGGAGAGAAGGGAACATGGGTGATGGACGTTGGGGAGGGCACTTGTTGGGATGAGCACTGGGTGTTGTATGTAAGCAATGAATCACAGGAATCTGCTCCAGAAGCCAAGAGCACACTGTATACACTGTATAATAGCTAACTTGACTATATTTATCTATTTACATCTATATCTATATCCATATCCATATCCATATCTATATATCTACATATCTATATCTATATCTATATCTATATCTATATCTAGAGAAATATAGAGTCTCTCTTAGCCTTGTGTATCTCCTGCATCAGAGTAACAGAATTACAGTTAAACAAAAAATGTGTCCATTTTTTTACTGTCTGACTCCCTCCGCTAACTTAGGAGCTCCATGACGGTTGGAGTTTGTCTGACCTGTTCACTTGGTATAGTGCCTGCTACATAGCGGAGACTCATAAATTTATGGAATGAACGATCTTGCCCCCACAGAAGTAGGAACCCATATATTTGTTAAATGAACAAACTTTCCCTGCAAAGGTTTTACTCAACATTTCTCAGTGTTAGAAACAAAATTCATGTTTGTATTCTGTGTTCTATAATCTGGTACATATTATTGTGCAACTCTACTCTTTTTGCCTGGGCCGCAGTTTCCCCAGCTTGGTCGTCTGAGAAAGCAATTGCAACTCCTACTGTAGAAATAAATATGATTTACATAAAACCTCACATCTTCGCGTCCCTCCCTTTTCTTCAGATGATACAGCTCAGGTTTTCATGACCGAGACTTGCAATTTTTGAACCAAGCGCATCACTTAGGTGTAAGCTAACTGTTCACGACGTGCCTTTCTAATATGGAAAACACTAGCTACAATAGGATTCGATGTTGTTGAAATGCTAAGTCATTCCTTTGAAAAATGAGTATGTTTTGAGGCCTGCAGAATGTAATTAAATCAATCTAACTTTGCAGAATGAAGAAGTAATTTCTCATCATTTTCCATTAGCTTATTTTGTTTTCTTTTCATTCACATAAAAAATTAGGAGAGAAATCTTCAATGACTCCCCATTATCTATGGAATAAAGTATGGGGGCTTCTTATTCTGGTATTAAAGTCAACCACAAGTGTTGCAATGGTCTGAATAATTGCCTTGAATGAATCAAACTGGCACACCCAAACATTGGCCCCAAGATGATAATCAGATATAGCTATTACTTACTGAGAGGTAAGATTAGGCATTTTAACCTATTCTGAATTCTTACAGTGATCCCGAGGTAGGTATTATTCATACCCTTTTCACAGATTAGGAAATAGGCTCATAAATGAAGAATAATATAAAAGAGATCACAGGAAGGGTCTGAGCTAGAATTCAGCCCCAGCTGTGTCTGGCTCCAAAGCCTCTATTTTTTCCATTGAGGTATGCTGCTCCAAAATTACAATGATTAATAAAAAATCAGAGTCAGGGCGCCTGGGTGGCTTAGTTGGTTGAGTGTCCAACTTCAGGTCAGAATCTCATGGTTTGTGAGTTCAAGTCTCACGTCCGGCTCTGTGCTGACAGCTCAAAGCCTGGAACCTGCTTTGGATTCTGTGTCTCCTCTCTCTGCCCGCCCCCAAAAATAAATAAACATTAACATTTAAAAAAAATAAATAATCAGACTCTACGTCCAATTAGTACTGAGGCAGATTCCAAGCCTATTGTAGCCAACACAGGTTAGCAGAGACCCATCCCTTAGTTCGCATGCACACACTGGCTCTCCCACAACCGTATCTCCATAAGCTATGTAGCAAAGAATCTTCCAGTGTATTCTGAGGCTTAATTTTACTATCACCATAGTTTCTTCTTCCTGGTTGGCTGCTATTAATTTTTCTTATCATAAAAAAGGTTTGGGGGCACATTTCAAACTCCCATTTCTCCTCTAACCACTTCCTGACATCCTACATACGTGGCTTATCAACACAGGAAACCCTAGGTAATTATGTCTCACTTAGGGATTCGGCCTCAGCAGGGTAACCCCAGGCCCTAGGGAGCTCCGATAAATCCATTTAATAGCAGCAAGATAAGTTGACTAAACTAGAGGACACGCCCAGTGGCCTTATATTCATCTATTTCCTAGGCCTCACCCTAGGCTTTTATATCATGATAGTGCTATTCTAGGTTCATTTATGCTGAAAGTTCAACTCTCTATCTCTACAGACCAGTTTGTCACAGTGAATTCTATGACAGCAGATATGATTCTTCTATGTGGAGTAAACTGAGGGAAAGGGGCTTTGAACTTTGCTTGAGCATAAGTTTTAGAACGAGTTTCTGGACAGTATGTGAAATTTTTATGTGAATCATAGCACATACATATCCAAAAACATTTGAGGGGGATGGGTCCACTGCTTTCATCAGATTCTCCACAGGATCTTTGAATCCTCCCCCCAAACTGAGAACCACTGCCTTTAAATTTAATGTGTAGCTAACTCTTCCCTGACTTTTATTCTTCTCTTGTCCACTCAGTGAGTTTGGCAGGCAGGTTGGTGGTCAAACAAGTATACGGCTATTGATCTGCGTGGGGGTGGCATTAATGGAGTCTTAATGGGAAATATGCAGTGTAGAACAGCTGATAAGGTTGAAAAAGCACATAGAAATGTGTAAGTCCTAGGAAGTAATAAAGTGTTGGGGTATATATTTTGGGCACCTAGTAAGTTCTGCAGAGCACCAGATGAAGAATTAAGAAATCCTGGGTCTTGTTAGGATACTCACAAATAGTAGCTTGACTCTCATCAGGGAAAGAAATATCCCCAAGAGCATTAACCCCTCTTTGGAGATTTATCTCTCTTCTCTAAAGCCCTATAATCTCATCCAAACATTTGAAGAGCCCCCTCCTTTACAGTGTGCTGGAACTTCTAAATGTAGCAAAACACACTGCAGTATTTGGAAAACATGACACACTAAAGAGAAGAAAAGCACATTGACCCTTCCGTCCTGTAATTTTCTTTTGTCTTGGCAGTAATATTACAAAAGCATATTCACGTGGTAAGTGGGATACAATGGGTGAGTGAGGGTGCATGATTCCCTGCCATTGTGTGAATGTACCGGGAGGATACAGTTAACCCAAGTCTACTCCTTAATAACACTGTGTCCACTCAAATTCCTATCACAAAGCCCTTGGCACTCTTATGCCTTATTGTGCTATTACTAGTTTCCACTTCAGTTCATATCGTAATATGTTTCATTTAAATCCCAGTCTATCAAATTCATCTTCACATTTATATGCCACTTACTGTCTCATCTCTCTAGCTCAGAAGTTGCTTTGGTGAAGCATACTATAGTGGTGTATTTTCATAGATGACATTTAGAATGTGGAATGCTCAACGGAAATTCATTAGCTTGCTTACACACACACACACACACACACACACACACACACACTTTATTTTAAAAAACAGTGGGTTTAATAACATCCATGGTAAATCCAATCATGATTATTTTCTTGACTTCTCTGTTATTATAAGAAATCTTGCTAACTGTATTGGGTTTATTTTCCTCTTTTCCTGATTTGTTGCTCTTATTCTGGAAAGTTTTCTTTTACGAAGAAACCCTTCTCGGGAGTGATCAACATGCTCCCTTAGAATGTCATTTAATATATACACCATGAAAACATACCAGGATGGCAAATAACAGCTCTCCCTTGCATTACTCTGCCTGGCACTCCCTATTCATTCTTACTGGATATATTATTACTTCCTCACTCCTTTTTTAAGTACATAATTCTCCATATGTACTAAAGGCATTAGTAACATGAAACGCGTTTATGCCCATGGTCTAGTCTAAAAGGTGTTTACTCCTGGGATAAATAATTAACATTTTAGGGGCGCCTGGGTGGCTCAGTCGGTTAAACATCCGACTTCGGCTCAGGTCATGATCTCACGGTTCGTGGTTCGAGCCCCGCGTCGGGCTCTGTGCTGACAGCTCAGAGCCTGGAGCCTGCTTCGGATTCTGTGTCTCTTTCTCTCTCTGCCTCTCCCCACTCACGCTCTGTCTCTCTCTCCTTCAAAATTAACATTAAAAATTTTTAAAAAAATAATAATTAATATTTTAACAGAAGGGAAACTTAATGGTTGGCCATGGTTTCCTGATCTTTAGCCAAACTTTAGAAGAATGGTATTTTTTTAATAAAAGAAAATATATATATTAAACTTCTGGTCAATAGGGCTCAGTGAGTTTATACATTCACACACATTTTCCAATCATATAGCAATGACAGCCTAAAACAAAAAAAAAAAGTCATGTGCATTCTCACAAATATGATACATATCTCTGAAGACCAGAAACAGAATCACAAAGCAGTGAGTAGGCTGGACTCATACGCTTCCAGTGTTCTAAATCAAAAGGCAGCATTGGAGGCTTGGTGGAAGTTTGGAAGGATAAGGGAAAATACAAGTATTCAATTTCATAGAAAATAATACCAAGAAGAGAAAACAAAACAAAAAAACCAAACAAATAAAACCCAAACAGGCCTAGGTATTTTTGGTAAGGACATCTACTTAATAGGTGAACAGTCTCAATTTGTATGATCTTTTTCAGAGGATAGAAAAAGAGGGTAGAGAAGGGAGAGATGGAAAATATATCGATGATGGCAATAATGACAATAAGGAGGCAATAAAGTAGAGAGACACATCCTGAAAGACATCAGGATGTATTATTAAAAATTATTTTTTTCATAGAAAGAGAAGTCATTAGAATAGAATTGGGAACCCAAAAAAAGACACAAGAATACATGAAAATAATATATGAAAGGGAGGTCAGCAAGTCAGTGGAGAAAAGATGGCTACTCAATAAATGGTTCTGAACAACTGGTTATCCATCGAAAAAATAAAATTATATTTTCTTATCTATTACAAAAATTAATTCTATATGGATTAGAGATGTAAATGACAAAAACATGTTTTCAAAATTATTAAATATTCAAGACAACGAAGTGATCTTGAAGAATGGTTTCTTAAAGAAGATACAAACACATGAATAGATGATAATAGTAATAAATTCATCTACAATAAATTAACATTTTATTTTATATGACAAAAAGCATAAAAAATAGAAGCAAGGAGTGATGTCAGCATCATGGTGAAATAAAATGTCCCTCATTTTTGTCCTTTCCCCCAACAAGAATAACTTGGTATCCATCCACAGACAGAAGTGTCTTTGTGGGAACACTGAAGAGGGTAAGAAGAACATCACTTTACTGCATCACCCCTCTTCCAAGGCAGCACAGCTTAGGGCTAAGAGACACATAGTTGGCCTATGACTTCTCTCACAGGGAGAAGGGAGAGCAGGAGTACCCAGCATCCCCAGCTATAAGGGATGCTGTCAAAGAAGTTGCTTACCTTCTCACCCCGTCCGGGATACAGAATTGAGAGCAGCATGAGTAGGAAGCAGGAAGAGGCTGGGACTCTTGAGGACATTCAGGAGATACAGATCCAACTAACTATATCACAGATTCCACTGAGAAGCCTGCCCGGGAAATTAAGAAGGGCACCTGTTGTGATGAGCACCGGGTGATGTATGGAATTGTTGAATCCCTGTATTATACACCGGAAACAAATATAACGCTGTATGTTAACAAACTGGAATTAAAACAAAAACGTTAAAAAAAGAAGCCTGCCCAGGAGTGGCTGGGAACACCTCAGCCACAGATGCCCCCAGTAGGCCCATGGGCACCCCCCAGTGCTCAGATGCCTTACCCACAGACACCTCCCCGTTGTGGCTAGCCCCCTGCACACATTTCCAACTGGGGCAGTGATAGAGACCTTTGGCAGATGACTAGCGGGCTTGTGCAGAAAGCTGGCCCAAATGTGCCAGCCAACAAGAAACCACAAACTTCAGCTTTAGCACCACTTTCAGGAAACCAAAAAGGACACTGCCAGCATCCAGTTTGGTGCATTGCAGGATCTAGAGAAGGTTTATGAACTTAAGAGTTCTACCTCAAGAGGTAGCAAGAACAATGGAATAAGTCTGGAAGAAGAAGGTCTGAGAAAGCCTCCAAATCACTAACAAGGCTGACAGAAGGTGTTTCTTTCTTGGAGGCAGTTAGTAAAAACTGTAAGAGGTGACTGCTACTTCAAGTGTAGAGACAGAAACACAAAACTTTAAGGAATAAGAGAAATCAAAGAAACTTACACCACCAAAGGATCACAATAATCTTCCAGCAGCCAATCCCAAAGACATGAAGATCTGTGATTTACCTGATAAAGAATTCAAACCAGCTGTTTTAAGGAAATCCAGTGAGCTGCAAGAAAGCACAGGAAGACAGTTCAAAGAAATAAAGAAAACAATTCATTAACAAAATGAGAACTTCAACAAAGGGACAGAAATTATAAAAAAAAAAAAAAAAGAACGAAACAGAAATTCTGTCATAGAGAGCAACAACAGCAGAACTGGTCAAACAGAAGAAAGGATCTGTGAGATAGAAGTAAGGAATGGTTGAGCTTCCGACTTTGGCTCAGGTCATGATCTCACAGTTCGTAGATTCAAGCCCTGCATCAGGCTCTGTGCTGACAGCTTGGAGCCTGGAGCCTGCTTTGGATTCTCTGTCTTGCTCTCTCTTTTCCCCTCCCTTGCTGTCTCTCTCTCTCACTCTTGCTCTCTCTCTCAAATAAATAAGCATTTTTTTTAATGTTTTTGAAATTTTCCAACAGATTAGAACAAAGAAAAAAAGAATAGAAAAAAGTAAAGAAAGCCTACTGCGTGTAAGGAATACCATCATAATAAACCAATTTGTGAGTTACTGGAGTTTCAAAAGGAGAGGAGAAGGAGAACAGGTCAGAAATCTTATTGAAAGAAATAATGGCTGAGAACATCCAAATATGCAGAGAGATTTGGATATCCAAGTTCATGAGTCTCATAGGTCACCAAACTCAACATAAAAAGATCCTCTCTAAGACACATTATAATAAAATTATCAAAAACCAAAAACAAAGAGAGATTTTAAGGAACAAGAGAAAAGAAGCTTAAAACTTACAAGGGAACCCCTTGAGATTCAGAGCGATTCCTCAGGCCAGGAAAGAGTGGGATGATACAGTCAAAGAGCTGAAAGAAAAAAATTGCCAAAGAAGAACACCTGGCAAAGTTATCCTTCAGGAATGAAAGGGGCAGAAAGACCTTCCCAGACAAACAAAAGCTGGGGCAATCTATCACAACTGGACTTGCCTCACAAGAAATGTTGAAAGGAGTTATTCAAGTTGAAATGAAAAGATGTTAGCTAGTATCATGAAAACACATGAACACATAAAACACGCTGGTAAAGGCAAGTATATAGTCAAATTCAGAATACTCTAACACTATAATATGCTGGTGTTTTAACCACTTAAGTCTAGTATAAAGATTAAGGGACAGCAGTATTAAATTTAACTATACCTACAGATCATATGTTAATGGATATACGATATAAAAAAAAGATAAATTGCGAAATCGAAAACATAAAAGGGGAGAGAGTAAAAGGGTATAGTTGAGCATTGATTGAAGTTGTTATCAGCATAAAATAGATTGCATATGTTTCAGGTAAGCCTTATGGTACTCACAAAGCAAAAACCTATGGTAGATTCACAGAAGATAAAAGAGAGGAACCTAGACATATCACTATGGAAAATCATCAACTCAAAAAGGAAGCTAGCAAGAGATGAAGAAATGAATAAAGGAACTACAGAACATCCAGAAAAAATATAATGGCATTAGTAAGTCCTTACATATCATTAATTACCCCAAATGAAAATGCACTAAATTCTCCCATCCAGTAGATTGTGTGGCTAGATGGAAAAAGAGAGAAAACCCAACTCTATGCTGCCTACAAGGGATTCAATTAGCTTTAGGGATACAAATAGGCTCCAAGTGAAGGGATGGAAAAGATATTCCATGCAAGTGGAAACTAAAAGAGAGCAGAAAAACCAAACTGTAAGCCCAAAACAGAAACAAGAGACAAAGAAGATTATTGTACAATGATAAAGGAACCAATTCACCAAGAAGATACAACAATCATAAATGTATCTGCACACAAACTGAAGTACCTAAATATATTAAGCAAATACTTACAGGTCTGAAAGGAGAAATAGACAACACTACAATAATAGCAATGGATAGGTCATCCAGACAGAAAGTCAACAAGGAAACATTGGACTTTAACTATACTTTGGACTACAGGGATTTAACAGACTTATACAGTCCATTCCATCCAACAGCTTCAACATACACATTCTTCTCAAGCACACATGGAATCTATTCTCCAAGATAGATCATATCAAGGGTCACAAAACAAGTCTTAGCAAATTTCAGAAGATCCAAATTATACCAACTATCTTTGCAGACCACAGTGGTATGAAACTAGAAACCAGTAACATGAGGAAAGCTGAAAGATTCACAAATATGTGGAAATTAAACAATACAATCCTGAACAATCATTGGGTCAAAGAAGAAATCAAAAGACAAATAAGAAATACCTTGATATAAGTTAAATTGGAAATGCAATGTACCAAAACCTATGGGATGCAGTGAAAGCAGTTCTAAGGAGGACATTTATAGAAATGAATGCCTACATTTAAAAAAAAAGAGAGATCTCAAATAACCAACCTAACATTTAATCTCAGTGAAACCAAGAACAAACTAAGCCCAAAGTGAGCATAAGGAAAGAAAATAACAAAGATCAGAGCATAAATAAATAAAATAGAAGCCAGAAAAACAATAGAAAATATCGATAAAACTAACAGCTGTTTTTTTTAATGTTTGTTTATTTTTGAGAGAAGGAGACAGAGTGTGAGTGGGAGAGGGGCAGAGAGAGAGGGAGACACAGAATCGGAAGCAGGCTCCAGGCTCCGAGCTGTCAGCACAGAGCCTGACGCGGGGCTTGAACTCATGAGTGGTGAGATCATGACCTGAGCTGAAGTCAGATGCTTAACTGACTGAGCCACCCAGGCACTCCTAAGAGCCAGCTTTTTAAAAAAGAGATATACAAATTTAACAAATCAATAGCTAGACTAAGAAGACCAAGAGTAACTAAAATAAATACAATCAGAAATAACAGAGAAGACAAAAGACAACATCCTTTCATGAGAAAAGTCTCAGCAAGTTGTGTATAGTGGGAATACACTTCAACATAATAAAGGCCATATATGACAAACACACAGCTGATATCATATTAAGTAATGAAAGATTGAAGCTCCCCTTCTAAGATCAGGAAGAAGACAAGGGTTCCAACGCTCACCACTCATATTCAACATGGTACTGGGAGTCCTAGCTAGAGCAATCAGGCAAGAAAAAGGAATAAAAGGTATTCAAATTGGAAAAGAAGAAGTAAAATTGTCTCAGTCTGCAGATGTTATGATCTTATAAGAAAAAATCCTAATGAACCCACCAAAAAACTGTCTGCACTAATCAAAAGATTTAGTAAAGTTGCAGGATAGAAAAGCAACAGATAGTGTTCAGCTGTGTTTCTATACACTAACAACAAAGCATAGAAATAAAGAAAACACTCCCATTCATAATAGCATCAGAAAAACTAACATACTTGGGAATGAATTTAACCAAGGAAATGAAAGATCTGTACACAGAAAACTACACGGCTTTGATGAAAGAAACTGAAGAGACCACAAATGGAAAGATATTCCATTCATAGACTGGAAGAATGAATTTTGTTAAGGTGTCCATACTGCAAAAAATCATCTATCGATTCAATGAAATCCTTTTCAAAATTCCAATGGTATTTTTCACAGAAATAGAAAAAAAAAACTATCTTAAACTTTGGATGGAACCCCAAAAGACCCTGAATAGCCAAAGCAATACTGAGAAAAAAGAACAAAGCTGAAGGCCTCACACTTCCTGATTTCAAACTGTACTTCAAAACTAAAGTGATCAGAACAGTACGGTTCTGGCACAAAAGTAATCACATAGACCCATAGAGCAGAATCAAGAGCCTAGAATGAAACCCTTACATTATACAGTCAACCAATATTTTATAAGAAAGTTAAGAATACTGAAAGGGGAAAGAATACTTCTCTTCAATAAATGATGTTGGGAAAACTGGATAACTATATGCAGAAGAATGAAATTGGATCCCTATCTTACACCACTCAGGAAAATTAAATAGAAATAATTAAAGACTTAAACATAAGACTTGAAATCATACAACTTCTAGAAGAAAACTTGAGCGAAAACCTCCTTGACAGTGGACATAGGCAACGACTTTTTTGGATCTGAGACCAAAAGCATAAGCAACAAAAGCAAAAATTAATGTTAGACTACAACAAAATGAAAAGCTTTTGCACAGCAAAAGAAACAATCAACAAAATGAAAAGGCAACCTACTTAATGGAAGAATATATTTGTGAACCATATATCTGATAAGGGGTTAATATTCAAAAGACATAAAGAACTCACTTAATAGCCAACCCCCCCCAACACAATCTGATTAAAAATGGCAAAGGACCTGGATAGACATTTTTCCGAAGCAGACATTCAAATGGCCGAAGGTTCATGAAAAGGTGCTTTATGTTACTAATCATCATGGAAATGTTAGAATGGCAATCATCGAAAAGACAACAGGTGCTGCCTGGTGAGGATGTGGAGAAAAGAGAACCCTTGTGCACTGTTGGTGGGAATATAAATTGGTATAGCTGCTATGGAAAACACTACAGAAGCTCCTCAAACATTAAAAACTAAAACTAAAATACAATCCAGAAGTCCTACTTCTGGGTATATAGCCGAAGGAAATAAAATCAGGACCTCAAAGAGACAGCTGCACTCCAATGTTTACCGTAGCATCACTCACTATAGCCAAGATACGGAAACAACCTAAGTGTCCATCTATGCATGAATGGATAAAGAAGATGTGATATATGTATATGATGGAATATCATTCAGCCTCAAGAAAGAGAAAATCCTAGCTTTTATGGCAATACAGATGGTTCTTCAGGACACTGTGTTAAGTGAAATAACTCAGACAATGAAAGATATATGACCTCATTATACGTGGAATCGAGAAAAGCCTAACTCTTAAGGGAGTTCCCAGAGTAGGAGGATCCTAAGCTCAACTCATCCCAAGGATACACCTAGATAACCTCCCTATCAGTGTAAATAATCCAGAAAAAGACCCAAAGACTGACAGAGCAAACTCCACACCTGAAATATAGAGAAGAGGTGACACTGAAACGGTAGGAAGGGTGGAGACATAGTCAGGAACCAAACTGACCTACAAGACTGTGTCCACAGGCAGAAGACATACCACAGGCATGAAGAAGGGAGAGAAGCAGACCCCACCCCAGGCACCCCAGGCATGGGGGACCCATACTGGGAAGACAAATCCCCATAACATTTGACTTTGAAAACCAGGGAGCTTTCACATCACAATTTCTTACCGGCAGTGGGGCTTATTACCTAGAGCTTTAAAAATCAGTGGACTTAGCTCAGGGAGAGCTAGAGGGCTATAAGAAACTGAGTTCCCACACTTAAACAGACAGCATAACAAAGCCCCGCAGACATACAGCATTGAAAAATGCCTAGGGCAAATAAGATTTATTTACTCAATTCAGAACAGGTACTGGAGGGGCAGGAATCTTTGGGAGACTTTTCCAAGAACAAAAGAGATGGCAGGCGCCATCTTCCTCCTTGCCCCCAGCCTAGCTTGCTAACAGCACTCATCGCCTCACACTCTTCTGTGGACCTGCCCCCTACAAACAGCCCTCAGCAGTTCTCCAAAGCCACCGTAGGTCCTCTTCCATAGCAGACCCGCGCAAACCTTGTGAACACCACATGCCCCCACCCCACCTTCTCCGGCAGACCTGCGCCATCCAACAGGCCCTCAGCAGGGGTCCTTCCAAAGCAGCGCCATAGACACGGCAGTGTGCAAGCAGCCCCGACGGGGCCCAGCACCGCTTCAAAGTGACCCCTGCCCTGGGGATAGGGGAAGGTAATCACAAACACCCGTCAGACTGCAGTCCCAGCAGTAGGTGGGGGGAAGACATCTGGTTTGACTGCAGGCCCTGCCCACCAGTGAAAGAACACAGGGAAAGCACCCTGTAATTCCGTTCCACTGCAGCTATGGCAAATGCCTGGTCTGACCCATCTCTAGCCCACGGCAGCCCTAGAATGGCCCACTAACTACACGGGGCCCAAACCCTGCCTGTAACAGGCAAAAAGAGCCACTGTAGTCAGCTGCACCGAAGGCAAACGTGGCTCGGCCACAATAGTAAGGCATACACAACACACACAGGAGATATCCCTGAAGCATCAGGTTTTGGTGAACAGGGGACACTGCACGGCAGGGTACTTTAGGACCTCTTCTTCGTAAGGCCACCCAAAGAAACAACAGAGAGTTACACAACATGAGGAGACAGGGATATGTCACAAACGAAAGGACAGGACAAAATCGCACCAAGAGACCTAAACAAAATGGAGATAAGGAATACACTTGATAGAGAATTTAAAGTAATGGTGATAAAGATAGTCACTGGAGTTGAGAAAAGAGTGGAGGACCTCAGTGAGACCCTCAACAGAGACAAAAAAACAAACCATAAAAAAGAACCAATCAGAAATGAGGAATTCAGTAACCGGAATTAAGAACACACTAGATGGAATAGAGAGTACACTGGAGGAAGCAGAATGTGCAAATGACCTAGAGGACAGAGTCATGGAGAGCAATCAAGCTGGACTGGAGAGAGAGAAAAAATAATAGATGAGAACAGACAATGGGAACTCAGTGACAACATCAAGCATAGCAACATTGGCATTACAGGGATCCCAGAAGGGGAAGAGAGAGAAAAGGGGAGAGAAAATTTATTGCAAGAAACAATAGCTGAAAACTTCCCAGATCTGGGGGAGGAAACAGAAGTCCTGGTTCAGGAGGCGCAGAGAGACCCCAACAAAATCAACCCAAGGAGGTGTACGCCAAGATACACAGTAATTAAAATGGCAAAAAGTACAGGTAACGAGAGAATTTCAAAGCAGCGAGAGAAAACAGTTACCTACAAGGGAAACCCCACAAAGCTATCAGCTGATTTTTCAGCAGAACCTTTGCAGGCCAGAAGGGAGTAGCATGATGTATTCAAAGCGCTGCAAGGAAAAACCTGTAACCAAGAACTCTTGACCCAGCAACGCTATCGTGCAGAACAGGAGACAAAGGGTTTCCCGGACAAACAGAAGTGAAAGGAATTCATCACCATGAAACCAACCTTACAGAAAACGTTAAAGTGGGTTCTCTGAGTGGAAAGGGAAGCGCCTAAGCGGAAGTAAGAGAAGTAGGAAGCAGAAGTAGAAGTAGGAAGCACAAAGCAGTACAATTCGGTACATCTATAAATATCAGTCAATGGATTCACAAAATAAAATGACGTAAAGCATGACACTATATACCTAAAACATGGGGTGGAGGAAGTAAAAATTTAGCACTTTTGGAATAGTTTCGAATGCAAGTGACCATGACCTTAGTATAGACTGTTACATGCACAAGATGTTATATATAAGCCTAACGGTAACAAGTAAAAAAACAAACAGTAATAGATATGCAAAACATAAAGAAAAGGAATCTGAGTATATCAGTAAGGAGTACCACCAAACCACAAGAAAAGGGAGAAGAAACAGAGAACTACGAAAGCAACCATAAAACAAGTAACAAAATAGCAATAAGTACATATTTATCAGTAATTACTCTGAATGTAAAAGCACTAAATGCTCTAATCAAAAGACATAGAGTGACAGAGTAGATAAAAAAAAAACCAAGACCATTTATATGCTGAGACTCATTTCAGACCTAAAGACCCATGCAGATTGAAAGTGAAGAGATAGAGGGGTGCCTGGGTGGCTCGGTCAGTTAAGTGTCCGACTTCGGCTCAGGCCGTGATCTCGTGGTTCTTGAATTCAGGCCCCGCATCAGGTTCCGTGCTGACAGCTCAGGGCCTGGAGCCTACTTCAGAGTCGGTGTCTCCTTCTCTCTCTCTGCCCCTCCCCTGCTTGCATTCTGTCTCTGTCTCTGTCTCTCCCAAAATTAAATACACATTAAAAATTTGTTTAAAAAAGTGAAGACATGGAAAACATTTGCCATGCAAATGGACATGAAAAGAAGGTAGGGATAGCCATACTTATATTGGATAAAATAGACTTTAAAAAAAAAAGACTAACAAGAGACAAAGAAGGCCACTACCTAATCATAAAGGGAACAATCAAACAAGAAGATATAACAATTGTAAATTGTGTGCACCCAATGGGAGTACCCAAATACATAAAGGATCGATTAACAAACATAAAGAAAGTAATTGATAGTAATATAATAGTAGAGGGCTCTCACATACCACTTACATCAACGGAGAGATCATCGAAACCGAAAATCAACAAGGAAAGTGGCTTTGAATGACACATCAGAGCAGATGGATCTAACAGATATACTCAGAACGTTCCATCCTAAAGCAGTGGACTATACATACTTTTCAAGTGCACGTGGAACATTCTCCAGAAGAGATCACATATCAGGCCAGAACATAACTCTCAACAAATTCAAAAAGATTGAAGTCATACCATGCATCTTTTCTGAACCCAATGGCATCAAACTGGAAATGAACCACAAGAAAAAATCTGGAAAGAACAGAAATACATTGAGGTTAAATAACCCGCTACTAAACAATGAATGGGTGAACCAATAAATCAAAGAAGAAACCAAAAATATACATGGAGACAAATAAAAATGAAAACAAAATTGTCTAAAATCTTTGGGATGTGGCAAAAGCTGTTCTAAAGCAGAAATTTTTAGCAATATGGGCCTACCTCAAGAAGCAAGAAAAATCTCAAACAACCTACCACTGCACTTAAAGAAGCTAGAAAGAGAACAACAAACAAAACCCAAAACCAATAGAAGGAAGGGATTCATAATATTAGAGCAAAAATTTTTAAAAATAGAAGCGAAAAAAACAATAGAACAGATCAATGAAACGAGGAGCTGGTTCTTTGAAAAGATCAACAAAATTGATAAACCTTTAGCCAGACTCATTAAAAAAAGAGAGATAACTCAAGGAAACAAAATCAGAAATGCAAAAGAAGAAAAAACAACCAACACCATAGAAATACAAAGGATTATGAGAGAATATTGTAAAAAACTATATGCCAATAAATTGAACAAACTAGAAGAAATGGATAAGTTCCTCGAACCATACAAACTACCAAAAGTGAAAAAGGAAGAAACAGAAAATTTGAACAGACTAATAACCAGCAAAAAAAAAAAAAAAAAAGAATCAGTCATCAAAAAGCTTCAAACAAACAAAAGTCCAGGACCAGATGCCTTCACAGGCGAATTCTACCAAACATTTAAAGAAGAGTTAATACCTATTCTTCTCAAACTATTCCAAAAAATAGAAAAGGAAGGAAAACTTCCAAATTCATTCTATGAGGCCAGCATTACCCTGATGCCAAAACCAGACAAAGACACTACCAAAAAACAGAACTGCAGGCCAATATCCCTGATGAACATAAATGCAAAACTCCTCAACAAAACACTAGCAAACCAAATTCAACAATACATTAAAAACAAATCATTCACCACGATCAAGCGGGATTTATTCCTGGGTTGCAAAGGCAGTTCAATATTTGCAAATCAATCAATGTGATACATCACATCAATAACAGAAAGGATAAGAACCATATGATTTTTTCGATAGACGCAGAAAAGTCTTTGACAAAGTGCAACATCCATTCATGATAAGAAAAAAAAAAACCCTCAACAAAACAGGTTTAAAGGAAACGTACCTCAACGTAATAAGGGCCATATATGATACACCCTAGTTAATATACTTCTCAAAGGGGAAAAACTGCAAGCCTCTCCGCTAAGGTCAGGGACAAGACAAAGATGTCCAATGTCACCACTTTTAATTCAACATTGTACTAGACGTCCCAACCACAGAAATCAGACGACAACAACAACAAAAGGCATCCAGATCAGTAAGGAAGAAGTAAAACTTTCACTATTTGCAGGGACATGATACTATAGAAAACCTGAAAGACTCCACACGCACGAAAAAACTGCTAAAACTGATAAATGAACTCAGTGAAGCCACAGGATACAAAATCAACATACAGAAATCTGTTGCATTTCTACACACCAATAAGAAAGAGAAATTCAGAAAACAATCCCATTTTATAATTGCACCAAAAAGATGCCTAGGAATAAACCTAACCAAAAAGGCGAAAGACCTGTAGCTGAAAACTATAAAACACTGATGAAAGACACTGAAGATAAACAAATGGAAAGATATTCCATGCTCATGGACTGGAAGAACAAATATTGTTAAAGTGTCTGTACCACCCAAAGCCATCTACACATTTAGTGCAATCCCTATCAAAATGCCAACAGCATTTTTCACAGACCTAGAACAAATAATCCTAAAGTTTGTATGGAACCACAAAAGACCCCAAATGGCTAAAGCGATCTTGAAAAAGAAAAGCCAAGCTGGAGGCATCACAATTCCAGACTTCAAGTTATATTACAAAGCAGTAGTGATCAAAACAGTATGGTACTGGCACAAAAGCAGACACACAGCTCAATAGAACAGGATAGAAAACCCAGAAATAAACCCACAACTATATGGTCAATCTCGACAAAGCAGGAAAGAGTATGTAATGGGAAAGAGACAGTCTCTTCAACAAATGGTGCTGGGAAAACCGCTCACCTACATGCAAAAGAATGAAACTGAACCACTTTCCTATACCATACAGAAAAATAAATTCAAAAATGGATTAAGACCTAAATATGAGACCTGAAACCATAAACATCCTAGAAGAGAACACAGGCAGGAAGGTCTCTGACGTTGGCCACAGCAACATTTTTCTAAATATGTCCCCTGAGGCAAGAGAAACAAAAGCAAAAATAAACTATTGGGACTACATCAAAAACAAAAAGCTTCTGCACATTGAGGGAAACAATCTGCAGATCTAAAAGGCAACCTACAGAATGGGAGAAGATATTTGCAAATGACATAGCTGATAAAGGGTTAGTATCTAAAATATATAAAGAGGGCACCTGGGTGGCTCAGTCGGTTGAGCATCCGACTGCGGCTCAGGTCATGATCTCACAGTTCCTGAGTTTGAGCCCCACGTCAGGCTCTGTGCTGACAGCTCGGAGCCTGGAGCCTGCTTCACATTCTGTGTCTCCCTCTCTCTGCCCCTCCCCCTCTGTCTCTCAAAAATAAATAAACATTAAAAAAATTTAAACTTCTACTCTGTCAAAAGCTGGGAGAAATATTAGCATTGCGTAAAATAGGAAAAGTGCAATATTTCTAGTATACAAAGAAGATTCAATCAATAGTAGGAAAAAGACCAAAAACCAGTAGAAAAAATTTTAAATATGTGAATGATTGATTCACAAAGATAAAGCTAGTATTTAATAAACCTAAGTATTCTACCCTATGAAAAAGGATCTTTGTCAATCGTTTTTTGCCACGTCACTCAATAAATATTTCTTGCATGAATGAACAAATAAATGAAAAGATGCTCAGTGTCACTAGCAGTCAGGACCATGCGAATTAAATAACAATGAAATATAATTATCCTCAATGGTACTGGACAGGTGAAGAGATCAATGAAATCCAGTATAACAGGATGTGGATGACGGGTGCTCTGATCGGAAGTTATTGATGCATTGATGCTGTGTCAAAAGCCGATGAAGAAAGGAAAGTTTATCCAATAGATGAAACTGAAAACATTAATTTGCAACTTCGGATACAGCAAAATCATACTCATATCAATATAAATTCTCACATGGAGTCTAATATAAAATAATAACAAAACAAGCAAAAACAAATGTTTTTCAAACGCATGGGGGGAATACTTTCCAAATCTTAAACTGAGAGACGAAAATCACTAAAAAATTCAATCCCTATATTTACCTAATTAAAAAGTAAAGGCAAACAATATGCAGAAAACTACATGTAACATTAAATATTAAAGTAATTAACATGAATTCATAATAATATTCAGTCTCCACTAGGATTATGAATCAATAGAAAGAATACCTTGTTAACAACACAAGAGGGAAAATCACATCGCTACTAACCAAAAAATACAAACGAAAGGAACAATTTTACCTTTCAGAATATTTATAATTACCGTTGATGATAGTGAAAGCTGGTAACAGAAGATGGGTGAACTTTGACAGACCTGTGGAAAATAATTTGATACATTGTACCTTGAGCATGCAGAAAGAACCTGCAGGTTCCGTGGGAGGAATTCAATTAGCTTCACGAGCTGCTGCAATGTTTGATCCAAGGCCATGCTCTGCACTTGACTGAGTACGGAAGGGTACCAGGCTTGGCCATTTCTGCCTAACGTAGGACATTTCTATGAACAATCACCACAATTCCTCTTGGGGACTGAGATAGATTCTCTTAGAGCTGTACCGCAGTCTGAGAATTTTCCCAAACAAGTCTCCTTCTTTCCTTCCATAGGTGTCTGACCTAGATTGTGATCTGAGTCTCTCCTTGCCTACCCTTATGCCCTCTACTATGTATCTTTCACAAGGATTTCCCTCAATAAATCTCTGGCACTTCTAACTCCCTCTTAGCATCTGATGCGCAAAAGACCCACACTGACACAACCATTGATTTTGCTTTGTGGAATTTATACCAAGGAAGCATTCCCAAACATGGAACAAAGCTTTATACGTGAATATCCTCATCTAGCATAATAATATGCAACAAAATGAGAGAAAAAACGATAGTTTCAACAACTGGAAAATGGTGAAGAAAAAATGCAGAATACTTTGTAGCTGTTAAATTCATACATATGGCCTATTTGCAACAATATGGAGAATGTTTGTTATGTGAAATAGATAGGAAATAAAATTGCACATACAGTATTATCATGATTATATAAGCAATTAAACCAAAAAAGAACTAAAACAAAATCACAGTGAAAATCGATCCAACGTAAGTTTTGACGTGCTAGATCTGAATAGTTAAAATGTTACGGTATTTTAGGTATTTGTTGATAAACTGTAATTTTTTTAATTTTATTTACTTAGAGAGAGAGAGCATGGGAGGGCAGAGAGAGAAAATCCCAAGCAGACTCTGCACTGTCAGCGTGGAGTCTGATGCGGGGCTCGAACCCACAAACTGCGAGAACATGACCTGAGTCAAAGTTGGACACTGAACCAACTGAGCCACCCAGGCCCCCTGATAAACTGTATTGTAAATATAGTCAGCTATATTATCTTTTTAAAGGCTAACAGTTAGTGACTCCAGTCTTTGAATTTAGTGACCATTAGTATGTTGTAGTTCCCGTGAATAAATAGAGCAAGAATCTATCCCTGAGACTAACTGATGGTCGTTGAAAAGGAAATAGGCAATTCTTTTGAAAATGAAAGGCACATTTGTATCACGTGGTATGGGAGGCATGCACTGATTGAGGCCAGTAGATGAACTTATGGTGCTCACAGTTGTAATACACATTTCCTGTCCTATGAGCATGTGTACGGATACAGCTTCTTTTTTTTTTTTTAATTTTTTTTCAACGTTTTTTATTTATTTTTGGGACAGAGAGAGACAGAGCATGAACGGGGGAGGGGCAGAGAGAGAGGGAGACACAGAATCGGAAACAGGCTCCAGGCTCCGAGCCATCAGCCCAGAGCCTGACGCGGGGCTCGAACTCACAGACCGCGAGATCGTGACCTGGCTGATGTCGAACACTTAACCGACTGCGCCACCCAGGCGCCCCACGGATACAGCTTCTTGATTATGTGTATCCGATGCTTGTATTTGATCGGTCCTGAGACATTTCACATGTCTCCTTTCCAACTGCTCTCTCTCTCTTCGTCGCACTTTGCTCATTTTTGGTGCCATCTTAAAACTACTTTGGCCTTCCAGTGTATTTAATCTCTTCTAATGTCATACTATCAGCATTTCTTCACCAATTTCTCAGAGCCATCTTAAAATTGGAATTTTAAATCTTTTAGAAACTAAACAAATGCAAAAAAGGGTAAAGTTGTCTCATTAAAGGATAAATCAAGGAAGTTACACCATTATTACGCACTAGAATCCATTCAAAGTGACTGAAATATTTTTAAAGTTACATTTCTCAAATGTTTACTTATTCTTTTTTTGAGTATGAAATTTATTGTCAAATTGGTTTCCATACCACACCCAGTGCTCATCCCAACAGGTGCCCTCCTCAATGCCCATCACCCACTTTCCCCTCTCCAAACCCCCTCATCTACCCTCAGTTTGTTCTCAGTATTTAAGAGTCTCATGGTTTGCCTCCCTCCCTCTCTAACTTTTTTTTTCCTTCCCCTCCCCCATGGTCTTCTGTTAAGTTTCTCAGGATCCACATAAGAGTGAAAAAACGTTTACTTATTCTTGATATACCTTGACTCCCTTTTAAAACTCAACCCATAGAGCAAAGGGTTCACATACATACATAATAACATAACATAACATAACATAACATAACATAACATAACATAACATAACAATAACATAACATACATCAGAATCACCTGGAAGCCTTGTTATAGTATGGATTTCTGGGCACTGCCCCTGGAGTTAATGATCTGGGGTAAGCGGTGGGGGTGGAGGGCAGAGAACTTGCACTTTTAACAACCTCTCAGGTGTTGCTGATGTTGCTAGTCTGGGAACCAGTCTCGAAGACCAGGGCCCTAGAATCTTCACTGAAATTGCAGTTGCTAAGGTCAAACAGCCCATCCCCATGTAGCTGAATCTCATGAGCACCCCCATCAACATATCTAACTTCCTCAGTTTGACCATATGACTTCTTGAAATAGTCTTCTCTGTTGATTTTCACATACCAGCCTTCTCTACTGGTTTTTCTTCTTCCCCGTTGGCCATTTTCCCCCTCATTTTCCTTCAAGGATATTCCATCTCTAATGGAAATGTTTGGAGTTTCTCAAGGTTGGGTTCTAGGTCTAAACCCATATATTAAAATGCAGTGTTTAAAATAAAATAAAATAAAATAAAATAAAATAAAATAAAATAAAATACAATGTTTATGGTGATGATCACAAACTAATATCTCTACCCTTTGCTCTGAATTTAAGACTCATTTTCCTCAACTACCTACTTGTTTCCATTTGGAGATTTCATCAACGTTGCAAGCTTAACTTGTCTGTTACAGAACACTTTTCTCTCCTAAATCTGTTTGCCATAGTATTCCCTATGTCAATAAATGGGATCCAAATTGACCAAATTCTCAAGACAGAAACTGAGTCATCTTTGAGTCCTGCTTTTTCTTCTCTCTCCCTTTCCCATCGCCTCTTACTCCACATCCAAACAATCAATAAGAACAGTTGCTTCAACCTCCAAACTACATTTCAAATCTTTTCTCTCCATCACCAACAACCATCACCTTGCTCCAAGCTACCAGCATCTGTTGAGTGTACGACCGCAGCCCTCTCCTAACAACTAGACACTGTCATCACTATAACTGGTTCACATCAGTCCCCTTGCTTAAAGTTCACAATGGCTTCCAATTATAATTGGAATAAGTGCCAATTCCTTTCTCTGCCCAGTGAGGCCTTTGATCATGCTGTCTGTCCTCAGCCTACGTCTTCAGTCTCATCTGATACCAGTGTCCCCTATGTCTCCTAAATTCCAGCCATGTTAATGTTCTGTCAGTTTCTTTGCAAAGCACCATAAGTACTTTCCCACGTTAGCGTCTTTACAAATTTTTTTCCCTTTTGGCTGGGATGTTTTCCCCCAGCTTTGTATGGTTTCATTTTAAATATCCTCTGTTCAGAGAGGCCTTTCCTGCCTACTCTGCCTAAAGGAGGATCACCTCTGTTATTCGCCATATCAAGTCCATTGTTATTGCCTTCGGAGCACAATATATACTCCTTGTATATTTCTATTTACTTGGCTACTACCTGTTTCCCTTCTAGAATGTATACGAAAGAAGAGACTTTGTCTATTTCATTCCTTACTATATCCCTAGAGTCTAGTTCAATGCCTGGAAATTAGTAGGCATTTAACAGTTATTTTATTGACTTTATAAATAATTTTAAGTAAATAATTAAACACTCATAAATGTATCTTACTCATAAAATTACTACCTGGCCATCACAATGTTTCCTTATTTGTAGATTAATAAACATGGTTTTCTCATGATGACTGGGTACCTGAGTGTTCATTGGTTAGAGAAGTGAAGTGAAATCCTCTCCAAGATGGTAAAATTTTAGACGTTCACACCTGGAATACACACACACACACACACACACACACCCCATAGATA
Organism: Lynx canadensis; assembly: GCF_007474595.2. Classification (NCBI taxonomy): domain Eukaryota; kingdom Metazoa; phylum Chordata; class Mammalia; order Carnivora; family Felidae; genus Lynx; species Lynx canadensis. The sequence goes on along the minus strand of NC_044321.2, from coordinate 116,634,272 downwards.
CATACATGTGCACACATACGGAAGTCAACCTTGCATATTGAGAGTATGGGTGATTGTTCCCATTATTTTCTGTACGCTTTAAGTATTACTATGCCATACTGGCTAACACGTTTCCACGTACCAGATATTTGGCAGTGTTTCACGTGCATTACTTTAACTGTCTCCTAAACTCATGAGGTTGGTAATATAATTCTTGTTATTTTATACATCAATGCAACTGAGGCACAGAGAAGTAATTAATATTCCAAAGGTCATACAACCATCAGGTGCCAGAGATGAGGCTTACCTGACTCCAATCCACGCTCCCAAATTCTACATTACGCTTTCTTTCTAAAGAACACACACATTAAAAAACAACAACAACAACAAGAAACAAACAAACAAAAAACTACTACAATGACTAACACGCCTATTACAATGCTTACATTTTATACATTGCTGGAATCTCATTTACATTTCTAGGTATTTATCAAATAAAGCTTTGATTGGACTTCTCTTGGGAGAGGAAAACATTTATATTTTATAAGCAATGTAAAAAAAGGGTCATTTATTCGTGTCCAGTGAATGTCTCCATGACAAACGAGAGGAAACTTGAAGCACAGAGGGGCCTGGGAGAAAGAGTCGAAAGAAGGACACAACAAAGTAAGGGGTTTCCTTTATGTCTTCTAACATTCGTGTGCATTTTTTATTAGTTGAAGTTTTTACTTTAATTCCAGTTAACCTACAGGGTTATATTAGTTTAGGCACCCAACATGGTGACTCAACAGCTCCATACATCATCTGGCGCACATCACGATCACGTGCGCTTTTTGTTTCGCAAAAAGCTCCGCCTTTTGAAATCCAAACTATATTTCAAATTACCCATGAAATTGCTTTCAAACGCCCTCCACCCTGAAGTATTCAAGTGCATGGACTCAAAGAATGACATCACTTGTACCTGGCACAAGTCTGAGGAAAAAAGGGGTTGGAAAGATTCCCCCGATTTCCCTCCTTTCATGCTAAGTAAAATGAGTATCTTTCAGGGTAACCTGCTCCAAGAAGGGGCAGAGGTGGTGGCAGCACGCCCTCAGGCTCAATGAGAAGTCACTGGCAAGAGCAACAGTGGAGGGCGATTGCCCTGCCCAGGCCAGGTTGAGTCTGGAGAACCTGGACAGCCACGACTCTTCCGTGGCCTGTGCTTCTATGACGAGGAAATTAAAGAAATGACTTATAAAATATTGCATCTGCATATTCCCAGGTAAGACAATTATCCACAGTCCTATGTTTTATAGACTTTTTTTAAAGATTTATTTATTTTAGAGAGAGACAGAGAGACAGAGAGAACAAGCAGCAGTGGGGGCAGAGAGAGCGGGAACAGAGGATCCGCAGCAGGCTCTGCGCTGACAGAAGTGAGCCCGACGCGGGGCTCGAACTCATGAGCTGTGAGATCATGACCTGAACCAAAGTGGGATGCTCAACTGACTGAGCCCCCCCAGGTGCCCCTATATATTTTTTTTTAAATGATGAGCAAGCCTATAAAACTTTTCTAGAATAACAAATACAATAAGGAAAATGCTTGCCTTCTAGAAAAACTAGTTTATCAGACAATGAGAACTCTATGGTACACTATGATGTGGATGTGGTCTTTTTTTCTGTTTCTTTTTTTAAATTTTTTTTTCAACGTTTATTTATTTTTGGGACAGAGAGAGACAGAGCATGAACGGGGGAGGGGCAGAGAGAGAGGGAGACACAGAATCGGAAACAGGCTCCAGGCTCTGAGCCATCAGCCCAGAGCCCGACGCGGGGCTCGAACTCACGGACCGCGAGATCGTGACCTGGCTGAAGTCGGACGCTTAACCGACTGCGCCACCCAGGCGCCCCTCTTTTTTTCTGTTTCTAACCTTTGTTGTTGAAGTTGTCACTTTCCCTGTTGGGAAGTAAGATTAAATTTTCACTTTGGTAATAATTACATCTCCAGATCATTTGCCTCATTTATCCCAGACAACGGTCTCTCCTCTTTCTCTATGATCTCTAAATCTCATCTGATGTTTATCCTAAGTTATCTGTTGTCTATGTGTATTTTTAAAATTGAATATCTCCCCTCTGATACTCCTTGGAAGTGGGTAGATTAAAATAATGAGACCAAAAAAAAAAAAAAAACCACTTTAGAGCTATTTAAAAAACCTGAATGCATACCAGGGAGTTCTATAAATCGCTGGTGAACTCTGGGACCACAGAGGGATTAAAGTCAACTAGGTAGTACCTGGATCGTTTTCATTTGGGAAATGCTCACTTCAATTTCAAGCTGATTTTGCTTCTAATGTTTCTCTGTGTGAATGAAAAGGAAGTGTTTCTACTCTAAGAAGATCACTACATTTGGAATCATTATATACTACAAACCTCAGAATCAAAAGTAGTTTTTTATTCTGAGTCTGCCTCATGTGCCCAATTTAAACCAGACTCATGTAAAGACAAAAATTGCCATTAAGTTTGAAGACTTTCAAGTTATACTGCATTGTTTTTCCAGGGTTACTATTCCTGAAAGGGTGACCATATAGAACAACTTAAGAGAGTGGATGAAGGTTTGTTGATTAGCAGTTCTGTGTTTTCTCTCTGCATGGTATAGAAAAGAGGAGCAAAGACACTGGAACTTGACAAAATTCTTGGCATCTGACAATAAAAACTCATGTCACCATGTCAACAGACAGAATGAACTTTTCTGCCACATTGAACCCCCACCACTAAGAGGTTAGTTTGATTCTGACAATGTCAGACATCTCTTCTTGTTTGTAGATAAAGTGCATTTTACTGTTAACAAAGATATTCAGTGGGGCCGTCCTCTTATGTTGCTAATGCACTTCATACAGAGCTCTGCATTTTAACAACTTCTACCCTAGGAGAATCCATTGAATATAGATAATAGTCTACAATAAGAGAGCAAACGAATAAATACGTGAATTGTACTCGATGGCCTCCCTATTAAGTAATTTGATTTCTCTAAAACCATAAAGTCATTAAGTTTTTCTGATCACCATTTCCCTTTGCCAAGGCACAATCAGACATTGAATTAAAGCACTGCTTCTCCATGGTTTTCCATTTACCATAGTTTTCTCAGTAAGCATAGTCCAGTAAAAGATCCCGCTAGACTTCCACTATACCTCCGTTCTTTTACCCACCCCCAATCACTATCCCCAGACATGTTTACATGTCGAAAAAGCTGTGTTTGCTACTTGTGACTATTTCTAAGTTGATGAGTTAAGGCTATACACTTTTTCCTCTTTTGTGTTACTTTGAGGAATATATCACTAGATACATAAATGAATAGTGCTATAGGTAAAAAGTAAGGAGAGCAGCATTATCAGGCAGGTTAACTGGTCAGATTTATTTTTTTTGTCGTTTAAGGTAATGTATACAGTAAAATAAAATGATGAGTCATTTAATCTTTCTATTTAAAATTTCCTGGCTCGGGGCACCTAGATGACTTAATCTGTTGAGCGCCTGACTTCGGCTCAGGTCATGATCTCACAGTTCGTGAGTTCGAGCCCCACTACGGGCTTGCTGCCGTCAGCCTGTCAGTGTAGAGCCTGCTTCAGATCCTCTGTCCACCCCCCTTCTCTCTCTCTCTGACCCTCCCCCGCTTGTGCTCTCCCAAAAATAAATATTTTTAAATTTTATTTATGTATTTATTTATGTATTTATGTATGTATGTATGTATTTATTTAAATATACTTTATTGCCAAATTGGCTGAATTTGACGATAAATATACTTTATCGTCAAATTGGCTGGGCCTCGAGGGAAGCGTATGGATTTCTACTATAGTCTGAATGACATCAGAAGTCATTATAAGGGTTTGAGCAGGGTACTCATCCGTCCCGACCTACGTTTTCACAGAATCACTCGAGTGTTATACTGATAACAGACTGAAGGAGGCCGGAGAAGTGTATGAAACCAGTTAGGAGACTATGGCAATGATGCAGGTAAGAGATGATGGCTATCTGAAACCAAGCTGTAGGACTGGAAATAGTAAGAAGTGGTAGGTAGCATTCTGGATATATTTCTACAAGAATTACTGATGATACCGTATATGAGAGGAAGAGAGGAGGCAAGAATGACCCCTCTATACGTATTCCTGAAGAATGGAGACGCCATTTGTTGAGATATGAAAGACGATGGGAACGGTGGGTTCAAGGGACGGAAACCAAGATTTTGGTACTGAGACATGTTTAGTTCAAGCTTCCTATGAGACATCTGAGTAAATATGTTGGGTAGGTAGTTGAGTGTATGAGTCCGGAGTTTTTGAGATGGGTCTGGGTTGGAGAAATGAATTTTATGATCATAAACATAAATTTTATGATCATAAGCAAGTAGAAGATCCCACATAGGAGACTATGAAAGAGCATCATTTACCATTAGCTAGCACCCAGTTGTGTAAGAGGAAGACCAAGTGTGTGGCATACTGGACACCAGTAAAGACTGTGTATCAAAAGAGGAGTGATAAGCTGAGTCCAACGCCGGCGATGGGCCAAGCGAGGTGAAGACCGAGAAATGATCGGCGCTTTTCGCAATGTTAAGATCATGAGGGTTGTTAATAAGAAAGGGGAAGTGGTTCTCGGAAAGAATGGGGAATGAGGGTCGGGAACGGTGACTATAGATTCGGGGTAGCTGCGAAGCCACTGGAGGACGCTGCTCATAGAGGTGATGTAATTTGGCTCCTATTTTTTGGATCATATTTCAATATGAGGATAAGCTATAGCAAACAGACTAAGGAGAAACAAGGGTGGCATCAGGAAGTCAAATTCAGGGACTTACTAAGATAATTCAGTTGAAGAAGATGATGGTTCCAACCAGGATGGTAGTGGGGGAAGTGATGAGAAGTGGCTGGATCCTGGATGTGTTTTGAAATTCCCCACGATTTGCTCACGGACTGGATGAAGCAGATGAGTCAATGGGAATTATGGAGGGTCGTGGGGAAGGGTCAGTTCAAGCAGAAACACAACGAGCAGAGGTAACGAATGCGAGAAAGTACAGAGACTGTACAGGGGACTAAAGTACTCGTGACAAAACTGGATTCAAATACCGGGTGGGCAATGTTCTCTTGAATTATTTGGAGTAGATTCCAGCCAAGGAAAAGAACAGAGACCGTCAAGACCTGAGGCAAGAGTGTGCCTCGTATCTTAGTGGAAAAGCCCAGAAGCCTGTGTGGCGGGAACAAACTGAGGAAACGAGAGGAAAAGGAGGAGGCGAGGCAATCGAAGAGGTAAGAAGAAGTCCTTCCAAGAAAATACGGGCTCCAAGTTGGCTGGTCCAGGTGCAGTTTAGGAAAGGTATAGGGACGGGTATGGTGATGCTCTGAAACCTCCACTTAATCAGTATCTATCAGAAATCTTCTTCAGAGGAACCACAAGAGCAAGTTTTCTGTGTTAGAATGATCTCTCTGACATCATGGGAAGGGATAAGATAGAGAGGAGAATAAATGCCAAGGGTCCTTATCCGGATGCAACAGGTACGTACACATGATGGTATTTTCCTGCACTCGTTTCATCTTCACAGTATACCCTTAACCTATTTGCTCTATTTCTCTTCCATGTACCAGATAGGAAAACTACATTTTGGCAAAATCACTAAGTCTTAAGCGCTGTTTTGTCAGTCAAGGTCCTTCTCGATTGCTTCTCAACCAAATTGATCACTTGTTCCTTACCCGGCCTGCCACGATTCCAGATCCCAGACATTCACGAATGTACCATGCACCGTCACGTCCCTTTGCTTTTGTTTATGCTGCTGCTGTTGGAACTGGAGGGTATTATGTAAGCAAAATAAGTCAGTCAGAGAAAGACCTACCATATGATTTCGCTCATAGGTGGAATTTGAAAAATGCAACAGATGAACATAGGGAAAGGGTAGGAAAAATGAGATAAAAACAGAGAGGGAGGCAAAAAGAGACTCAAACTGAGGGTTGCTGGAGGGGAGGTGGCGGCGGGGGGGGGATGGGTTAAATGCCTGATGGGCATTAAGGAGGGCACTTTTCGGAGAGGCACCTGGGTGGCTCAGTCGGTTAAGCATCTGACTTCGGCTCAGGTCATGATCTCACGGTTCACGAGTTCAGGCCCCACATCAGGCTCTGTGCTGACAGCTCGGAGCCTGGAGCCTGCTTCAGATTCTGTGCCTCCTCTCTCTCTGCCCCTACCCTGCTCTCACTCTGTCTCTCTTTCTCTCAAAAATAAATAAACATTAAAAAAAAAAAAAAAAGGAGGGTACTTTTCAGGATGGGCACTGGGTGTCGTATGTAAGAGATGAATCACTGGGTTCTACTCATCAAGCCACGACTACGCTGTATGTTAGCTAACTTGAATTTAAATTAAAAAAAAAGCAAAACTACGTACCTGACATTTGCTTTAATGAGGTGCAAGACACACGGACATGGAAATGACCATGATGAAGGAAGAGTTTACTTACAGTTCCTTAGAAACAGGAGGTATGGTATACCACGTGGTACCATATGGGGAAGCGTCAGGGCCAATCAGGAATTAGAGGGAGTGCGGACAACATAGACAAGAACCTCTGTTGTTGTTTCTGTGGGAAAAGGCAAGACAAAGCAGGGTAAAAACGTTTAGAATTGGCTGGTCCGAATAATTTTAGTGGGGCTCTGGAGTCTAGGGGGTGCCCCTGTTTGTCTTGGCACCTGGCCCTGGAGTGAGGGGGGAAAATGGACAGTGGCTTATTGTGTAAGAAGTAGATAAAGGAGGTAGTTGGGGAGTATGGGCCTCGGACTGGTTGGTTCGCATAGAAAGGGTGAGCTGTTTGCTACCTGTAGGAATTTGCTAATGGTAGAAGGGGAAGTCCCTCTCCAGTGCTCAGGAAGGCCCCAGATACCCCAGCATCAAGAATACACAAAAGAGGGGCGCCTGGGTGGCGCAGTCGGTTAAGCGTCCGACTTCAGCCAGGTCACGATCTCGCGGTCCGTGAGTTCGAGCCCCGCGTCGGGCTCTGGGCTGATGGCTCGGAGCCTGGAGCCTGTTTCCAATTCTGTGTCTCCCTCTCTCTCTGCCCCTCCCCTGTTCATGCTCTGTCTCTCTCTGTCCCAAAAATAAATAAACGTTGAAAAAAAAAATTTAAAAAAAAAAAATAAAAAAAAAAAATAAAAAAAAAAGAATACACAAAAGAGGGGCGCCTGGGTGGCTCAGTCGGTTGGGCGGCCGACTTCGGCTCAGGTCATGATCTCGCGGTCCGTGAGTTCGAGCCCCGCGTCGGGCTCTGTGCCGACAGCTCAGAGCCTGGAGCCTGCTTCGGATTCTGTGTCTCCCTCTCGCTGACCCTCCCCTGTTCATGCTCTGTCTCTCTCTGTCTCAAAAATAAATAAAACGTTAAAAAAAATTAAAAAAAAAAAAAGAATACACAAAAGAAGGAAATATAGTTAATACCATTTCCTCAGCCATTCTTTCCTGACTATGGATGAAGCAACTCAGGATTCAAGGTTCAGTTCAAATGTGTCTCCTTCTGTCAAGTCCTTCCCAGTCCCTACAGTCAGAATTAATTGTGCTCCCCTCTTCAGTGCTGAAGTCTTTTGTTTAAAGTGCTTTTTAAGTACATACAACAGTTCTGATCTAATAATAAAGGTGTATGGGTTCCTATCTCCCATTAAAAACATAGTTTTCTGGGCGCCTGGGTGGCTCAGTCGGTTAAGCGTCCAGCTTTGGCTCAGGTCATGATCTCACGGTTTGTGGGTTCGAGCCCCGTGAAGGGCTCTGTGCTGACAGCTCAGAGCCTGGAGCCTGCTTCAGAGTCTGTGTCTCCCTCTCTTTTCCCCTCCCCTGCTCACTCTCTGTCTCTGTCTCTCTCTCAAAAATAAATAAACATCAAAAAAATTAAAAGAAAATAATTTTCTATTTTTTGGTATTTTTGATCAAAAATATATATAGTAAGGACCTAAACAACATAACGTGACCTTATCAAGTCCATGGCAAGTGTTATTAAAGTAACCTCAGAACAAGGAAGAATTATTGGCAGTTTCTTATCAATGAAACAAGATACTAAGTTTATACATAGAGAAAGAATCAAGTTTCTTTACATCTGTAAGTAGTAAGTGGGAAAATACCAGCAAATGATTGCCAACAAAATGTCTAGTTGAAAGTGCAATGCCTACTTAAAATTAACTAAGGAAACTTGTCTAGTACTTATGACATTCAACTACTGGCTTGACTGTTCTGTTTGTTTGCCTGTTAATTACTGAACTGAGCAATTTTGGCATTAGATAGGTACAACCTTACCTGTTGACCACAGTACCCTTGAAATGTGATCTCATCTTAAAGCAATGAATTGAGCATACCAGCAAATTTGATTTTAAGAACTCTAATATTTTGCTAGCTGTGATTCCAGCCGAGGGTCACAGCTATCTGTACACTACTGAATAAAGAACATTCCTTCATCATGTGGGAAACCTGTCTTCTTTGATAACAAGGCTTCAGAAGGGATGTACGTTGAATAAAGCTCGCTAGTGTGACACATGAGGAAGACATCCCCCTACCCAGAATTTGCCCAGTGCGTTCTAAAGTTTATGTCTTTATTTTGAGACAGACAGAGAGAGCCTGAACAGGGGAGGGCCAGAGAGAGATGGAGAGACAAAATCCCAGGTAGGCAATGTGCTGTCAGCACGGAGCCTGATGCATGTCTCGATCCCATGAACCGTGAGATCACGATCAGAGCTGAAATCAAGAGTCGGATCCTTAACCGACTGAGCCACGCAGGCGCCCCTGACCAGTGCTTTCTAATGAAATAGCTATCTATCTATGTACATACGTATAATAATATATATAATGATATATATACCAATATATATAATTAATATATATAATATATATATGTCAATATATCACACTACAGTAAAATAGTAGTAAGTCCCACATACATCAGTCTAGTCAGTTGTAAGGATAGGAAGTCTCTATAAATAAATATTTATTTATTAGATGTTAAGCCAAACCCTATGTCTTACACAGAGTTCTATTTGATCTAAAAATACAAGCCGTATATATTAATAACCAAGTTCTTAACTTGTGCAATCATCTCCACTATCTATTATCTTCCCTTTCAGTTGGCTACACATAACAGTTTGGGACTCGTGCCAGTCAGCCGTGGTCCGTGTGGATGTCTCGATGGGCCATGTTTCTCAGCAAGTGGGGATCGTGCGTGGTACACCTCCTATGTCACTGCAAGACATTTTTTTTTTTTAAATTTTTTTTTCAACGTTTATTTATTTTTGGGACAGAGAGAGACAGAGCATGAACGGGGGAGGGGCAGAGAGAGAGGGAGACACAGAATCGGAAACAGGTTCCAGGCTCCGAGCCATCAGCCCAGAGCCCGACGCGGGGCTCGAACTCACGGACCGCGAGATCGTGACCTGGCTGAAGTCGGACGCTTAACCGACTGCGCCACCCAGGCGCCCCGCAAGACATTTAATGCGAAATACGATCTGCCATTACAGCAACGGTTCCTTCTGGGTCAGAAGATAGGTAGGTGGATTCCTTATTCTTTCCCAATTCAAGGTGGTACAAAGGAGGTTACTGCCAAAGGACAGGCTTAGCATGAGAACATGCGCCAGAGAAACCAGAATCTATATGATACGATTGGGGTTTTATTCACGGATTAAAAACAAGTGATTCTTGGCCTGAAGGTGAGTCACAGATGGACAGGGCTCAGATGGCACAAGAGGATACAGAAGTGAGTAAGATTCCCTAGTGAGAATTGAAAGTGCATCTTGGCAAAAGATGAATTTGTCCCCTATATAGTGGGGTCATTACACACAACCCTTGCCCGTCCTTCCATCTGGTTTCTATGTCAAACAGCATTAATTCAGTTTTTTTTGTGGTCTGATTCTCAATCAGTTCAAACACAGCACATATCCCAGACATATGCTAAAATTTACATGTATATGGTTCCATTTGTATGTAATTCTTTGAGAGTGTGTAAGGGATAATGCTCACGTCAACGAAAAGAATAAATGTTGTAGACAAAGTCAAATTGTTACAGTGACAATTTTCCAAGCATAAAAAAGAAATCCCATTCTTGTAGAACGTTTTCCAATATCCTTATTATCTGGAACACTGAACTCTTGTCACTGAAAGAATCACCTGCTTTAGTGAGAAATTAAGAAGTGATTCAGTGTTGACAAAAACATGACTGATGAATCACTGTTTAAAGGAAGAATAGTTTACTTTCCTCCAAGGGAAAAAGCACCCGGAATTTAATAGTGGCCGTACTTTGTGTCCTCTAGATTGAGAGTTGATGTATAGCCATACTTAGCCAAGTAATAATATCAAGGTCATGTTACCATTATTACTCCTAGATCATTAAAGAATGGAGAGTGATTAACCTAGAGTGATATACTTTATTGAATTGTTTTCCGTCTCTGCTTATCTTTGTGCTTCATTGCTGGATCAATTTAAAATGAGGCCCAAATCCACTGAGGGTCTCCTTTGACACAGGTTTATCCTAAAGAAATCAGCAGCCGCTTTAAAGTTAGCTTTTACACGCCGATCAACCTAAAGGGGAAAATCAGTTCAAGACTTGTGTTCTTTGCTACGGGGAGATATGGAAGTAGGAAACGTACTTGGCACTTCATTGAGTTTCATAAGAACTCACGTCCACGGGAAAAACAGACAGTGGGATCAATATCAAACAAAATATCAGTAAACAGGACAGAAACGGTCCACCATGAGAACGAAAAGCGAGGAATGATCAAGAGTGACTCAGCTTCTATTGCAAGTCTTTGGTACCTGTACAGGAACTGAACCCTAAGCGGAGGATAGCATGGTTCCATCAATACTTTCGAGCAAATGAAAAGGAACAGCAGAAAGCTACGCTGGCAGTGCTTCAAATGAAAATATGTTCACCGATGACACGGTCCACCTCATATCTAATGTGAACAGATTGTGGAAGGTCAGAGGAGAAAAAAAAGGATGCACAGAGATAGAACCAGCTAGAGACCTTAATTAAAGCAATTCCACTTGGCTTTCTGTTCAAAGAAAAAAAGAAGCTGTCTAAAAAAAATGTTTCTATAATAAGGATTCCTTTAAAAAAAAAAAATAACAACTTTACCAAGAATGTAATCTAACATTAGCTTAATAGCATAGAATTTTGTCCTACAACAGTATATCCTTAACAGCAATTTTACTGAGAAACATGCTGATTTTTTTTGCTAACCAAATACAAATAATCACAAGCATAATGTTCTTCTAGAGTTGGTACTGTGTTAAATAAATGCACTTGGTCAGTCATTTTCCCTTGTTAGAGTCATGCTTCTGAACGTAGACAATTGAGAATGGATGTAATTACAAACTATTCACATCGACTGGCTCTACTGAACTATTTTTAAGCATTCATATTTCAATCAACAGTGCAGAAGGCAACTATGGTAGAAATATTTTCTATTCTGACTATATTTGCATATTTGTGTCAGTTGCTTGATTCAAGCCAATTAGACTACGGTTATCTATGAAAACCATATGGTGTACAAATAAAGCACACAAGACCAGTTAAACATCAAAAGTGTATCATTCGCATAGTTAGAAAGGAACACTGACAAGGAAGATATTTATTATTCAAGGACTCTACTACCTAATAGAAGGTACAATCTTTCTATTTTAAATCTGTATGTACTGAAGCAAATGATTACTCTTCAAATATTTGTCAGTGTTGTACTAACTTGGGGCAAAGAGCAGAGAAAATGAGTGATGTGAGGAACACAATTCAAACAACAGTAAATCCATGTCAGAATGACCTTCTAATATTCTACTGGAATTTCCAATTTAAACTTTTCTAGTAGGACCATTCTTACCAACACTGAAGGATGTGATCATCACTAATTTCCTTAATTATCCTCATGTCATTTTATTTCTTAAAAAAGTTTGACCTAGAGGGGCGCCTGGGTGGCGCAGTCGGTTCGGCGTCCGGCTTCGGCCAGGTCACGATCTCGCGGTCCGGGAGTTCGAGCCCCGCGTCGGGCTCTGGGCTGACGGCTCAGAGCCCGGAGCCTGTTTCCGATTCTGTGTCTCCCTCTCTCTCTGCCCCTCCCCCGTTCATGCTCTGTCTCTCTCTGTCCCAAAAATAAATAAACGTTGAAAAAAAAAAAAAAGTTTGACCTAAAAGAAACCTATAAAACATCTTATAACTTTCTTTACTTTGGTGGACTAGTTTTTGGTTTTCTTTTTTTTTTTTTTTTAAGTAGGTTTCATGCCCAGCACAGAGCCCAACGCAGGACTTGAACTCACGACCTTGAGATCAAGACCTGAGCTGAGATCAAGAGATGGAACCTTAACCAACTGAGACACCCAGGCGCCCTGGTGGACTGTTTTTTTTTTTTTAATTTTTTAATGTTTTTATTTATTTTTGAGAGAGACAGAGAGAGCATGAGCGGGAGAGGGGCAGAGAGAGAGGGAGACACACAATCAGAAGCAGGCTCCAGTCTCTGAGCTGTCAGCACAGAGTCCGACGCGGGGCTCGAACCCACAAACCGCAAGATCATGACCTGAGCTGAAGTCAGACGCTTAACCGACTGAGCCACCCGGAAGCCCGTTTTTGTTTTGTTTTTTTTGTTTGTTTGTTTGTTTTTTGTTTTTAATACTCAACTACAACGTTTAGGTCATCTAGGTCATATACCCATATTTAGGCCGATGGAGCCTACGGTAGAATAATAGCCCCAAAGATGTCTATGTCCTAATTCTTACAACTTGTGAATATGTTAATTTACGTGGTAAAAGAGACTCTGCAGATGTGATTAAGGTTCAGGATCCAAAGTGGGGAAATTAACCCGGATTATCTGGGTGGGCCCAATGTAATCACCAGGGTCCTTTTAAGAGGGAGACTGGAGTCTCTGGAGTGTGTGTGTGTATAGCGTAGGGGGAGAGAGGGAGGGAGAAACGGAGAGGGAAAGAGAGATAAAGAGGAAGAGGAAAGGGTTGAGAGAGAGAGAGGGAGGGGGAAAGAGAATTAAAGACAGTATCTTGAGGTCTTTGAATATAGAGGAAAGGGCCATGAGTCAAGGAATGTGGGAAGCCTCTAGCAGGTGGAAAAGGCAAGTAAATGGATTCTCCCCTCAAACCTCCAGAAGGAACATAGCCCCGTTGACTCATTTTAAATTCCTTTTCTGTTTTTAAAGTTTACTCATGTTGAAAGAAAGAGAGAGCCTGAGCAGGGGAAGGGTGGAGAGAGAGAATCCCAAGCAGACTCCTCGCTGACAGTGCGGAGCCCAACATGGGGCTCGAACTCACAAACTGTGAGATCATGCCCTGAGCCAAAACGGAGTCGGACGCTTAACCGATTAAGCCACCCATATGCCCCTCATTTTAAATTTCTGACCTCCTTAACCGTAAGACAACGAATTTGTGTTATTTTAAGCCAGTAAGTTTGCATCAATAGGAACTCATACAGAATCTCTCCCGATGAAGGTTCTAATTTACCACTTAAAACTTTTCTTGCTTCTTAGGGTGCCCGCGTGGCTCAGCGGGTTAAGCTTCTGACTTCAGCTCAGGTCATGATCTCACGGTTTGTGAGTTCGAGCCCCACGTCGGGCTCTGTGCTGACAGCTCAGAGCCTGGAGCCTGCGTCAGATTCTGCATCTCCCTCTCTCTCTGTCCTTCCCCCCTCTTTCTCTCTCTCTCTCTCTCTCTCTCTCTCTCAAAAATGAATAAACATCAAAAAAATTTTAAAAAAAGAGTCCGACTCTTGGTTTCGGCTCAGGTCATGATCTCACGGTTCTTGAGATCGACCCACATTAGGCACTGCCCTGACGATGCAGCCTGCTTGGGATTGTCTCTCCCTCTCTCTCTTCCTCCCTCTCTCTGTCTCAAAATAAATAAACTGGAAATTTTTCTTTTCTTGCCTCTACATTGTGCCCTTTTCAACAGACAACGGAGTGACCTGGTCACCTACACAACACTTTCACCTTGGGGTACCCAATACGTATGTCTTCTGGTCCTACTGAGATAGTCACTCATATTTTTCAAATAACTCTTCTTAATTTGTGATGTGTGCCACAATACTCTGGATATAAAAATATCATGCAAGACATTACTGTCTTCAAATATTTCAGAATTTTGTTTTGCTTATGTCATAGCATGAGACGGATCATTTTACACGCAGCCGGTTCAAGTTATGTTCGTTAAAATATGTGTGTCTAATCAGATTTGTAAATTTCAATGTCATCTAGCTTTGAGTGGAGATTTGGAGTTAGATTAAGCCTTTAAAATATGGTTCCCGAATAACCAATGATAAATGCTCACACAGTATTCTCTATCTCTCACAGTCTGGAGCACATAGCAGAACTCATTAAACATTGGTTATAAATAATCAATGAAGTAATCTTGGAAGCACAAATGGAAGAATTTGAAAAATCAAGGCGTACCTCTTCAGAATCATTTGGTGTTCGAAAATGCTTGTAAAATGTAAATAATACATTAGAAACCCAACCGGCATCATTTTTATCTCTAATTATACCATATTAATTTATAAAAAGTTCTTCCATTGTTCCCAAATTCACATAAACTTTAATCTTTCAATGTACCGTTTGCATAAATGGTGCCCATTAGCAGTCTCGCCAGTTTTAGCTTTCGGGATCGAGTTCTGTCTTTGAAAGGTTGTACGGCATTCCGATATCGTTATGTGTTGTCCAGTGCCTCGCAGAGAATTACGTCTGTGAGCTCTCTCGTCGCTGAAAGGGGTGAAGCAAAGGCTGGGCACCATTGTGTCAAGCACTCTGAAAAGGGATTTCGGAATCAGAAAGGAGACCGAATAAGAAATGGCCTCAGAGGTCCCTTCGAAACTTGAAGAGTTTATGATTCCACTTCACACCTGAAGGATGGCCATCCACGGGCATCACGGCATAGCCAGCTTAGTTGTCACCAATCGCCACGGTGGAGCTACCTCTGTCCCATCTCATCATCCTATTTATGTAGGCCTGGCCTTGCGGGAAATATTCTCGTCATGAGTAGATTCAAGCCAGAAGGGATTCCCTTCGGTTTGCTCTCCAACTTTTGCCAGACGGTTTCAGAATTCTGAATTCTATCAAGGGCTAGCGACAGAATGTTCTCCTGGGCAGAATGAAGAAAATGTGAGATCACTGTATTACAGTGGGAACTCAAATTCGGTATCACAAAACACTACGGAGTATACAAACTGGGCTGGCTTTCTCCTCTGGCCCCTTTTCTTGCCCCCAAGTACCTTCCTTACAGAACATGTCATTTCATAGAAAATACACCATTCTATAATCGTTGAATCAGAGCAAGTTAACGGACATTATCCACAAAGAAGGGGGTAGTCTGAATTCAAGGAAAAGATATTATTGCACAAAGTATCCTCATGTGTGGTCAAGGCTAGCGGGCAGTTTAGGAAGGAGTCATAACCAAAGGTTGTCCTGTGTCTGAACTCAAAACAGTTTCACATGTCTTTGAGTTTTACAATCTTCATATAATTTGTCTTCGGTACAGAACGGTCAGAAATGTTTGAATAAGTCAGTGTACCCAAACCCGAAGTATTTCTCAATTAATCACACTGATACAGCAAAAACTTGGTTGTTAATACCCTACCATTTTCCCCCAAAGCGTTCCAGCCTTTTGCCTCGTGAAAGGTTGTACTTCTCACCGGAAAGCAAATAAAAACGAATTTAAAACCATCAACGTAAGTGAAACCTCTTTAGGATTGTTTGAACACTGAGACAGTATTAACGAAAATCGCTTCTAACTCGAACCCCCTATGTGGGTGGGGAAACTATCACTTAAATGTTTGGTTTGCTCTAATATATTATTTATATTCTATCATGTCATATGAATTATTATTATCATTATCATCGTGCCCAAGTGCCCTGTTGGTTAATATTGTTAGTGCAGCTTTATTCGACCTTCCATCGCTGACACAAACCGACACGTACAAGCCACGTACGAATGCTAAACGCACTTAGCTTTGTAAAGGGGGTTTTCCCTTTACAAATTCAACTCTGAAAAGCCACCGTGGGATACAGAAGGAACAAGAGTCTCTCGGGTTCTGGATCCATCAGCCATTTCTCAGGAGGCTAAAGAGGGTCTGAGGACCGTGTTCTGTCAGCACTGAAGTGCACGGCTCTGGCCAGGTCTGATTGAGAAAGTGATGGTTGAGGAAAAAATTCGTGACTTCACAGTCTTCTACTCAGTACGAAGGGACGAGCTGCCAGGGCTGCTAACAACTATTTTACATATGAATATGTATTTCTAATTTCCTTCCATTTCAATAATGTATTTATAGACATATTCTCATGTAATCAGATACAGAAAAGATCACAAACCGGTGAGTGGCACAATTAGTATTTTTAAAAAATGTTTAATGTTTATTTATTTTATTGTGAGAGAGAGAGAGAGAGCATGAGCTGAGGAGGGGTAGAGAGAGAGGAAGAGAGAGAATCCCAAGCAGGTTACACGTTGCCAGCGTGGGGCCCGACGCGGGGCTGGAAGCCATGAACCATGAGATCCTGACCCGAGCCGAAAGCAAGAGTCAGCCGCTTAAACCACTGAGCCACCCAGGTGCCCCGGAATTAGCATTTGAACAGAAGACTTTCCAAATTTAAAATCTTGAGCCAGCTCCAGTTTTTAGTTATCTTTTAATCCGCGCAGAGTAAGATTCCCTTTTTTGGTGTGTGAGTTGTGACAAATGCATAGAGCCACGTCAGCACCACCACAAACACAGGGAACGGCTCTACAGCTCCCCTCAAGTCCCCTCATGGTGCCTCTCTGGAGAGAAACTTTTCTCCCATCCTAATCATGGCAAGAAGAAAGAGAGAAAGAAATAGAAAAAGGAAGAAAGGAGGGAGGGAAGGAAGGAAGGAAGATTCTCCTCCATTCCCCAGGTCTCACAAGAACCTTCTTCTTGGTCCTCTGGCCACAGAGATGTCTCTAGGACTTTTCTCTCTGTGGATTTCTATGGCTTGGGTCAAAGCCAGGAGATAAAAGAGGCAAACAGCGGAGTACCGAAAAACAAAACAAAGCAAAACACAAGACCAGGAAACACCTCAGGTAGCTAGCTGCTTTTTGTATTCCGTCCATCCTTTTTTAGTAGTAATCAGTGGGGGAGAAAGAGGCTGTATTGGGCTTCCTCCAAGTTGACCAGTGTGAGAAGTTCAGTTTGAATTTGAGAAGGGAGCATGCATTCTTTGGTGGAATAGTTCATCTCCAAAGGGCAAACTAAGTTCTACTACCATTTTGCCTAGAACAGCACGAAGAGATGCTGTTAGTGAACTTCAGATAACATGAATATGAGCCTGAGCAGGTTAATCTTTATCCCGCGGCTGAGTTTTAACAAAGATTATACAGCTAAGATTAGTTTTGACATATCTTGCCGGTAACGAATGAAAGATAGCTTGGATTTGTCACTTCTTCTGAGGTAGGAAGTCCCATGAATGAAAAATCAGGTTTCTGGCTTAAGCATGGGAAGCAGGGTATCCTCCGGGTGCCTAAGACCCTACTTGTTCTGTACTGAACTCAAAGGTTTTGGTCTCCTCAATTATTTCTGCATATTAATTTAGTATCTGTACAACCATGCCTTTTAAAAAGTTACGAAGAATATCATATTAAAACGAAAACTGAACTTCAGAGGATACGACTGCCCTCTAGTGGGGGCCACCCAAACTGCAGACCACAATTACTGGAGTCTCCAGGAAGCTCTGAGAAAGAACCTGGCAAAATCCACCACATTGTGTTGACGTTAAGAACTCGATTTGTGTTCGTCCTAATAACACATTAGTTTGCTGGATGTTTTATTTACTATGGTCCATTCTTTATGCTACAAATATAATGGTGACTTTCATCAGAGTTACCACTTCCAAACAGTAAGTTCGCGTGTAATAGGGGTCTAGGAGCGCCTGGGTGGCTGTCGGTTGAGCGTCCAACTTCGACTCAGGTCATCATTTCACGGATGAAAGAGAACAGGGGTCTAAAGAATTGAGAAAGTATTCTGAAAGCCTCTCCAAAGGCTGGAGCTCTGGTTAGTGTCTTTACTTCCCAAAGCATCAAGATATATTACCTTACTTTGTATCGATGTGGAATGTAATAGTTGGCTGTATTTTGTTATTTAAATGAACTCAACAAATATTTATCGAGAGCCTGTAATAGTCCATAAAGATAAAAGGAATGATGCATCAATGATATATGTAACAAATATAAAGCATTACACATTCTAAAGTATAAGGTAACAATTATATACGTCAATGTGCCTAATAACAGAGCTGTGAAAAACATGGAGGAAAAAACCCCAACAAAATTAAAAAGAGAAATAGACACATTCACAAAGCTAGAGAGTTTAAGGTTCTTCACTAAGCACTTGGCAGAACAATTGGAAAAAAGAAAGAGCTGGAGATGTGAGTGAAGCGTAATGTCCCCATCTTAAGATCCTTAATCATATCTGCAATGCCCCATATGACCATGCCACCACCCTCTAGGCCCAAGTACACACACCGAATCAGAAACCATTATGTACCACTGTCCCTGTGGTAGGCTGAAGGATACCTCTCACGACATGTCCAATGCCCTAATCCCCAGAACCTATGTTATGTCATATGGCAAAAGGGACATTGCAGATATGATTAAGGATCGTAAGATTGGGGGGGGGGTATTGTGCTGGATTGTCAAGGCGGGCCCTAAATGTAATCACGAGTGTCCTTACAAGAGGAAGCCAGAGGGATATTTGACTACAGAAGCAGTAAAGCTGATATGATGACAAGTAGCAGAAATTGGAGTGATGGACTTTGACAATGGAGGAAGCAGCTGCAAGCCAATGAACAAAGGAGACCACTAGAGGCTGAAAAAAGCAAGGAAATGGAGTCTCCATAAAGAAACAGCTCTGTCAACACCTTGACTTTTGCCAAGTGAAATCGATTTCAGACTTATTATTCCCAGTACTGTATAAGGGAATAAATTTGTTTTCTTTTAAGCTCGTGGGTGCATGGTAATTTGTTACAAGAGCAGTAGGGCACTGATACAATCTATGACAGTAGGAAGACACGGGTCTGGGAAAATAGGGGTGGAATCAGGAGTAACAATAATGAGCTAACTAAAGGAGACTAAAGAGACGTGTCAAGTTCATGCAATGCCCGACTCTTTTTTAAATACCGTTAGTTAATTTCATTGGTTTTCAGCTTTACTGAGACATAACTGACCTACAACACTGTGTAAGTTTAGGAATATATAATGTAATGATTTGATATTTTTATATTGTGAAATGATCACTACAGTAAGGTTAGTTAACCTCTCCATAACTGTGCATAATTACCATTTTGGGGGGGGTGACATTTAAAACCTACTCCCTTAGCAACTTTCAAATATACAGCACAGTATTATTAACTACAGTCACCATGCTGTGCAGTAGATCTCCAGAACTTATTCATCTTATAAGTGGAAGTTTGTACCCTTGGACAGACATCTCCCATTTTCCCAACCTCCTGCCACCACCATGCTAACTAACTCTGTCTCCAGGAGTTAGATAGTTTTAGATTCCACATAGGAGATCATATACTATTTGTCTTTCTCTGACTTCTCTCACTTAGCATGATACCCTCTAGCTCCAGCCATGCTGTCGCAAAAAGCCAGAGTACCCTTCTTTCTCATGGCTGAAGAACATTCCATCGTATATATGTACGTATATGTGTGCATGTGTGTGTCACATCTTCAACTATTCATCCAGACACAAACAATGATGTCCTTTCAATATCTTGGCTATTGTGAATAGTGGTGAAATGAACATGGGAGTGCAGATATCTCTTTGAGATCTTGATTCAATTTCCTTTGGATATATAAACCCAGAAGTGGAATTTCTGGAACAGATGGTAGTTCTATTTTTATTTTTTCTCATTTAATTTTTAAATTTATCTTAATTCCAGTAGAGTTAACATACCGTATTATATTAGTTTCAGGTGTACTTTATTTTTATTTTTTGAAAGAACTTTCATACTGTCGTCCATAGTGTCTGTAACAATTTACATTCCCCCCAACAAGGGGTACCCTTTGCTCCACACCGTCACCACCACTTACTATCTCATGTCAATGGGATAATAGCCATTGTAACAGGTGTGGAATATGTCATTGTGTTTTAACATGCATTTCCCTGGGGCGCCTGGGTGGCTCAGTCGGTTGAGCATCCTACATCGGCTCAGGTCATGACCTCACGGCTCATGGGTTGGAGCCCCGCGTCTGGCTCTGTGCTGACAGCTCGGAGCCTGGAGCCTGCTTTGGATTCTGTGTCTCTCTCTCTCTACCCCTCCTACACTCGGGCTCTCTCTCTCTCAAAAATAAACATTAAAACAATTATAATGCATTTCCCTGATGATTAACGAGGTTGCACATCTTTTCAGGTACTTGTTTGCCATTTGTATGTCTTACTTGGAAAAAAAAGTCTGCTCGGTTCCTCTGTCCATTTTTCAATCAGATCTTTTTTCTTCTGGCATTCTGTTGAATGAGTTCCTTACATATTTTGGATATTAGCCTCTTATCAGACATACAGTGTGCACACACCTTCTACCACACAGTAGGTCGCCTTTCCTTTTTGCTGATTGTTTCTTTTGGTGTGCGGAAGGTTTTTGATTGGCACAGGCCCACATATTTGACTTTTGCTCTGGTTGTGATACCAAAAAAAAAAAAAAAAAAAAAAAAATCCTTGCTAAAAGCAGTGTGAAGCAGTTTTCCCTGTGTTCTTTTCTAGATGGTTTATGGCCCCAAGTCTTATGTTTAAGTTTCTAACCCTTTAGAAGTTCAAAGTGTGAGTGGTGTAAGGTAGGGAAGCAATGTCATTCTTTTTTTTTTTTTAACGTTTATTTATTTTTGAGACAGAGAGAGACAGAGCATGAACGGGGGAGGGTCAGAGAGAGGGAGACACAGAATCTGAAACAGGCTCCAGGCTCTGAGCTGTCAGTACAGAGCCTGACGCGGGGCTCGAACTCACGGACCGCGAGATCATGACCTGAGCCGAAGTCGGCCGCTTAACCGACTGAGCCACCCAGGCGCCCGGAAGCAATGTCATTCTTACTGCATGTGATTTATCGGGTATTCCCAACAACATTTATCCAAGAGGCTATCCTTTCCCCAGTGAGTATTGTTGGCTGCCTTGTCAAATATTGTGGCTGTATATGTGTGGGTTTATTTCTGGGCCCTCAATTATGTCCCATTGGTCTATGTCTCTATATGTACGCAAGTGACATGCTGTTTTGATTGCTACAGTTTTGTGATATAGTTGGAAATCAGGAAGTGTGATGCCTTGAACTCTGTTCTGCTTTCTCAGCGTTACTTCGGCAGTTTGAGGTCTTTCGTGGTTGCATATAAATTTTAGGATCTTTTTTTTCTATTTCTGTGAAAAATGCCAATTTTCCAATGGACTTTTGATGGGGTTTGCAATGGGTAGTGTGGACATTTTCACGATATTCATTTTCTGATTCTTGAACATGGAATAGCTTTCCATTTATTTGTGTTTTCTTCAACTTTTTTCATCAAAGTCTTAATCATTTTCAGAGATCATTCATATCCTCGGTTACATTTATTCCTAAGTATTTTATTGTTTTTGATGCTATTGTGTATGGGATTGCTTTCGTTATTTTTCAGATATTTCATTGTTAATGCAGAACAATGCAACAGATTTCTGTATGTTGATTTTAAATCCCACAACTCCACTGAATTTGTTGATTAGTGCTAACTAATCAGTACTCTGGCTGAGTCTGATAAAATTACCATATCATGTTCAAACAGAGACCATTTTATTTCTTCCTTTCCAATTTAGATACCTTTTATTTCTTTTCCTTTCCTGATTGCTCTGCCTAGAACTTCCAGTTCTCTGCTGCACAGGAATGGTGAGACTAGGCTCCTTCGTCTTCTTCCCCGATCTTAGGGGAAGCATTTGCTGTCTTTCACCAGTGAGTGTGATGTTGGCTGTTGCCTTCTCATACACAGATTTTATTATGCTGAGGTTCATTTCTTCCATATCCAATTTATTGAATGTTTTATCATGAAAGGGTGTTGTGTTTTGTGAAATGCTTTCTCTGCATATATTGAGATGATCATGATTTTTATCTTTCATTATATTAATGTGGTTTCATTGATTTGTATATGTTAAAACATCCCTGCCTGCCGGGAATAAATGCCACTTAATCCTGGTGTATGATCTTTTAATGTACTGTAGAATTCGCTTTGCTAGAATTTTGTTAAAACATGTTTGCATGTATATTCATCAGCAATATTGGCCTATAGTTTTCTTTTATTGTAGTGTCCTTGGGTGGCTTTGGTATGGGGGTAATCCTGGCGCTGTAAAATGCGATTTCCTTCTCTTCCATATTTTGGAAGAGTATGAGAAGGATTGGTGTTAATTCTTTTTAAGTGTTTGGTGTAAGAGGCACCTGGGTGGCTCAGTCGCTTAAGCGTCCAACTCTTGGTTCTGACTCAGGTCATGATCTCATGGTTCCTGGGTTCAAGCCCCGTGTCATGCTCTGCACTGACATCACAGAGCCTGCTTGGGATTCATTCTCTCTCTCTCTCGCAAATAAATAAGTAAACATTAAAAAATATATGTTTGGTACAATTCACCAGGGAAACCATCTGTTCCTGGGTTGATCTTTGTTGGGACATTTTTGATTACTGAGTCAATCTCCTTACTCATGATTGGTCTGTTCAGATTTTCTATTTCTTCATGATTCAGTCTTGGTAGGTGGTATATTTCTAAGAATTTATCTTTTTTGTAGGTTATCCAATTTGTTGGGTTTATTATTGTTCATGGTAGTCTCTTAGAATCCTTTGTTTTTTAATTTTTTTATTAAATTTTTTAATGTTTATTTATATTTGAAAGAGAGACAGAGAGCAAGCAGGGGAGGGGCAGAGAGAGGGGGGACACAGAATCTGAAGCAGGCTCCAGGCTCTGAGCTGTCAGCACAGAGCCCGACGCAGGGCTCGAACTCCCAAGCCATGAGATCACGACCTGAGCCCAAGTCGGACACTTAACTGACTGAGCCTCCCAGGTGCCCCAGGTTGTTATATCTTCTTGATGAATTAACGGTTTTATCATTATAATGATATTCTTAGTGTCTTGTTACAGGTTTTGGCTTAAAATCTATTGTCTGATAGAAATATAGCTACTTCTGCTCTCTTTTGGTTTCCATTTGCATGGGATATCTTTTTCCAGCCCTTCAATTTGAGCTCTGTGTGTCCTTAAAGCTGAAGTGATTCTCTTGTAGGCAGCATAGAATTTGGTCTTGTTCTTTGCACGCCCGGCCACTCTACGTCCTTTGAGTGGAGAATTTCATCGATGTATATTGAGGGCAATTATTGATAGGTATGGACTTACTAATGCCATCTTACTGTTTTCTGGTTTATTTGTAGCTCCCCTGTTCCTTTCTGTCTTGCTGCCTTTCCTTTGTGTATTGATGATTTTCCATAGTGGTATGCTTTGATTCCCTTCTCTTTATCTTTTGTGTATCTGCTGCAGATTTTTGCTTTGTTGTTTCCATGAGGCTTGCATAAAACATCTTATACACGTAACAGTTTATTTCTTCTTGAGAGAGAGAGAGAGAGAGAGAGAGAGAGAGAGAGATTTGTTAAAGGACTTGGCTTATATGATTATGGAAGCTGAGAAGCCCCACGGTCTGCCCTCTGTAAACTGGAGAACGAGGGAAGCTGGCGATATAATTCAGTCTGAATCCATAACAGTTTATTTTCAGCTGATAACAACTAAACTTTGATCTCATATAAAAATCTCATTTTACTCCTTCCTACCTCTGTGTTTAGATGTCACAATGTACATTTTTATATTGTATATTTATTAACAAATTATTGTAGCTGTAATTATTTTTAACACTTTCATCCTTTACCTGTTTTACTAGAGTTAAGTAATAAATACACCACCATATTACAATATGATTCTAATTTTGACTATATACTTACCTTCACCAGTGAGTTGTGTATTTTCATATATTTGGGTGTTATTAGCATCCTTTAATTTCTGCCTTAGTTATTTGCCGAATTATTTTCAGCCTATTTTTGTAAGGCAGGTATAGTGTTGATATACTCCCTCAGGTTCTGTTTGGGAAGTCTCATCTCTCCTTTCATCACATTGTAGATATCATCCCTCTCTCTTCTGGACTGTACTAAGTAATCTGCTGACAGCCTTACTGGGGTTCCTTTTTAAGTTACAAGATATTGTTTTTGGCCACTTTTCAGATTCTCCCTTTGTCTTTTATTCTTGACAGTTTTCTTATAAAGCATCTCAAAGATTTCTTTTACTTGAGTTTGGTGACCTATGAGGTTTATGAACTTGGATATCCAAATCTCTCACTAGATTAGGGATGTTCTCAGACATTATTTCTTTAAAGTAACTTTCTGATCTCTTCCCCCTCTTTCTCCTTCTGGAACTCCAATAATTCATAAACTGGTTATTGTGATGGTATCCCACCAATCAAGTAGGCTTTATTCACTTCTTTCCAATTCTTTTTATTTTGTTCTCCTCTGTTGGATAATCTCAAAGATCCTAACTTCTTATTTACATGTTCTTTTTTTTCTGCAGATTTATTTTGATGCTCTCTAATACATTTTTTTTTTCATTGAATTCATTGAATTCTTCAGCTCCCGAACTTCTGTGTGGTTATTTTTTATGATTTTTATCTCTCTGTTAAACTTCTGTTTGTCTTGTATTGCTTTCCCCTTGTCTCACCGAAATGTCATTATTTTCTTGTAATTCACTGACCTTCATTAAAACAAGTGTTTTGAATTCTTTTTCAGATAAACACATGGCCTTTGGGGTTGGTTACTAGAAGATTATTGTGATCCTTTGGTGGTGTTATGTCTCCTCAATTTTTCATGTTCCTTGAAATCTTTCATATGTGAAGTTGGCAGCCACTTCTCTCGTCTTTACTAACCGCCTTCAGGAGAGAAAACCCACGGTCAGCCCTGCTAGAGATTCTGAGGTTTTCTCAGACCTATGGATACATCTGATCCGTACTTCTGGCGCCCTCTTGTGGCAGAATTCTTAAGCTTGTATGTCTTCTGATCCCGCAATGCACTAGGCCAAATGCTCACCGCCTCCCTTTGGTTTCTCAAGGGTGGAACCAAAGCTCAAGCTTGTAGTGTCTCCTTGGCTCCATATTTGGTCTGACTTTCTGTGCATGCCCAGTAGCCATGTGCCAAAGTTCATTTCTGCCTCCACTGAGAGCATGCACAAGGAGCTGACCACAGGATGTGGGAGTACATATACGAGGCATGGCAAACGCTGGGTGAGCCCATGGGCCAGCTGTTGGGATATGCAGGCGAGGTATCCCCAGTAACTTGTGGGCAAGCTTCTTGATACAGTTAATAGGATCTCCGTCCCCTTTCTGCCACTCGCCCAGCCCCCTCCCACTCTGTCCCCTAGCCATGGAGCTCATGACTCAGTACAACTCTCTAATGCATTCGAACTCATTTGTTTTTCCCTCCAATGGTGTGCTGGAACTTCTCCGCTGGAAACTTGGACTTCCACAAAACTCTCTCATCCGTGGGTGATTATCTAAGACAGTATTCTCCAGGGGCTCCCATAATGCAGCCAAGAGGCCGGAGCTGGTTTATGGGTCACTGCAGAGTTCACAGCTAGGACTGAGGCCTGTTTGCTATTACCCGGTGCACAGGCAGGCGAGACTCCTCTAGGGTTCCTTGGCATATGGCCCTGGATCCCACAGTTCCCACAAAGGCACTTTTAGCTACGGATGGATGCCAGATTGTTGTTGTGAGGGAGGGACGAGATGAAGGACAGCTTATTCAGCCATGTTGCTGATGTACAAATGCCTGATTCTTGTCTGTCTAATGCGCTAGAAGATAAACACCTATAAACGGCATTATTGACACATTTGACACTTGAATTCTGGGAATTGGATAATAATATTATATCAGTGTTAAATGTCCCCATTTTGATAACTTGACTGTGGTTACTGTAGTGAAGTAAGAGATGTTTTAGGGGAAAAGACACCTACATACTTAGAGGTAAATGAGCATGTGTTTAAATAATGCTCACATGATGAGAGGTAGGAAGAACGAAAGAGAGACAGAGAGACAGCACAAATGGTGGGAAGAAAGGTAAACAAGTGGAGAATCTGGGTAAAGCATATTCAGGATTTCTTGGACTATTCCTGTAAGTTTTCTGTAAATTTGAAATCATATAAAAATAAACGAGGCAGTGCACCTCGTGGTCCTACGGATCCGTCTCTTGCTTCAAAACTGTTTGGAGGGAACAGACGCAGGGACACCCTTTTCCAGCCTCCGACCATTCTCTACCTTTCTCTCCGGTCACTATTTCCAGGGCCACCCTCTTGTGCGTCCTTGGCTCTCGGGACCAGCCAACACCACTTTTTGGGGTTAGTCTCTTATTCCCAGTCCCGAGCTCCCAGACTCATCAGCATTATTCCACCAAGGTGGAGGCTGCCAATGACTTCATGGTCAACCTGCATCCGTAGGCCTCCTATACCTACCACTTACTGGCCGTCTATTTGGAAGGCAACCACACGGCCATAGAGAGCGTGGGATACTTCCTCTGCGAGATGGGCCAAGAAAATACCGAGTGTCTCGTGAAGATACAAAACCAGTGCAGCAACTGTGCCCTCTTCTCGGATGGGCAGAAGCTATCCCAAGATGAATGAGGGGGCAGCTAAAGAAGGCACGTGAACCAGTCTCTTTTGGGTTTGCACATCCTGAGTGCGGCCCTCACAGCCCTCATCTTTGTGACTTCCTGGAGAGCCACGGCCTAGATGAGGAGGTCATCAGCAAGATGACCACCTGACTAGCCTTCGCTGGGCCCTTCTCATCCCCCTGGTATCAGGGATCCTGCCTGCGCCTCTCTCCACCTGCCAGGTAGCTTCGTAACCACCCTGGATCACTATCACAGGCTGTGGGCCAAATGCATGTAACAGTAACACTCTTTGCAGCAGAAAATAGAATAAAAGAAAGTAAAAGCCAAGTAAAATGTGAACCCAAAATATACATGGTGCCACGGAAGTATATACCATATAGGGACCTCACCTGGTTTGCAGGGTTAAGAACACTTTTCCTGAGGAATTATTCATGACGGGGTCCCTTTGGGCCAGTCATTAGTCTTAGACGTCTACAACCTTCCTTTTGTGTTTCTAAAATATTCCCTGAATTATTCTCACTTTTGGACCTTTGGCAACTCTTGGGCTGGCAACGCAGAATGCATGCTTGTAGCTGAAAAAACGGAAGTGATTTTTTAGGAAGTGATTTAATGGAAGTAAAGTGACGCTATTTCTATGGCAGTAAAATTCTACCCAGAAGATTCCTACCGGGCCACATCATAATCAGTATTAAAAGAAAGAACAGGCGAGACTTGATACTTCATCTCTTGCTGGTTCTCTGACTTTCTGTGTCTGATAGGAGGTACTGGCACCACAGCACGGTTGAAGGTTAAACCCCATTCATAGATACAAAGATGGGCAGACCCAAGCTTGAGTAAGCGTCAGAACCTAGAGGCTTGAGAAAGTCTTCGGGGTCCTGTCCGATGAGCGGTTTCTGACCTTGCTATACGCTAATTTCTTCCAGTTTGTATTACCGTGTAATTCAAATACTGTTCCAGAAGTTGTGAAAGATAAGAGGAAACATGAAGGGATCTTTGGTCTCTCCTGAAAATGGACAGTATAGTGAGAGCAACAGAAAATTTTTAAAAATGCTTATGTTTTAGAGAGAGAGAGAGAGAGAGAGAGAGAGAGAGAGAGAGCGCGCGCAAGCATGTGAGCAGGGGAGGGGCAGAGAGAGACGGAGACAGAGGATCCGAAGTGGGCTCTGTGCTGACAGCAGACAGCCCAGTGTAGGGTTCAAACTCACAACCTGCGAGATCATGACCTGAGCCAAAGTCAGACGCTTAACCAACTAAGCCACCAGGCACCCCGAGAGCAACAGAAATTTATGTAAAGACCGAAATACAAGGCATATTGAGATTCATATTATGAGTTAGGGCTTATACGGAAGTCTACTTAGCTCCTTTGCTTCCCAGAAGGAGATCTGAGTCTGGCTGTGACCAATGACATACTTAAAAATTTTTTTTTTAAATGTCTATTTATTTTTTTGAGAGAGAGAGAGAAAGAGTGCAAGCAGGGGAAGGGCAGAGAGAGAGGGAGACACAGAATCCAAAGCAGGTTCTAGGCTCTGAGCTGTCAGCAGAGCCCGACGCGGGGCTCGAACCCACAAACTGTGAGATCATGACCCGAGCAGAAGTCAGATGCTTAACCGACTGAGCCACTCAGGCACCCCAGACCAGTGACATACTTTTAAGAGAATGTAAGAACCACCAGTAAGTGTACCTGTGAAGCATTCTATTTTCTTTTTTCTAAACAGATGTATTTACTTATTTATTTCTCAAAGTTTGTTTTTCGTAATTGCTACACCCAATGTGGGGTTTGAACTCACAACCCCGAGATCAAGAGTCACATGCTCTATCTTCTGAGCCAGCCAGGGGCCCCAGAAGCACTCTATCTTCTATGTCTGAAATATTTACTATTCCATGGAAGGGGACATTTATAGTCTGAGATCATCTGAAAAGGGAAGAAAATTTGGGTAGTGGAAGGAATAGTGTCAGCACCTGAGAAGAGTCTAAAGATTACCTCCCGGCTTCATTTAATCTTTTCATGTGATAGTAGTTTACATAATTTACGCTCCTTTTCAAGTCTTTCTTACAAATATCAGCAAAAGAGGGAAGATATTTCAGAAATTAATATTTCTCCCAATTTATAAGCAAAAACATAAGTAATCCTTCAAGAATATTGTGTCAGAAATATAATATGTTCCCAGATAAAATCATAATATTTTAAATAGCAACGTGCTAAAATACATGATTGTATTTTTAAAAATCAGAAAATGCAAACCGAGAGATAGCCCATTCAATTTTGTTTTGCATTCGGCTTTAAATTAAATCTCAGTAACTATGCCAGAGACCTTAATAGATGATCCTATATATTCATCAAAATGACTCTGTGAGGTTGTATTATTTCCATTCTACAGATAAAGAAACTGATGTACAAAGTGGATGATAAATAACTTCTCAACATCACATGGCATATAAAACTTCTGTATGTATAAACATAGCCTCTTACTCTTATGAAAATAATGTTTAGATAATGAAAGAAATGTCCCTTTCAGGTTTCTCACCAGGGGAGACTGACTTCACTTTTAGCCCCCAGTTTCTAGTTTAGAATAGCATAAACACAAAACAGAATATAATGGGAAGTGCCCAATTAATTTTCCTACATTGGTTTGTCTTTTAATGATGCCATTTTATGTGTTCAGTAAATACCCTCTAACTTCCCTTTCATCTTTTGACATATATTCTAGAAACTCCCCTGTTACCAAAAAAGAAAACACAAAGGAATGCCCCCGTTTTGAAAATTATTTTACAGGTGCCTGGGGGCTCAGTTGGTTGAGCATCTGGCTCTCGGCGTCCGCTCAGGTCACGATCTCACAGTTCGTGAGTCTCAGCCCCAATGTGTTTGACGGTAAAGCTGGACACACGTCTCCTGGATTGTTAGAGAGGCGTCTTGAGAGCATCAGGAAAGATATGTAGGAGTACTAGTGGACACTGACAATAAACCAGGGCAGGAAAGCGAATCTCCCTTGTTGGAAAGATCACTGCAGCAGTAGACCAGGGGGTGGCTGCAAAGAACAGAGCGGGACTCTCACCATTAACGCCCCTCATGCTGTACTCCATTTATTCCGTGTACCTGCTACCAATGACACGGCCAGTTTTAAAATAATGAGAATTTGCCTAAGTCCGGTATTAATGACCAATTGGGAAAGACACACAGTAGTAAGATTATCCCCCAAATGAGAAACGGTCAACACCAACCTCCAAGGGGTCCATCAGCCACAGCATTTTGGGTTTTTTTTTTTTTTTTTTTTTTTGCACTGTTCCTTTTCTCTAGGTCTATAGAATACTGGTCGGCATTAATTTAACAAGTTGTGTTTTTTTAAGTTGTTTTTCAAGATAATTTAGGGATTTATTGACTCGTGAAACTATAATAGGTTTTATCAGGAAAAGCCTGCATCTATGTGATCTGTAGTTGCTTTTCAAACTGCCATAGCATTTCTAAATCAAGCCCCAGCGGTTAATTAACATGTGGAAATGAGAAGATATCGTTATTCTCTCTATATCCAAATTGTTTCCATTGTAGTCTGTGTGGCAATTCTACTTGAGAAAGGATTTGAAACATTCATGAATGTCTTTAAGGCTTGTAAGCAACTCATTATTTTCAGACTGTATGAGAATGGTAATATAAAAATCCTAAATCTGTAAGTCCAAGTTGAGGACCTTGCCAAGTTCCTCCAAGACTAGAATTACTGACAAATCCCTATGGAAGCAATTTCTATTACTGCAGCATTAAAGTATTCTCCTGGCAGTGAACCCCATTACAAAACGAGCATTGAATGTGGGGGGACAAAATCAGCATATCCTATCCTTATAACGGCTACCAGGTTTTTCTAGATAGAAGTTCTACTTCAGAAAAAAAATTTAAATGTATCTTTTACCGGTCGTGAACAGAGAACAAACTGGTGGTTGCCAGAGGGGAGGTGGGTGGGGGATGGGTGAGATAGGTGAAGGGGATTAAGAGGTATAAACTTCCAGTTATAAAATAAATTAAGAGATGGGGGCGCCTGAGTGGCTCAGTAGGTTAAGCGTCCGACTCTTGACTTCCGCTCCACGATCTCATGGTTCACGGGATCAAGCCCGGGACCCCATACTGACAGCGTGGAGGCTGCTTGGGATTCTCTCTCCCTCTCTCTCTGCCCCTTCCCCGCTCACCCGCACTCTCTCTCTCTCAAAATAAATGAACTTCAAAAAAAGAGTACAAGTATCATGATAAGCATGAAGTAATGTACAGAATCGTCAAATCACTATACTGTATACCTGAAACGAATATAGCTTTGCAGGTCGATTATACTTGAATAATAAGTGAAAAAGGAATGCTGAGAAAAAAATGTAATATTGAGACAAATATTAAAGCAAAGAAAATACCTACAGTTTAATGAGCCAAAGATGAAAATCGACATGCTTGTATGTTTCCCACATTTTTTCTACTTGAACGTAGTAAGTACGTGCCTACATTTTACCCACACGTTGGGATCCTACTCTATAGGCTCCTACTTTATAGAAATTTTTCACTTGACAATACACCATCACCATTTTCCCATGATACTAGATGTTTTTCAAAGCATTATTCTTTTTTAAATTTATTTATTTCTTTTGGAGAGAGAAAGAGGCATGAGTGGGGGAGAGGCAGAGAGAGAGAGGGACGCAGAGAATTCCAGGCAGGCTCTGCCCTGTGGGCACAGAGCCCGATTTGGGGCTCGATCCCGCC